>NW_027467013.1:3382500-3415000 GCF_046128005.1 Genypterus blacodes | reverse complement strand
TGGAGCGTTATTCACCAGCGTGTGTGTGTTCACCACTGGAATGTTAACTAGCACCTTGAACAGCCGACACCAATATAATCTAATAGGGGAGGAGCGATACTACTGATCAGCTTAACACTGTCATGTCTGCGGGCAGCGGGAGTGTTTGGGACCGTGCATAGGAATACGAGTGTGTGTGTGTGTGTGTGTGTGTGTGTGTGTGTGTGTGTGTTGATATTCTGCCCTAAGGCCCCCAGAGAGAGATAGTAGCCTTAGTAGTGTAGCAGCTGTGTGTGTGTGTGTGTGTGACTGAGGGAAATCAAGAAAGTATTTGTATCTGTGGGAGTGAGCGAGTATAAAATATGCGTGTGTGTGTGTGTGCGTGATTGATAAAGCAAAAGAGAGAGATGAAGTGTGCAGGTAACAGGGAGATCAAGCAAATATGTGAGAGTAGGGAATAGAAAATGTGTGTGTGTGTGTGTGTGTGTACAAGCAGGTCAGGAGCCCTGCAGTGTGCGGTGTATTCAGGGTGTAATTAAGCATGTGACGTGACACCCCCTCTGCGCCCCCCAACACCCCCCTCCCCCCTCTGCCTCACCGTGGTCCTGTGATATGTGAGAATGCGTGCGGCTGATGTGTGTGACATATGGATACACACAGGCCATTTCTGTGTGATACACACGACACACACGTTCAACCCTGACAAGCTGACACTGAGTTAAGATGAGAGGACATCTGGCTCTCTTTCTCTTTCTCTCACTCTCTCTCTTTGTCTCTCTCTCTCTCATCTCTGTTTTTAACCTGTGCAGTAGCAAGGTAGCATGTGATGTGTGCGTGCGTGCGTGTGTGTGTGTTTGCTATATGTGCACATTTAAAAGCAGATCAATCTAATGATGTTTGTTTTACAGTGGCGTTCAAATCAAACTAATCCATTCTTCTTCTCCCTCCTTCTGCCGTCCCTCTCTCTCTCTCTCTCCCTCCCTCTCTCTCTCTCGCTCCCTGCCACCCCCCCCCTCTCTCCCAGCAGGCGGTTGGGGCTTGTTATGGGGGTGACCGGAAGGAGAGAGTGACAGAGGAACAGTGATGCTTCTGTTTACATAACGAGGGACACACGCAAATACACACATGCACACACACATCGCCAGTCCTTACACACACAGACACGGAGTCACAGGACTCACTGACTGAGTCACCACTCACTCCGAAGAGCAAAAATCACTGACGCACATGCACGAACGCACCACAGGCACACAGGCGCGTGCACAGCGGGGAAAGATTGTTGGAGGGCCAGGAGCGTGTGTGTTGTGTGTGCTATGGGCCAGGCAGATCAGCAGCTGTGTGTGAGCGTTGGATACCTTTGAAGGGTCAACACAGCCGTCACCCTCGCCGCCGCCCTCCCCCGACCCCAACCCCTACCTCCTCCCTCTCCGACCCCCAACACTCCGTCATGTCTGTGCTGAGAACCAGGAGACCTCCACCCGCCCCGTCCCCTCTCCGCAGCTCTTTGACCCAACCCCCTCTGATCCCCTCGTCCTCCTCCCACGGCCTCCTCTCCCTCCTCCTGTCCCTCTTCCTCTCCCTCTCCTTCTCGCCATCCTCCTCCTCAGCGCAGCAGACCGTGCCTGTCATCTCCACGGCTCAGGGCCGCATCCGTGGCATCCTGACGCCGCTGCCCTCTGACCTCCTGGGGCCGGTCATCCAATACCTGGGAGTTCCCTACGCCCGGCCCCCCACAGGGGACCGCCGTTTCCAGGCCCCTGAGCCGCCTCTGCCCTGGCCGGGAATACGAAATGTTACACAGTTTGCCCCTGTTTGCCCGCAGTCGCTGGATGAGAGGAGCATTCTGGGAGATATGATGCCGTCGTGGCTCACGGCTAACCTGGATATAGCAGCGACATATCTCACACACCAGAGTGAGGATTGTCTCTACCTCAACATCTACGTCCCCACTGAGAAAGGTGAGGCGCGACCCACTCTTAATATGCAGACACCTGCCTCAGTCGCCAGCGGCTTTACGCCTTTACTTCTGGAAGGATAGAGCATCGCTCATGCATATATATTGGTTCATACACATGCATGTGAAAACGCACACACACACACAACATTGCAAGCATAAACACTCCCATAACCCTTAATTTATATGTGTCCGCTGAGACATGGAGGCGGGGGATTCACAGTGTGGCTTTGCAAGGAGTGCACACGTGTGCAGTCAGTTCCCACTGCAATATGGATCAAGCCGCCAGAGAGCATGATGGGAGTGAACAGAGGCTGAGGTACATGCAGAGGCACGGTCATTAAGTCAGTTAAACACACGCGTACACACATCACACGCACATAGACACACATGCAAGCAGGATGGAAACAGGAGGTAGGTGGGTGGATCTTTGCATACATTCATGCACAGAAACATACATATTTTATAGCTCCTGCAGTGTCTTTGGAGAGCCGGTAACATAGTAAAGACTTTGTGATGTATAAGCAAATACATCCGTGCTGCTTACTGATGTCACACTGGTATAAACAGTCAGGCCAGCTGCTGCCGATGTGTCTGTCTGTCTGTCTGTGTGTGTGTGCGTCTGTCCCTCTCTCACCCTTCTTCTCTGTGTCCTTTTCCAGATATCCATGAGGAGGGGGGTCAGCGGCCGGTGATGGTCTATGTCCACGGCGGCTCCTACACGGAAGGCACCGGTAATATGATGGATGGCAGCGTGCTGGCGAGCTACGGCAATGTCATTGTCATAACCCTCAACTACCGCCTAGGAGTGCTTGGTAAAAATGAAATATCTTTACTATATAACATGTCATTCTGCCTTTATGGTTCCATATGCGTTTCCGGTGAAGCTTTAGATGGAAATAACCTCCCTAATCTGTTTTGGTGTCAGATTCTACATAATGTGCTGTGGAGGGATATGTTGTTTTGGTCTCCAGGGAGATCTGGTTCAGGAACCAGACACAGGAATGACATCAGACATTTGTCTACACCAGTTTTAATGAATATATATATCATAGGACTCCGTTTTAGTGGATTCAAATACTGTTTATGATGGATCCGGGGCCGCACGGCGTTGATTTACATTAATAAAAAGGTCTGGCAGCATGCAGATACCACCAGTGTGCACGCCGATGCTGCGGAATTAAATGCCGCTGTCATATTTGCAACAATTACGGATAAAAGATACGAAAGAAGATGATCTGCACAACACCGCTGTGCAATGAATTCACATGATAAGTTCTTGTACACATCCAATTTAAAGGTAATGAAAGTAAAAGTCTGCATTTATATTGGTTCTTATAGTGGTTGGTGTTGTGTTGTTGATCTCTGGAGTGCTCACTTTGCTGCACTTTGGTAAGATGAACCAAAGACAGAAAAATACAGTCTGTTGGAACAATGGCAGAATTTGTGCTTGATCACCACGTCGTACCCTTTGACATACAGCAGTAGCGACGTAATTACTGTCACGACACTGTGTGTATGCTGACACCCACATCGCTGTATTACATAGTTATGGTCATTCACTTTATGATAGGCGCTGATTGGAGAGTAATTGGAAATGCAGTGTATGCCAAAATATGAAGAAACATAGGAAAGTTGTTAGGAGGATAATAGAATAATGAAGAGGAGGGGATAGAGGGTGAAGAGATGCATGCTCCAGCTATGACGGTGCTCAATTACCGTGTCGATAAGTGCCGGGCGAAACATTAGCCGTGAATAAACAGAGCCCACACGCTCTAACCGTCGTTTAGCATTGATTATCATTAGTCCACCTGTGAGCAAACGTGACCTGTGAGAGCCTCATTTTCATCATCAATTAAGAATTATGTGTTGGTAGAAAATGGAGTCAGTGTTGCTATTTCACTCCAGTCACTTTGTGATTGCACAATGCCATGCTGTGAACATAATGTCACTCCTTCCCGCTCAGCTCCGATTCCTTCCTCATTTTCCCCTCATTACTCCACTCTTTGGGGATGAGATCATTCTGCGCGAGATGAAATGTAGTTTTTATTTATCAACACAGCGTTTCATCTTTGCCATCACATTTACAGTCTGTTCACCATCTGGACTCCTTCGTCCTTCACTGAGCGATAAAAATGTGAAGAGTACTAGTGAGTTTACCCAATGTGATATTTTTGATGTTTTGCTTAAAAACATGTTTAGCGTTGGAGCCCCCGGTGGGAATGAAACCCCTAAAGCAAATGTAACTACCAGCATCGACTGGAGTCTGATCCGTTTTACTTCTATGACTCATTGCTCTCTGAACAGGGAAAATCAGATTCCCTGTGGTTTTCTAATTCTGCAGACAGCCTGAATGATTAGAACATCTAAAAAAAAAAAAGAGCTTGCATTTTACTTTTTTAGGTGGCTGCTGATATTAAGTTTACAAATGTAATTTAGCATCTAATTTCCTGGCCTACAGTGAAGGCATGAGACACATTACACAGCGTTTACCCTCATATTGACAAAATCAATCGCACTTGATGCATATCGTTGCTTTTGCCGGGCTAATCTACCCACGACTGAATAATTCACGCAAAGAAATTCATCAATATGTGGCAACGGATTAATAAAATGTGCAGATTCTTTAGAAGTGGCTGTTTGATTTAAGTTAAGTGTTTTTAATGGATATGTTTAGGGCTTTGCCTTGATGAGTTACTTTACTATACTTGTGTAGAAAATGCATTTACTTGACGTGAGGTAAATGTATTTAGTGAGGCTTTTATGCTGTGGATGCAGCAATCAGCAATGTTATTTCACTGCTTGCAAGGTGTTGGAACAAATTTACATTTATTGCACAAACCTGAGGAATGTTGTGAAGATGTATCTTATGTTGTGGATGAAGGCTTTCTCATTATATAAATACAGAGCTCAACAAAAGCATTTCCTTCATTTTCTTCTTCATCTTCAAACCACTGTGTTTACATCACCTCTGCCATGATCGTCATCGCCATCATCATCATCATCAACCCATCATCAGCACAAGCAGTGTCCTCCTCTTATTGTTCCCTCTCCTCCTCCTCCTCATCATCACTGTTCTCAGAAGGTGGATGTGAGAGGTGAGCTCATTTATGCAAAGTAGTGTCAATTTATATGTAAATGACACATGTAATTAAACACTGATTACTTTACTTTGAAGGGTGGATTTGTGTTTGTAGGGAAAAGGGCAGAAAGACGCCGACACACTGAACCAAAGCTGTGAAATCAAAACAAGCAAGTGAAGCATTCTGGAACAATCCAATTTGCAACAAGACCTTTTTTTAGCATCCGAGAAAATTCAAGACATAATTGATAGAATGCATCATTTTAACAATGTATGAAGAGTATAATGACCTCGGCGTTGAGAAGCAGCTTGAGGTTGTGCAGTAATGAGATCTATGGGAGTGAGCCATTAAGATGCTCTGTGTTCTTACCAATGTCAGCAGGAAAGGGAATAAGGGATGACGGCTGCATGCTTTGTAGGTTTGCGTCCATGCGTGTTTGTGTGTGTAAGATGATGCCCGCTGACATGAGCATGTGTATTGAGAATTTATTTTTATTAATGTAGCATTTGGATCCAGTCTTATGAGAGGCGTTGTGTGGGAGGTTAATCATTAAAAGTCTGAGGCTTCTTTTAACAGGAAGCTTGTGTTTGATGTTAATACTATGTATAACACAGGGAATTATAATAAATTCAACCTTTAAAAGAAGACAGAATCACAGATTTAGGTTCATTTTTGAGCAGATTCCAATGGAGCTGTGTTCTTGTTCAGGTCATTATTTAGCATGTAGGTTTTGATTTCATCTAAATATTTTACCGTATGAGGATTTCAGTGATTGCAAATAAAATGTTAACAAGGTTTAACCTTCTTCCCATGAAGCAACATGTCGTAACAGCTGCTCTCTGTTCACCTGTAGGGTTTCTGAGTACTGGTGACCAGGCAGCCAAGGGGAACTACGGTTTGCTGGATCAGATCCAGGCTCTGCGCTGGGTAAAGGAGAACATTGCAGCTTTCGGAGGAGACCCAAACAGGGTCACTGTGTTTGGCTCCGGGGCCGGAGCCTCCTGTGTCAGCCTGCTCACCTTGTCTCACTACTCTGAGGGTAAGGGAGGACGATGGAGCACACAATCTACTTATGCATGGCATTTAACACGCGGCTGTGAAAAGGCTTTTGCACTTGAACATACACAGACAGTGGGGGCAGATAGACAGGTGGGCGTCTGTGCTATAATGTCTCACCTTCACACTGTGGTATGTGTTGAACATGCTCAAAGTTCACACCATCATCTATTTCTGAGTGTCTGGGCAACATCCACGCTTCACAGTCTGAGTGTTGGCAGCTCAGGCCAGATTCAGCTGACCAATCAGAACACAGTGGCCTTAAAGAGACAGTGTCTGAAATAGTTTCCCCTCTTTGTGCTCAGTGATGCTGTGGCAAGCAAGAATTGTTTAGTTTTTTACATTTAAGCATTGCAAAGGTTTCAAAATAGACCCAGATAAATATGTAATAATCTGGAAAGTCTGTATAATGTGTGCTTTTTGTAATACTTAAACCCTGTTCACATAGTCCTACTGTTTAAAGGGGTCATTTAGATTTAAACCACAAAGTCTCATCTCTAATGAACTTTTACCCCGACCTTGTGTCAAAACGTGACATGTTTTCATGACATGCATCATCTGTATCTGTGCGCAAATGTATCTGCAATGTGTATGTGTGTGTCGGTGCATTCATGTATGCTGGTGTTTACATGTGCATTTAACAACATGTACATGCGTGCTGTGGAGCATGTACTGATGTGAACGTGTTCATGTGTGCCTCAGATCTGTTCCACAGGGCCATCATTCAGAGTGGCAGCGCTTTAGCCAGCTGGGCCGTCAACTATCAGCCCAGCAAGTACGCCCGGCAGCTGGGCGAGAGGGTGGGCTGCGGTATCGACGACAGCACCCAGCTCGTGGCCTGCCTCCAGGGCCGAAGTTACCGCGAACTGGTGGAGCAGAACGTGACGCCGGCCAAATACCACACGGCTTTCGCCCCGGTGATTGATGGCGACGTCATTCCCGACGACCCTCAGATCCTGATGGAGCAGGGCGAGTTCCTCAACTACGATGTGATGCTGGGGGTCAATCAGGGCGAAGGGGTGAAGTTTGTGGAGGGGATCGTGGACTCTGAGGACGGGGTCACCGCCGAGGATTTTGACTTTGCGGTGTCGGACTTTGTGGATAGCTTGTATGGATACCCAGAAGGCCGGGACACACTAAGAGAGAGCATAAGGTGAGTCTGTACATGTGCGTGTCCTTAAAAATGAAATATAAGCAATACCTTTGGAAAATCCATTTTGTATAACATATACTGTATGTTAGCAGCATCTGCCTTTGCATTACTGCTTGAACCGATTTATAGATTAATTGATTGCATTGCTGGCACACTGGATTAATCATGATTGATGTTGATTGATCGACGGACTTTTAAATGCCTTGACTGAAGGTTCATGTACACGGACTGGGCCGACCGTGACAACGCAGAAACCAGGCGGAAGACTCTGGTGGCGCTCTTTACAGACCACCAGTGGGTGGCGCCAGCGATCGCCACTGCCGACCTCCACGCTCAGTACGGGTCGCCGACCTACTTCTACTCCTTCTACCACCACTGTATGAGCGACGCCACGCCCCCCTGGGCCGACTCGGCCCACGGTGATGAGGTGAGATGAGGTCACGATGCCTTTTAGCTTTTTATCACTCCTGGTGGAAGTCATAATTTCACATACCAGGGAATCAGGTTTTATATTGCCGCTGTCAGTGATCAAGGAGAGGAGTGCGGGCATGATAAAATGATTGGTTTGGGTAATCAACTCTGCTGGATGTGATATATTGTGATACTGTCAGATCCAGGCAAGATATAGGTGAATGATGTCCGGACGATTTCTGAAATATGCATACATTTAATCAGGATGACTTGGTTCAGATTACTTTGGAAGTGCTGCTTCAAATTAATCTGTTCCAAGTGCTTACACAGTCAAATCGAGCAAACCTCCTCTGCATGCGACATTTGAGTTTCCCATGCCATTTTTCCCCCTGCAGGACTATTTGTAATGTGCTGCTATTAAGGTTAGAGTTGATAAATGGCTCCCTGCTTCTCCTTTGATTGGAGGCTCAGAGTTACACATAAGCTGTCCTAACTCCTGTTTGGTGTGTGTGTGTGTGTGTAGGTGCCCTATGTGTTCGGTGTGCCCATGGTGGGACCCACTGATCTGTTCAACTGCAACTTCTCTAAGAACGACGTGATGCTGAGCGCAGTGGTCATGACTTACTGGACAAACTTTGCCAAGACCGGGTGAGCTGCTGCACACTACAGGCTGGGACTCCAACCTTTCATCTTCTTGTTCTTTGAATTACATTTGTAAAAGCTAGAAAGGGAAGACGCATTCAGTAAAGTGAGGAAAATAGATGAATTACCATTTGAGTGTGTTTCATCCTAATTCCTGCTTCCTTTGGCTCGTAAATCCGTTTCTAATTTATGCTCTTAATAACTAATCCACATCTTTTAGAAATGTTAATTATCAGCCGTAAAATCCTCCCCCTTGCTGCTGCTTATACTCAATTATACACTGACAAAATCTGTTCCAAAAGATTTATTTCTATTATATCTTTAAAAGAAATTGGATAATTCCTCTCCACAATTTAGTACTTTATTTTCGAAATGATTGGAAAACATGTAAATGAACAATGAGTCGCATTAACAAAGATGTGGAAATGAAGCACAGTTACGTACCCGAGGTGAAACGCAGATCTAACATTTAATATCAGTGAAAAGGCCCCCGATTGATCACTGTATCATTAATAAGCTTTGAATGATGTCCCTGCTCAGTGAATACATTTAGGCAAGAAAGCCAGGCTGCCAATTAGTAAGAGACAAGAGTTTGATAACGAGGTTTGAAAGCAATCTCTCTATCCAGATAAGATTATACCTGTAATGAGAAAGAAAAGGCAAAAAACGCGAAATTGAATATTTCAATTAGAACCGACATTTAAAGTGAAAGAATGTGAGATTTGATACAGCGTCAGGGGAGGAAGGTTTCTTAGCTCTGGAGTGACAAGAATAATGAGCTGGCTGCTGAAGGACAGACTATTAGAATGTCAGAAAACAGTAGTTTAGGTGAAGTGATGATAGTCGGTCTGTGGCTTTATATCACACACACACATACAGTGTCTGGATCCGGCCCAAAGCTGTTGAACAAGACAAGGAAACAATCCCCTTTTCTCCTTGTCTTCTTCCTCTATTTTTCACATTCTTGGTCTTTTTATGACATTTGACACATGACATTTGTTACATCTTCAGAATTCCTGTGTTTTTGTCCTTTACTGCTGGGGGTTGTGTCTGACACCTTTACCTTCAAACATTAACCATACAGCATGCGTGACAGAAATAAGAGGCCAGAGAGAGAGAGAGAGAGTGAGTGTGTGTGTGTGTGTGTGAGAGAGTGCCTTTTAAGGACATTTGGAGCTCATTTTAGGTTGCCTTCAATAGACGACCTTTGTTTCGCTCTCCTAAAATTAAAGGTGAAATTATCTTCCTGTGGCTCCGGAAAAAAATAAAACCACCCTGGAGTCCAAATGGAGAAAGAGTCCATGTATTCAAACTTAACTGACAGGTCGCACTAATAAGAACACCTTTTATCTCTCTATTCTGACATGATATACAAGATAGAAGTAATTGTTAAGGATGGACCCGTTTTCAGCACTGCTCCTAGTGAGTAATTACTCGTAATTACAGTAATCCAATGGAGGCTCCTTCCACAGAGACCTGTCCAGATTTAAAGACACATCTCCAGTCCAGACCTTGATCTAAATACCAAATCTAACAGCACAGAGGATTAGGGCGCTGCTCCACTGTGAGATAGTTTAAAAGTCTCCAGTGTCAATACTTTTAACACAATCCCAGGCAAGTAAATTACTGTAAGATTCATGCACACAGTCTTCATTATCACTGCTGTCACCCCCCCAACCTCCCTACTAACAAAAAATCACCAAAGCGTTGTGTGAAAATGGCTGTGTGCACTTTAATTATCGATATGGAGCGAGTGTGAGTGATTCAGATGGCGAAGGAGCTCTGACAGAACGGAGAAGAGGTGATGCTCTCTCAAGTGTTTGTGCGGGGGAGTCTGCAGCTTCCTCTCCATTCTGTGTGAGTTTGTGTCTCTGTAGAGTTTAGGGCCATCTGCCTTTCTGGTAAACAGACAAATAAGCACTTGCCTTGCGCGTCATAAAATGTGGATTTTCACGAAAGCTTCAGAGTTTCATTTCGGCACAAACAAACAAAACAAAGACGACTGTTTTTATTTGTTTCATTGGGCGAAATAGCCAGACAGTGAGGGCGAAGGTGCCGTTGTGTTTGGGAGACCTTGTTAAAATGAGAATCTCAAAAATGTTTTGTGAGAAGCAACAAATCAGGTAGTTGTAACTCCATCACCTTTGTGTTCTAGCAACAAGAAAATCAAATATGTTTTCGCAATTTAGAAATATTTTTGGGCCACAGGTCTGTGTCGTGCTCCGTTTTGTATTGATTAATAACAAAATAAAAGTTTTTGCGTTATGCTTGGCACAATCCACTTAGCCTTTCGGTGTGTTTGTTTGTGTGTGTGTGTGTGTGTGTGTGTGTGTGTGTGTGATTATCCATGGCGATATACTGCTATATAGTACTATATACTGGGATAACAGTACACAGTTTCACTTTCACCCTTTCCCTCAGAGTGAAGATGAGTCATTGAATAGTCGGAGTATGTCAGAATAAAGCGAATAAATATTTAAATGTGATTCAGCTGGATGAAATGTCACTTAAAATGATTCCTAAGTTGTTAAAATTGATATTAAAATTAAAAATTAAACTTAAAATTGGTAATGTTATCCGAATGCATTGAAGTCATGTTTTCCAAAAATGAATAACTGCTTCTGGATGTTTGTAAAAACAAGTTTTTGTTTGTGTTGCCGTTGCGAGACTGGCTGCTTGTGTGTGTGTGTGTGTGTGTGTGTGTGTGTGTGTGTGTGTATGTCTGTCTGTGTTGAGAAGCAATGCTTAAAACAAATACAAATTAAATACTTAATACCAATTAAATTTTATTTAATTAAGTATTTATACATCAACAAACTGGATGAAGAATCCACCCATACCCACAGCATTTCCATTTTCAGTGCCAAACTTATAGAACATAAATTCTAAGATAGATGTTACCATGGCAGCAGAATGTTACTAAAATGCTCAAACTCATCCGTCTCATAAATGGGCCGTGTTCAGTGTTGTTATTTGAGTCTTTTGTCAGTTTTATGTTCAAAAACAAAAGAAAATTGTTGACGCTGTGCTTGTCAGTGGTGAGAACATCCCACTCTCCCCTTTATCATCTATACATCATCCCACAAAACGTTGACTTGCATAACAGCATGAAAAACCCGAAAATATGATAAAAGAAACATCTTTCTTTGTCTTCTCAGGGATCCGAACCAGCCTGTGCCCCAAGACACCAAGTTCATCCACACCAAGCCGAACCGTTTCGAGGAGGTTGCCTGGTCCAAGTACACGCCCAAGGAGCAGCTGTACCTGCACATCGGCCTCAAGCCCCGAGTCAGAGATCATTACCGCGCCACCAAAATCTCCTTCTGGCTTCAGCTGGTCCCTCACCTGCATCACGTCAATGAACTCCTGCAGTCCGTGTCTTCCTTCACGCACAGTCCGTCTTCGCAGGACGACACCCCTTACTCTTACACTAAACGCCTGGCTAAAGGTTGGCCTCCGAGCAGCACGCGACACCCGGGAACGCAAGGAGGAACCCCGCAGCCGCCCGAGTCTGTGCTAGGCCAAGGTGGAGAGAATGGCGTCCACGTCCCCAACGAGGACTACTCCACTGAGCTGTCGGTGACAATCGCCGTGGGAGCGTCGCTGCTGTTCCTCAACATCCTGGCGTTCGCCGCTCTGCTCTACAAGAAGGACAAGAGGCGCCTGGAGCACCGCAGGCCGCGTCCACTTCCTCCCCCGAGACGCGATATCACACCTGCAGATGTCGCCGCCCACCTGCAGGGGGAAGGGCTGATGTCATTGCAGGTGCGTGTGAATAGTATGAGTGTGAAATTTGCCTTTTTAATGTTTTTAATTTAGCTAGGATTAATTACCGCCTGCTTATTCAATTAAAATGCAGATTATTTTTGGTTTAATTAGCACCGAGCAGCTGAGGACGTGTGTGAGTGTGTGTGTGAGTGTGTGTGTGTGTGTGTGTGTGTGTGTGTGTGTGTGTGTCTGTCTGTGTCTGTGTGTGCGTGTGCGTGTGTGTCTTTGTGTGTTTGTGTGTATCTGTGTGACCTACTTTCCTGCAAAACAAATCAGTTTGTCTTCCACACACAGCGTACGTGTGAGAGTGTGTGTGTATCCTAGTGTTTTCAGATCCATTTGTGTTCTGCATCTCAAACACTTTATCCACCGCAAAGTCCTGCATCGCTTACCATTTTACAGAGGTGGACAAAATCACAGATTCGTCCCACAAATCACCAAAAGGATGAAGGAGGCAAAACAATCCTGGAAGTTCAGTTTTACGGCTATGAGTATTTGCTGTTCCGCTGACACAGCACCTACTTTCTGCCTGCGGCCTGTCAGCAGAATGTTTAGTGGATGAGCGGCGATGCTAGCTAGCTTGTGCTAACGCCATATGAACCTTTACTTCAGCCAACCATAGCTAGCAGCTTTTTATTTACGTATGTGAGAAACATTTGTTATTTTACGTGCTTAAAGCTATCCCACCTCTTAACTCTCTTTAATGTAGTTTTTTACTCTAGTAGTACGAAGGCGTACTCAGGTCCAGGTACTTTTGCCCCCTTTAAGCTAGGTTGTACACCGTTGTGTATTTGTGACATCATAATGTATCTGCTGGGTTGCAGCAGTACGGAGGGTTTGAGGCTGTACCTTGGAGGTATTTGTCGAGTGTGTGCGTTGTTCTGTGGGCGAGCTTCGTCTTGCACCCCTTGTTCCTGGTTGCTGAGGCAGCACGTCCATATTTAGCATTGAAGCGGCTCCATTTGACACATTGAATAATTCCCCCGTTTTAGTGACTTATGCTCCTCTACTTAAAGCAACGACTGCTCGGCCCCTTACGTCGCTAATTTTCAGGTCTCTTCCTGATAGATTCCTTCACAATGGGCGTTATATGAGTCGGCCTGGCAGCTATGTCGCGCTAAAGCCAGGAATTTAATTCTACTGCAAATGTTGTACTTAATTCCAAGGCGTAAAAAGGTGGTATCCTTGCCGAGGGCTCCCTAAATCAGTTTCTGTTGCAAGCTGTTAGTCATGGGAATATCTACTGAGAACAGACCTGCCTGGGAGCTGGAATCAGTCAGCAAACAGTGAGGAGCAGCAGAAGGCAGAAGGCACTGCTGTATTTGTGTTTAAACTCAACACCTTTGTATATCTGACCGCTGCTCCATGTTGAAGCTGGAGGCCAAACTGCTGCATTAGTAAAGTCCAGGGTAAACTCCCTAAACCTACCTAATGCTCTCTGGACATTTAAAGTCAGTCAGTAAAGTCAATAATGTTTTTTATGCTCAAAATTTCTGCTTTGCCAATATGACCTTCCACAAAGATGATGTTAAATGTTAAATGTTCTTTGTGGCAAATACCAATATACAGTATATTCACATTTGAGAGTGAAAAAACAAATCCAACATCGTCTTTCGTTCATATCTGACAATATTTCTGTTCTTTGAACTATGAGTATTTGCTGAGCAGTGTCCCAGAATAGCCTCAATCCTGCTACGACTGATATGATCTGAGTGTGATGAGTCTTTCTTCCTCTCTGCTTTGCTTTGTGTTATTCGTAATTTGGCGTTCAGGTAAATATGGAGATCCAGACGACAAGCTAGATGTGAGTTTTTGGTTGCAGCAGTCAGTTCATCTCCACCTCCAGCTTCACTCATCTCCTCCCGACTCACCAGATTTGGAATCGTGATTTCCTAGCTGCCATGACTTCTAAAATGGCAGTGAGCTGCACCCGCTGATCCTCGTGTCTCTTTTTCAGAGACGTGGCGATGATGTCACAAATACCACATTTACATTTTCCGCCGCCTGGTCGATCTGCTCTTTTGATCCCTGCCAGTCTGCAGCGATAAAGGCAAAATGTGTCAGATGGTTTTTGCACACTAAACAGGCAGCGTTCACACACTTGGCACATGCAGTGTGTGAGGGATTTCCATATAATCACAAGCCTGATTTACAGTTTATTTCCCTCTTCCCATCACTTTCGCTCCCCGCCATATTCTCCTTTGCCATCCAACTAACCGTTTAGGTGAAGCAGCTGGAGTGTGACGCAGCATCAGCAGACGAGAGGAACAACGCTCATCACCATCACACTCTGGACACCCTGGACGCTCTGGATGGTTTGGACACCCAGGACATCTACAGCACCCTGGACACCGTACGCCTCACCTGCCCGCCCGACTACACGCTCACCTTGCGTCGGTCGCCCGACGACGTCCCCCTCATGACCTCCCTGACTCCAGGATCGCTACCAGTCACCCCCGGGTCACACCCTGTCACCCCTGCCACGCCCATGACCCCCATGACCCCCGGATCAGTCGTGGGGCTAAGGCTGGGGCATCCTCACCAGGGATACACACACCATAGCCCGTATAGTAATACACACCTGCCACACACACACATCGCCGCGCACACACACTCCACCACGCGTGTATAACCGCAGCAACATACTCGCACGTACAAGGACATGACCGACACACACTCATACTAACACACACGCACACAAACACATACACCCACACACACACACAAACACACACACAGACACACACAAAACAAAGACTGAAATACCTCTACTAATTACCCTGCAGGATTGTTACAGATGGAGAGACAGAGAGACTTAACAGGATGAGAGGACAGACAGCTGTGTGTTGAATGTCTGGGAGCTAAAAATGCCCGGGCGTCCCAGGAGATGCAGTTCTATGCATCGCTCGCTCACCACCTGGAGCAAGACATCACGTGTATTAATACCTGCATCGAATATTAGATCTTCTGCTTTTTCTACACCCGAAGAGGAAGAAGTGCTGAGTTATGGGTTAGTTTACATCTTCTACCTGTGCTGCAGAATCGAGCAGAGCCTGGACCGACGACGCAGGCGAAAGAACTGAGCTACGAAGAACCACACACACACAGACTGCTGATGTCAACTTGAACAACCTGTGAAATGTGAATGTAGCAAAACATTTTTTTTCCATTTTAAAGATGGAAAGGTCCCGCGTGCCAAGGATCAAACTGGAGCTGAGAGGAGAACACGTTTTAGCCAGAGATGGATGTAAAAACACTCGACGGAGGGGGAGATTGTTCAGACGGCGGGAGAGAGCGAGCGAGCGAGCGAGAGAGAGAGGAGGATTTCTTTCAGAGGGATTTTAACAGCTACGTGAGCGCAAAAAGAAGATGTGTGAGGAAACGGAAAACGTACGAATACAAAAAAAAAAAAGTGCCAATTGGGCCTCCAATGTTGTCAGACTCACTGAAGAATCACTCTAACCAGCTACGTGTTGAACTCGTGTAAATAGAAGGGAAAGATACAGATGATATATTATGATTTCTAGCATTTACCTGCTCTTGCATTCAAACATGACTTATTTAACCACATTATTGCTTTCATTTCAGATATTACTGTATTATTGTATAGATGTCCTGAAGCAAGGCTGGCAGTCTTTCTCTCACCCATTGTAGTATGTACACAGTACCTTTATTTAAAAGCTATATTTGCTATGCACTGTCATTTCTATAGTTACCAACTATGTAAGCGTCTAGATACTTGTTTAGTAGTTAAAGTATAGGACATCTTCACACCATCCTGTCTATTCGTTTGACCGTTGGATGATGAGCTCGTACTGTGTAGATAATGCAATACCGGTTTGATGATTGAGCACCAGCCAAAAACCATGACCCTTAACCCTTTGCACTTAATCCCTGTTCCTATTTTCTTCTGAGCCACCTTCCCCCCTCACCCCGACACCCCAAACCTAATATAGGGTCTCTCCAGGCAGGGTTTTGGTGGTAATGATTCAGGGTGTCCCAAGCCATATGGGGTCCAGACAAGTCCAGAATGCTTTCCTGTTTTCCTTCCAAATGTGACATTTTGCCAGGAGCCCCGGGATTTCTATGAGAGCCCCTGTTTGAACTACCTAACGCAGGCTGAAACCCTACCCAGGAATTTGGCCTACAAGTTGTACTACAAGTCCCACGTCACTGCTATCTTTCTAAAGCTACACGTTAAGGCCTCCCTATACTTTAAAAGACGTAAGGCAGTATGATGACATAAGAGGCAGAACATGCAGCGTGGTCCTTCAGTTTATTTAAAATGCCAGTCCATGCCAGTAGGGGGTGCAGAAGCGACCACTACTCTCCTCTCAGCAGTAAAAGAGGCTTCGCCTGGAGAGAGGAGTTGTCACTGGCTATAGTTTATTCAGCTATAAAATGAAGGCAAAGGAGACAGTGTGTTTCGTCCTCTAAATCAGAGTAATTCTCTCTCCGTTTATTTGCCAAATGCAGAGTTTATATGTTTTGCCCCAACGGCAAAGTAAGTAATAAGCAAACCAAAAACGAAAATGGAGCTCTGCCCGCTCAACGATGACACCAGCCGTGTTTTATTTGGACCGAAGTACTGCAAGAGGGAGGATTCACAAGTAGAAGAGACAAAACACAAACGTTTGTCTCAAAAGCTTTTCATTAAGAACATCCAGAGATCCTGAATCATCACATCTAGAGCCTTACTTGTACGAAGTATTCTGGGGCCTTTACTGTAATGATCTAACAGTACTTTGCATAGTGTCACCTAAGAAGAACATGGAAAAGGCTGGAGTTGGGTTTGCATTTAGAAAATTCAAATTTAGTAAGTTGTGCTGAGTTGAGGAGGAATGGGATCAAGCACCTACAAAGCCCTCTGTAAGCCTTCATATCTTCTTAATGAAACTATTTTACAATTTGCTACCAAGACTCAAATTAGAAATTCAAATCCCAACTTCTTGTGTGAACTAAGATTTTTCACTTCTCGGGAGGAGTTGGGGGGTTGCCTGGTTCCTTTGAAGCCATTGTTGGTGCCACTTTGTGAGATCGGAACATCGCCCAAACAAAGTCACAAAATCGTGCTGCAGAGTTGCGATTCTAACGTCTCAAAGTGTGTGTGGTTCCTTCCTCTTCGCCCCGGAAAGCTAAATCCTTACCAGAACACAAACCCTAATCTTCTGCATATTGATCCTAATCAATAACCCGCCCAGAAGCCCAAACCCTGTTATTGTATCTACACTGTATCCTGTTTTAGTCTCCTTCTCCCCTTCCTCGCCTTACCCCGATGTGTAACCCATCCCTACTCCAACCATGCCTCCATCTAGCCTCATCTGTGTGCCTAAATGAGGCCTATTTAACCTTGTCTCATCCTAAGTAACTTCTTCTTCTCCTTAGTTAAACAGAATACATGAAAAAGAAAGCTGAAATTTTGTGGATGACAAGCAAATAAGAAAATGACATAAAAAAAAAAACTTTAGTGGATGTTTGATCATTTTTTTCATATGGGTTTATTGACTCAGTGGGTGGCTGGATTGTGTCAAGCATAAAACATTTCTGCTGCATTTTTGAAAAATAAAATATTACTATTTTACAATGTATGAGCATTTAAATGTCTTATATGTTTTAATCTGTATGTTAGTTTTCTTTTAAACGTGGGAATATGGGGTCAGCCCCTGGGTTTGATTCCTTATGGATTGATGAAGTAGGATTTGTGTAATTTGTCAAAGAATGAAGAGTACAGGTGTAACATCAGGGATAATTGAAATGTTGGGTAACAGTAACTCCATCTTCAAGGTTATATAAGTGGTTTAAAATCAGAATCCTTTCCAACAAAGAGCTTTGATTTATAATCAACTTTAAATTTCACAAAAATCATGTAGAGAAAAAAGAAACCAATATCGCTTTTCACTTTACTGCACATATCGTACAATTACTAAAATCGGTCCTGCAGCAAAAAAAGGAGACATTAAATCATCTGGGACCAGGGGACCCTGCCAGCTGGCCAAGGAGACCCTGTAAGATGTGAACCAACCAGTGTCCACATTCATGGCTGACTTCCAGAAAAGATTGATGTCTCTTACCTTGTGTCCCAGCTCTAATCCCATTAAATAGATATGACTGCAGATGATTTGATTTGTAGAAGGCAGGACATATTTGAAAGCACGAGTACAAGTCATAACTAGGCGCTTTATTTTACTGTGGACATGTCCAGGAGGAGGCTGGAACAGAAAACAGCACAAACTGTTTTAGCCCAACTCTTTTATTGAGTAGAGAGTTTTTGTTTCACATTTCATGGGAGATTGAGGTTATTCCTTCTGCCAAGGAGGTGTTACTTCACCCGCACCTGTCCTGAAAGGGTTTGGATCAAACTTGGGGAGGGGTAGGAGGGGTGAGGCCTGGTCTATGCCCATTACGGTTTGGTGCAGCGATCCAGACATATTTATCTCATGATAGACTCTCATTTCTGTCTGGATCCAGATTGGGATTTGTTGACTCAGATTTAATTGTGTCATTGTGTTCATGTTAGTAAGTGACCTGTATCTGACATGAGTATGAACACAGCTGTGCATTACCAGGACACACATGCGCACATTCAGCAAAAAAAAGCAACCCTCATGCTCATGAACAATAACTATAGAAAATACAATTTGTACAGGACTCAAATGATGGAAATGTTCCTTCGATCTTAGTTTAGATGGGAAGCAGCTGCGTGTGTATCTAACTTAATTTAAAACCTCCTCGTCTCTCTGCTGACCGTTTGTTTACCTGACCACCGTGTTTACTTTTACTAGGCTGCAGACACTAAATGACGCTGACGCCGATATGAACCTGACAGAGATGTGAGATATTGAAAGTAATCTCACAGCAGTCGGCAGAACAGAGATCAGATAATGGATCAGATCCAGGACCTCATATGACATCTGAAATCAGATTTGGGATTCAATCTGCTGAGAAAAACATCATCACAATGTGGATGTAGCCTCAAATATAGACATGGAAGAAATTCCTAGACATGTTTTTTGTTGTTTCTTTGTCTACAGGCATCAAATTATTAAGACATGATACATTTTGCCTCGGCTAGTTCGGCCTTGGTGGAGGTACGAGCTCTGGAGCGTGATATGTGTGTCGCTGTGGAAATGCTCCCGTCGTTCTGAGGTCGTTAGGGTTGTGGATCGTCGCCCCTCTTGCACTGTAAGCGACATTCTGTGTGGGGGAGGAGGGGAGATTGGATGATTGGAACACAGAGAGCGATAGAATGGGAGTCACGACACACTGGGAACACTTTGTTTTACCCGCCGGATGATTTCAGACAGAATATTTGCAATGGGAACTTTTGTAAATCTTGTTGTAAAACGTCGCCCGTTTAGTGTTGTGCGTCCCAAAAGACGGAGCTGTGGCGTCTCATCCCCGCGTTTCTCTTTCTAGGGAAATCACGGCATGGAGGAAGGAGGTGCAGGATGATAGAGGATGTAGTGGAGCGGGGAAACACCAAAAGAGGAGTGGAGGTGAAGGAGGGAAGATGAAAGATAATGAGACACGGGACGAAGCGTGAGAGAGAATTTAAAGCAGAGAGACGCAGGGATGGAGGAGAGGAGAGGAGAGAACAACAGATAAGGGGACTCATTATGGAATGAAACACAGCCTGCGTGCTTGTTTATTGGTTGGCTGGTTCATTGTACTTAATCACTCCTGCCAGTGCACACACACACACACACGCACATACGCACACACAATAGCCTTCTTGCATGTCAGCTGATATACATGCAGGACACACCATACGCATATCTATGCCTGCCTGCCTCACTCAACACACACACATGCACACACACACACACACACTGCTGCATGCCTCATAACAACTTGAGTCACTGAATCATTTTCTCTGCGGCCTTCATCACTCATCCTTGTCTCTGCGTCTCTCCCTCTCCCTCTCCCTCTCCCTCTCCCTCTCTCTCACACACACACACACACACACACTTATACACACTCACACACACTATCCTGCTCTTATCTCCACACTGCTCCTCTCTCACTCCTCTTATCCACCACCTGCCCTGTTTCTGCTTTATATGTCCCTCTGTCCTTCTCTCTCCTCCACTCTTGTCCTCTCCCTCTTCTCGCCATCCCAGTCGTCTTCCTCTCACTTCTTCATCAACCCCCCCTGTCTGTGTCTGGATGAATTCCCTCTTATCTAACAACCTTGGGTTGATCTTCAAAGCACCATTGCAGCTAAGCGGCTGAGGTCACAGCATCTCCCCCCCCCCCCCCCCCTCTCTCCCTCTCCCTCCCTCTCTCCTGCCTCTACCTCGCTCATTCCTCTCCTCTCCACTGCACTCCACCGCTGCTACTTCTTCCCACCTCTCCTCCTTGCATCCAATCTACGCTCCTCCACTCTGTCTGCCATCCACCTTTTTGATCTGCCACTCAATTTATTCCTGCCGTCTTTCTCTACCTCATCTGGTCTAGACTCCTCTTTTCTGATCTTCACACTCTCATTTAGATTCTCCTGTCTTCTCCTCTCCTCTTCTCTCCTCTCTCAATTCAATCCCATCTCCTCCTCCTCCTCGCTACCTTAGCATTCTCTCAGCTCAAATGGCTGTGAGTAGAGGTGATACCCGCTTCTCCTCTTTTTCATGCTTCTCTTTGTTTACTCGTGCGTGGAGACGAGAGCCCCGCAGTGTCTTTGCACTCTAATTAATCAAGCATGGGATGGGTTTTAATGTTTCAGTCTGACTTTGTGTCTCTGCGCTCCCGCCGCTCTGCACGCTGTTATTGTTCACGTCCATTAACCCCTAACCCTCCACCTGCAAGACCTATTTTTTTGTCTCACCATCACCACACATTCATCTTGTGGCCTCTCTCTGTGATGTGAGGCTCCTCCAGTCTTTGCTCAATTGGAGAAAATGATACATAATTCTGCCTCGTCTGTCGCCTGCTGTTTTTCACAGTAAACAACAGCAGTGACTCTGCTGGGCCAGCGGAGGTCAGCATTGTTGCTGACAAATTAGGACAGCAACAGAATGCCCATAGGTGTGTTCAGGGCAAAGTTTAATGGTGCAACAACGTTCAGGGCATGATGGAGAAAGTAATTCTATCATCAGTTATTTCAGGTTTCTTTACAAAGTAGGTCACTGAGGCTCGAGCACAGATAAATGAAGCTAACCGTGCTGAATGAGGCTGTATTATTTACCTAGAATCAAAAAGGAACCTCCTCTGCCGCCTGTCTCCCCTTTTACTACGCATGTGAATAATCCCAAGGACAATAACTATCAAGCAAATGATTTAGTTGATCCATTTGGACTCTTTGAACATGCGGAAGAGCCCACATATACTGTAGTAAGAGACAGACCCTGGACTTGCTTATTACAAAGGGTATCAGAGTACTCTTGTGTTTTCTTTGATGTATACATTAGTCCTGTGATTTGTACCGAATCCTACACTGCCAACAAACATCAACTAAATTAAATAATGTAATATTTATGGATGCTATAGCTGCATCTGGCTTTGTTAAGATTTCTGCTCGATAGCTTCGTTTCTAAGGTGATGATTCAGGATACACACATTATATTTTGAGTAGCTGACAAATCCCTCTGCACCATTAGACTCTGAGCTTCTCTCCAGCAGTAAACTAACTGGACTTGAACTTCTTTCTTCAACTCTAAAATAATTAATATTAGACAAGCAGAGGCATCTTTGCCAATTATAAATAACAAGATACACCAGATATCATGCGCTGTTCTCAAGCAGAGACAAAGGGAAGTCAAGACAGAAGGTCTGTACGTGTGTGTGTGTGTGTGTGTGTGTGTGTGTGTGTGTGTGTGTGTCTGTTTGTTTGTTTCTGTGTGTTCTATCGCTCGGGCAAGAAGGAAGTTTGGCTTTTCAGCATGTATGTTTCTCTCTGTGAGAACTTAGTGTCACACACACACACACACACAGTAGGTCTACTACCCTGGTGTGAACTGTCTGCGTAGATAAAACCGGATTATTCTGCACCCAGGAAACTCTGGTTGTACCTTTGTTAAATGACTCACATGGTGCCACAGTGTGTCCCCATAAATAGCACACAAACCGGCCTAATTAGTTGAGCAACGTGCCAGGCTGAAGCCCACTGTGCTTTATTTGGCTGTTTGTGTTTGTGAAAGAATGCGCTGCTTCTCCGAATTCCCACTTGGTCTCATTTACTGAGTTAATTTTTCAGCATGTTCGCTGTATTAGAATGAGGCCCGAAACTTGAGGTCGGTGAACTGAAAATGTTATTGTTATTGTTGATTTAGTGTTCTATTTGAATATTTGTCTACAGGTGATGCAGCTCGCCAATCTGAGGTTTCATGTCCCTGATTTCCCATGTGAGTTCCCTTTTATTCACTTTTCTCAATGCCGTCTCCTCACAGAGCAAAAGAGTGATAAATAGAAAGTAAACCTAACTTTCTGTTGCATGCCAGAGCAAACAAAAGCCCCACTTTGGTACCAAGATTGTCTCCATTTCCACCATAGTTACCAGGCGTGTACCCACCGCTCCAAACCCAGCTCATTTCCTTCCCCGCAACAGATGCCACTGTGGATAAAGAACGACTTATCCATGAGGTTGAGAACCGTCGTTTATTACACGATGCTCATAATGTGTATCACAAGACCATTATTAAAAAAGGAGGCTACCTGGTTTGAAATAGCCGGCGTCCTTCATACAGTAAATACAGAAACGCTATACAAGGGATCTGCTCACAGGTCTCCATAAGCTTTTGATAGATGAAAGACCTGCCCGGGAGACTAAAGTCAGATTTCTAGTCCTGGAACGAGGAGCGATTGTTTAACATCCACTCACTCGCAGTGTGTGAACGTGCTTGTTGCTCCTAGATGGGAAATGAATGGGAGTTCATTTGTAGTTTATGGTGGTAAAAAATGGGAGATCAGGAACTTGGTTGACAGCCGGTTGTTTGAACATTAGTAAGAGCTAGTGCGTCATATCTGCAGGCTTGTGTAACAGCTGTAGTATCAAGAAAAATTATGAATATTTACGTGATCTGCAATAAATTGGCTTGTACTGATGCAGCGACAGAGAGTCTGCATATCTGGTGCTCTTATCTTGAGTTGTACAAAGGAGCACTTTAAGTGTTCATGTGTTCGGGCCCTCCAGCGTGACATTTCAAACGCTGTCGGCGCCCACGCTGTCTCAAGCAGTCACTTTCTTTAGCTGCCTCGCTTGGTGCAACATAATCCTCACACACAGTTATGGATGAATTAACTAAATGAGGTCACACTGATCAAAGCTTTTCACTTAATCGCATTAGAATTTTTTATTTTAAAATTCAGGCTTTATTTGTGTGCTCTCACCAGTTATTCTACTAAAGCGAACAGACTGATCCACTCCATCTTACACCAATTCATGTACAGCATATTTGCTACTAAACAATGCTGGACGTTGGTACACCATTACTGTACTATCACTCACTGTGATTGTTTTTGTCAGCTAACAGCACAGGCTTATTATTGGGTGAACCGGGGAGAATGGGGGACTGTTCTGGCCTCTGTGCTCCCAGAGACAGAACTCTTTGAAACAAATGCCGCTGCTTATCCAAGCTGGTCATGTAGAGACAGATGAGACAAACAGAAGCACTTAGCCAGCTAGCCAGGTACTGCACTGTCTGTGTACTGATTCACGAGACAGATGCTCGGCCCCGGTCCACCGAGACTCATGTCCTCTGTATTTTTATCTATGCTGCTCCAGACCTGCACACGGGCACCTACTGTTTTTGTGTATGAGCAGATGTGCGTGTGCATGTTTGTTCTTTGTGTGTCTCCGCTTTTGCTTCTGCTGATTTCTGATTCCCTCTTTGTGTGTGTGTGTGTGTGTGTGTGTGTGTGTGTGTGTGTGTGTGTGTGTGTGTGTGTGTGTGTGTGTTATGTAAAGTACACCCAGGTGTCTCTCTGAGCTTTGATGTAACTCAAGTTAGTATAGGCTCACAGCTGGGAGGGAAAGATAACTACAGTGAGTGTGTGTGTGTGTACACTCTCAAAATTCTCTTCTCTCTGGATGTCTCTTCAGATAAGAGAAAGCTGCTTATCCTTGACACAGGATTCCCATTTGACCTTGATATTGTGGAAAGTTCTCTGACAAACTAGCCGAGCCCTCGCCCTTGGCTGCATACACCAGAGGCCTTGGGTCTATCTGACAGTGTTCATACATTTACTGCCTGTCAGATACAAAATACTGGCCTGTCAATGAAAGGGCACCAGAGAAAGAAAGCTGGAACCTGTCTCTGTGTCGGCACTGCTCCAGTGCAGACGCCACACATAATGTGAAAAGCTTTGTGAAGTTCCAGCGGACTCCCAAGTGAAGGAACGGAACAGGGAACATGTCGCAGTAGTGATGAACAACAGCTTCAAGTGAGGCTGTTTAACTGATGAATGATGGTGCGGTCTGTCTGACACATGATGAATGTGTGGATTGATTTAATTAACAAAAACAAACACACACCCTTCCTCTCTTTTGCCCAGTGGCTAAATGTATCAAACTTAACTTTCTAACTGCAGCTCACTGATTTGATGAGTGTGTGTTTTGGTTTGAGAAAGATGCACACTTTAGTACTTTTATCGCAAGAGCTAGAGGGTCGATAATGTCGGCCCATAGCACAAACAAACTACATGTGTGTTTGATTACACGCTTGAAAAACAATAACACCTCTGTTGCCCAAACATTGAGTTTTCCCACTAAACAACTTTCAGAATAAACCCCAAAAAACGTTGTAACCATAAGCCAGTTATGATGGACAATCAGTTACACGATATTTATTACTTTTGTATACCTATAAGCTACTTTTCCCCCCTGATTGTTTGCCAATGAAACGGTCGAGTATTTAATCACTCAAATTGAGGGGCCAGTGCTGTAATATGATATGATATCATTTAAAAATAGCTGAATCTATTTTTAAAGATCCCTGGCAAGCTGTTGAGTGGTAAATGAGCTTCCACACAGTTTGGGTGAATTCAGCTGATGTCACATGATTTCACTGTGTGATGTAAATGTAGTTGGTTCTGTCAGCACAGTGGATGTTCAGAGGAAATGCATAGGGAAACAAAAATGACCTAATTTGTTTATAGACTAATGAGATACAGCCAATTAATGCCGTTCCACTTGACAGCATTTTGCCAGCAAAAGTAGCAGCTGCTGAAAGTTGCTGACTTTTATCCAAAAATTACAAAAACATTCACTTCTCAGCCCGAATCTCTGCACCAGCAACCAGCGCAGGCCGGTAATTTAGACAAACATGGAGAATCTGCCAATGCAGTTACAGAGACGGTCACACTCCTCTCTGTTACAGTTTGATGTTTGATTGTGTCGTGCAGCTTTAAGTCTTCTTCGGTTCTGTCGGATCGCTGTAATATTAGAACATTATTCATAACAAAGCCACTGAGGTTCAACTGGGACTCTGTGTGTGTGTGTGTGTGTGTGTGTGTGTGTGTGTGTGTGTGTGTGTGTGTGAGAGAGAGAGAGTGAAGACCAGAGACAAACTCCCTTCATGTTTAAATAAGACGGACAATCCAGAGCAACTCGCACAGATTGGAGGGGAAAACACTGAAAATGACTGATAACCATTTTCTCCCTGTTATCTCTCCTCTGTGTTCACTTTCCCTCTCTGTCTCTCTCTCTATGTCTACTGCCCTGTCTCTCTCTCTCTCTGTCTCTTTGTCTATTTCTCTGTCAATCTCTGTCTCTATCTTTCTCTCGTCTCTCTTTGTCTCTTTCTCTCTGCGTGTCTCTCTTGACCTGTCTGCTGTCTGTCCTCTCTCTCTTTTTTTTCTCACTCTGCCTGCGTGTCTCTCTCTCTCTCTCTCTCTCGTTCCCTCTCCCTCCCTCTCTCTGTCTCGTTAAAGATAGCTTGGAGTAACTGTACCTTTACAGATGTCAGGGGTCATAACACGTTGACCTCTCCAGCAGGGGTCAAACTCATATTTTTTTTTCTCTTTGATGTTGAGACGCCCTCAGTCTCCTCCTCTCTTCCCTCCCTCCCTTCCTCCCCCTCCTTATCCCTCACCTCCTCCTGGTAGAGAGAGTATGCCACGGCGCAATAACAATTCTTCATCTCACTGTCGTCCTCCCTCCCTGTGACTCTTCTCTTCCTTCTTTCCCCTTCTTTCTCTCTGGCTCGCCTGTTTTATTGCCTTCCGTCTCATTTCACCGTTGGTTTTCTCTCTCTCTCTCTCTCTCTCTCTCTCTCTCTCTCTCTCTCTCTCTCTCTCTCTCTCTCGCTCTCTCTCTTTCTCTCTCTCTCTCGCTCTCACTCCACACGCTTTAACAGAACCAATATTTTGGAGCTGTGGCTGTGCATCTGTCACAGTTCAGGTTTGCTTGGATGGAACGTCAGTCCTCCTCTGTCTGTCTCTCTACCTTTCTGTATGTCCCTCAGTATTGAACAGAGCTAATGGCACTTTGAAAAGTCTGAGAGAGGCGACCTTCCTCCTCGATAAACAATCTGCTGGAGTTCAAAACCGTCCATCTGCCCAACGGCTCGCCTACGTGTCTCTGTGCTGCAGCAGAGGCAGAGAGAGGAAAGCATAAATCCACATGAATTTCAAAGAACACAAACGCTCTGTCATCTTTGTCTATACCAGCCTTCATCCCTTTGTGTGTATTTTTGCTCCCCCCTTACACACACACACACACACACACACACACACACACACACAGATAGACTTGTGGCGCCAAGCCGTATGTCTTCCCACTTAATGTCTGAGCAGACAGATACAGTGCAGGTGTGTCAAGGCCAGCAGGAACAAGGCCACAGGCATCAAACAGGTGTGCGAGTGTGTGTGTGTGTGTCATAGTCAAGTCGGGGCCATTCATTTCTTTCTTTTGGTCTCCAGGCTGTGTTTTAGTTTGGTTTGGCTCTCACATTAGAACCTCTCAAACTATAAACTAGTACCTCTGTTCCTTTTAAATCTTTAACTATGCTTCTGTGTGTCCAGCTTTTGTATCACGGTGTGTGTGTGTGTGTGTGTGTGTGTGTGTGTGTGTGTGTGTGTGTGTGTGTGTGTGTGTGTCCCCACTTGGTATGTGTCCACCAAGTATGCTCCAGTTACCTGTAAATGCATGTCCTTCTCTGTCTGTCTGAGACCATGGGAGATTCTATCGATTACAATTCTTTTCATTGTGTGTGTGTGTGTATTGAATAGCCATCTGGGAAAGCCAGACAGCATCATGTATTTCTATTTCACCCCTTAGACAAGCGTGTCTGCTGTGGTGTGTAACACATGGCAGGTTCAGCATCCGCTTGCTGGAGAATCGCTCAGACCAACAGTGCTACCAGCAGGGGGCGCTACAATCCATGGCCTCCCACGGAAACAAACAAACATTTTTCACCCAAGTGTCATCTTCAGCATCGCAGAGTCTCAACCGGCGTTGCAAATCTGCTCAGGCGGGAATAACGCAGCTGCGATATTTAACACACACAAACACACACACACACTCGGGACGATCCTTGGCTATGCATGTTAGCAGACGGCTCTGTCCCCCCGCTGAATAAACTCACCCTCAGTGACCGTGTCTACACGGAGAATGACTTATCGCCTCTGATCGACATCACAGGCCCAACCGCCGCTCATCCTGGATTAAAACTGGCATTTTCCCGGACACTCCGCCGCCCAGGGAATAATAAAAAGGCCGCGACAGAGATGGAGTAGCAGTCACAGTCTTCCTCAGTGTCTCTGAATATGTTTATACCTCCTGATAATGAGGTTTAATGTTCACATGTTATGGTATTAGCCTGTGTGTGTTTGTGTGTGTGTGTGTGTGTTCCCCGCGGCGGAAAGCCTTTTATCGTTATTTTAATGGATGCTGGATCTTACTGAGCCCCTGATGAGCCTTCACAAGTGTCAGTTTACGACTTTAAAGTGACAAATTCAGTGACCAATTTCAGAAAACCTTTTAGTTGTCATATTTCAAATTATAACAAAAAAGTGAAAGCAGGTCTTGTGTTGTTTATCCTTCATCTTTGATCGCTGTATTGTTTTTTGTTCCGTGTCACATTGGAGTTTATTTTCAGAGATGCTGATCACATTTCTGACGACCCGCCCTGTTTGTCGGAGTGAGTTCTCCCCTTGACCTCGTAACTTCCTAAAGCGGCGACGCAATTCTTCCAAGTCAGGTCAAAGGTCAGGTGGTCAGGAGTGAAAGGTCCTGTCTGTCCGTCACTCTGTCTCATCTATATCATGACTAACTGGTGTCTCTGCCCCTCACTCAGTCAGTCTGACAGGCTGCTGCTCTTTAAGTCCCCCCCTCATCCATTACCACTGTGGTGTCATCATTCATCCTTATTCGTTCAGAGCTTTTCAGATAATTGAGAATAAATTGGCCAGGTTGTTGGAGTGTGGAGGTGTTTAAAAATGACAAGAGCGACACAAGGCAAGAGGGAGACTGAGAGGGATCCTATTGTTTATTAAGGATGGAATTGGCATCCACTCTCTGTATGTGTGTGTGTGTGTGTGTGTGTGTGAGTGTGTGCCTACATTTCCAGCTCCAGGCCTGTTGTTAATGTGAATTGGAGTCTTGGCGTTGTCTCCCCTGCAGCCGTTAATCCAGGCTTCACTCCAGAACCGTCTTGGATTGCAGAGCACAAACTGAGCTGTGTTGTAGAGCGCGCAGGGCGTGTCAACGGACTCCAAAAACTGACATTTTATTACAAAAGGCTGAAATCGCCTGCGGGGAAAAGATGTCACACAGCACAAACCCTTTTCTTTATCCACTGTGTCTGTGACTGAAAACTTTTGAAAACCTTTCTGTGCACATTTGGAAAGTTCAAGGTATGAACGTGAGCGTGAATGAAGAATGTGTGTGTGTGTGTGGGTGTGTGTGTGTGTGTGGGCGCGTGTGTGTGTTCCATGCTGTGACAGTCGGGCGAGCTCTCCATGTTGTACCCTGCTGTTGGGAGAGACTCCAGCATGTAGAGAATAGATGGATGGCTGGTGTTTGAAGAAAATATGCCAGTGAACCAAATTAAACCAAACCAGCATAAATCAAACCTGAGCAGGTTTAATCTGGCCAAGACGTGTAGATGCGTGTGTGTATGAGTGTGTATGAGTGTGCTCATGCTGTGAGAGTGAGCGCACATTTGTTTGGAGAAAATGAAAATTTTGTCAGGGTGTTTGTGCCCAAGTGCTTGCAATTCTATAATTGTTTCTAGGTAAGTGTGTGTGCATGTGTGTGCGCGCGTGTGTGTGTGTGCTCGTCCATTTAGGGCACAGTTTTCAGCCTCAAAGTGTTTCCGTGTGTCAGCAATTATGATTCTGTTGGTGGTCACACAGAGGCCAGAGGGGATATTTAATACCTGTGCAGCCGTGTGTGTGTGTGTGTGTGTGTGTGTGTGTGTGTGTGTGTGTGTGTGTGTGTGTGTGTGTGTGTGTGTGTGTGTGTGTGTGTGTGTGCGCACGCACATACGTTTGGCGTGGGTGGGGGTGTGGGACCATAAGTTGTTTCGTTAGCATTTGTATTGTTTACATCTCTATAGCTCTTTAGTCATTCTGAACTATTTGTTTTTTTTATCTATTTTCCGTGTGTGTGTTGTGCTTGTGCGTGCTTGTGTGCGTGTGTGTGTAAGCCCATACAGTGTATACGTTAAAGCCCATATTTGGAGTGGTCTAATTACCTGGGGATCAGTGATCAGGGTTATTGCACCCAGCCGGCTGAACACTGGACTCATTCATAGTGAAACAGAGCAGATCTGCTCAGGAAATGACACATGTGGCTTTAACACACAAACACACACTTCAATAACTGCAAATTCAGGAAAAACTCATTAAAATGCTTCGACTCCATGTATTAAGTAACACGAGTGGCTGCTGAGGGCACCGACACAGCTGCCGGTTCAATTCCTTATCCTGGAACACAGTTTGATGGAGTTACAATTAACTCTCTACACTTAAACCTTTAATTGTTGATGTGCTGCCTGGGATCCAAGTTCAAACTGATTAGTTGACTGTAAAGGGTCAGAATCATATTGGTAAACAATACACAGAGGAAGCATCTCACACTTGTCCCAACTTTTTCCTAAATCCTTTTTCCAAACGGGATTTCATATTTACTTTATCTCTTTCCTCACTTCTTCACCAGGTCGTCTCTCTGTGTTTCTGCTCTGGCAGAGTCGCCGCTCACATCTGATTTTTAAGCCTTTCGCAGCACAGATTGCATCTTTTCTTGGCCGTCTGAAGAGGTTTCCTCCAGTTAAGAACGCCAAAAGATTATCAGATCTGTGTCACTTCTTTGCTGTGCGGCTATCCACACACACACACACACACACACACACACACACACACACACACACCACAAGTGCTGATTCTATCTGCTGAAGCTTTCACGGTGGCAAATAGAATCTGGTCATTGGGTATAAATCTGGACAGGCGGAAGTTATGTGTGTGTGTGTGAGCGAGAGAGAGTTACGTAACTACACACAGCTACGGCTCAGCACACGTCTTTCTCAAGGCGGTAGCCATAGCAACATGGATTTAGATCAAGAGAGGCCCTTATATTTTCAATGACTTTACCATCCTGGGACCTATGTGTGTGTGTGTTTAAGCGTGTGTGTGTCAGTAGGATTGATGATCCTCTGGTTTGTTTCAGATGGCAATTGGAAAGTAGTTTAAAATCACTTTACAGCTGGAAAGTTCGACTATCCGCTCAAATCTGATTGTTTCATTTGTATTTAATGTTTATTTAATGTGAAGCACGTTGTATTTATTTGTGCTTCCTCTTTCCCTTTCCCTCTCTCTCTCTCCCTCACCCTCTCTCTCTCTCTCGCTCCCTCTCTCTCTCCTCTCTCTCTCGCTCCCTCTCTCTCCCTCTCCCTCTCCCTCTCCCTCTCCCTCTCCCTCTCCCTCTCTCTCTCTCTCTCTCCCCCCTCTCTCCCTCTCTCTCCCCTCTCTCTCCCTCTCTCTCTCTCTCTCTCTCCCTCTCTCTCTCAGATTCTCTAACCATATTTACCTTTTTCTCTCCTGGATTCCTATGAGACACACACGTTACTAATGTTCCTGAAAGCAACCTTTTTCTAGCCAAGAAGCAGAGCAGTAATGCAGAGATGACCTGGACCAGCCCAGATGGACTCAGTTGATATTCCAGCTTTAAAACATCTCAGCTACACATCAGTAAAAATGGAGCGCTTTAAAACGTTTCCTTCCCCTGAAACCCTCAGCAGGGAGAGTTGAGACGCTAGGAGGCTTTAGGTTTGTGCTTGTTTATCAGAGTGGCCGCTCAGATTGGGAGGCATTACTCAGATCTAAACACGCTGTGGCCGCGGGGAGTTTTTCCGCCGCGCTCTCAAAGGTCATTTTTATTTGAAAACAGATTGGAGGGAAGTGTGCTCTTTATCAGACGGGCAGCAGACTGTGACTCAGCGGACGCAGAGATTTGATGATCTCACAAAACCCAGAGCAAAAATCTTTTGAAGATGACCTCATTCTAGTCTATTGTTGGGTCAAAACACAGATAAGGTCAAGGGGTCGAATCCCACCACCCCATCCACCGGTACAGTATGTGTGTGTGAACAAAAGGGATGTAAGCACGTCCACACACACTCATCCATCCATCCCTCCATCTTCTGTGCAGATACCTTATTTGGATATGAACACATAAAGCAATCTAGACCCAAAACAACAGGATCTGACATGTGTTCCTATCCCTCTTGGTCTTGGCAGTAGTCAGTTTGTAGGAACTTGGCTAGAGAACCCAAGGGTCACGGTTCAAGTCCCATGCGGACCAAAAAATATGGAAGCTGGAAAGATGCCAGTATGTCTCCCTGGGCACTGCCGAGGTGCCCTTGGGCAAGGCACCTAACCCCAAAACATGCTGCTTTGACATCTCTCCATTACTGCATGTGCTGTGTGTGTATTACGGGCCTGTGTTTGTATTTGTATATGTTCAATACAAATATCAACAGAGGGAGGAAGTGAATTCCCTCCTTTGGGATGAGTAAAGTCTTCTTCTTCTTCTTCATCTTCTTCATCTTTTACAGTGTTGGAAATCAGTGGTGTCTCTCATGAAACAGACTTGGACTTGGACATGAAGAGACTCGAGACATTATTCATGTTCCATTAGGTGCCAGGTTTTAGCCGTGTGTGACTTGAGGAGTGTTATTTGTGATGTATTATGTCTGCTCGGGGGCTTTTCTCCATCACAGTGATTTACACTTACAGCCTGATCACTTTCAGCCTCTCTCTCTCTCTCTCTCTCTCTCTCTCTCTCTCTCTGTAAGATTCCTTCACAACGCGCGGCTCTTAAACACTTTATGGGCAAACTTTATGACTGTGGCTATAATTCACTCCCGTAATGGTTTTAGCGCGTATTCCCGTCTTACTTAAGTTACTGTGACGTTTTCGTCCAGCCAAACCTTCTGAGGCGATTTCTGTGTCTTTTGGCTTCTGGGGGAGTTTTGGAAAACAAGGCAGGACGGTCCGGCGTCGTCGTCTGGCCCGGATCCG
>NW_027467013.1:3347500-3377500 GCF_046128005.1 Genypterus blacodes | reverse complement strand
TGTTTGTGGTTCTGTTTCGGCAGAGACGTGAATTTCTGTTAAACAATGAGCTGCTTGATACGTTTGTACGCCGACAACAGAGGATTGAATCTCCTGGTGCTCATCGATACAAACTGAAATTGTTATTAAACCACTGGGGTGATGAATTCTTTGTCGTTATTCGTTACGACGCAACGTTAGATCCAGTCCCTGCGTTGATGCGATTATCACACGCACACACACACACACACACACACACACACACACTGTTTTCATCCCCTCTATGGTGACAAACACACACACACTCCCCGCCTGGTGTGCACACTCCGCCTCTCCTCCTCTCCTGCAAACAGCTGTCACACACTCCTCTAGTCTTCATTTGCAGTTTTGGAGATGACACACGCCCTAATATTTAATAAATGACAGCTGCAATTAAAGTTCACCTCCCTGCTCCAGTGGCTCTGTGATGGAGTGTATCGCTCAGTCACACGCCGCCTAAATCAATCCAGATATTTATCGAGCTATCTGATGGAAGGAGACATTTTTCAAGGCTGAGCAGAGAAACTTAACTGAGATAAGAGAGAGCGGCGCCATGGCAACAATAACACCGTGCACGGCTATAAATGTTAACCAAATACAATTTTTAGATCGACATTTTTGTCTGTAATTGGTTTCTGTCTCACCCCAATGTTTACATGACGACGTGCAAACAAGAGGACACGACGAAGGATTGGAGCAAAGCAGAATCATGTCACATTAAAGACGACATGTGAGCTACACTGGCGAGGTAATTGTGCTCAAATCGTACGTGGAACCAACATGAATGACTCTGCGGGCGCCGATCTTTAATCTGCGCAACACCTTCATCATGAAAAACATTATTAATACAGCAAATACCAGCATTCTTCTTCTCCTCCACCCTCACACAGCAGATGGATCGTAATGTGGCGTTCGTGTCTCGTGCTCTGATCACACTCGCAAAGTTTGTAACCTTTGCCGAGCCACTTTTCCTGTCTTGAACTCCCGTGCTGAGGCTGCATGATAGATGGCCGCTCTGTAATTGTAACTAATTAGAAATACAAGCTCTTGAAGTATGTGAAGGGCAGTTCCACCAGAGTGAGTTTAATCAGCTTCCTCCATCTCAGTCACACTTAGAGCTAATTCCAAAGACAAGCCCTTCAAGGAGATGAAGGATCATATTTCTACCAGAACAGAATTAAGTTGACTTTCCCCCGGTTCCCTAATGACAGAAACGCCCTAGCTGCTTTTCAAAACACAGGAATACAACCCCCAACCCGCACGCAGCCAAAGCACCTTCAAACGTCTCCTCCAAACTTTCATGTCGTGATCCAGCACAGGAGCAAATTCTTGGTTTTCATGATTCACTTCCTGAAATATAAACCTTACAGTCGACTGCAAACTAAGGAGGTAATTCTCCTAATGCGCAACTATGTGTTTGTGTGTGTGTGTGTGTGTGTGTGGTCGCTCTGCCAGATTTATGAAGCATGCACCTCCAGCTCAGATCATAGGCGATGCTTCCTCAGGGTGCTGCAGCTTGAGGTCTTTGTCTGAAGCAGCTTGTTTGTAAGCGATCCAGATCCAGAACAGGAGCAGATATTGATTTATCGACCAGCAAACTCCACCTTTGATGCTCCGCAGCCAATCAGAGGTGTGTGTGATGGAGGGACACTGCCTCATCTCTGGTCTGTGTCTTGAGTTAAGCACCTGAGCTGACTGACTCAGACCTCATCACAGCAGCTGGTGCGTTAACGACGAAGGGCGTGAAGAGGAGGAGGAGCGACGCCTGTGTGTGACAGCAGAGAGGATGAAATCAAGACAAAACATCTTAACCTTTCCTTCCCTTAATAAAGATGAGGAAACGTTAGTTGAGCTAATGAGCTGAGATGAGTTTCATTCAGCGTTTTAATCACATTTTGAGCAAGGCAGCGATTACACACATGCAGAGACTCTAAGTTCCTGTCAGCAGATTCAATGCAAAAGTGCTCCACTGAGATAATTACAGTTTCTCTATGTCTGACGCATGAGGCAACTAATGTGTCTGGAGCCTGTGTGTGTGTGTGTTTGTGTGTATGCATGTGCTGATGGGAATGTGTGACAGAGAGGAAGAGGAGGAGACGCTGGGAAGCCTTCAGCGACTGGGTGTGTTGGTGCTGCCGCAGTTTTCCCTCTTGGCTAAGTGTGTGTGTGTGCGTGTGCGTGTGCGTGTGTGTGTGTGCGTGCACGTGCGCGTGCGCGTGCGTGTGCGCGTGCGTGTGTGTGTGACCTGGTGGCGAGACCAGTTATGCTCATAAACTCATTTCTAACGCTGACAGACGGCCCGACGCTCTTTTACGTCCTCGCCCGAGTCCAAATTAGAGCTGCTGGCATTCTCGGGAGAAAACGCTCCCTCAGCCGGAGAATAATGCCGCTAAAGCACCTGATTCATCCCACATTCTACAGTTATTTATGCCGCTTTGTGCAAATTCTATCTGCGTGTGTCTGTCAGGCGGCATAATGAAGCAGTTCTGAGGCGTTCTGCACACACATAACCTAGATGAGCTTCTCTGGGTCGGTGGACCGGCAGCCATTTTTAGCTCTGTTAGGTACACCAGCTAATTTGCCGTGGCAAGCTGTGGAATGACATTTTTCTCCAATTTAAGCTCTCTGCTGTCCCGTCACACACTCTTAGTGTTTTCAGGCAGGATACCAATACGTCTTAAAGTTTCCCAGACTTCTTCCAGGACACCAAAATCAAATCCTGATAAAATCACTGTCACAACACATTCTGCTGGTAAGTTTCCAGGTGTAATATTCTTAGAGAAACGAGGGATGAGACCTCTCCTTGGCCTAGTTTAGCAGGTATCCACCCCTTTTGCAGTGTTCATGAGCAAACCGATGAGCCACTACAGGCTAAAGGGTTAAACTTGAGTCCTGACCCACACGCTGACATCACTATGCAGACTATGTAGTGGAGAATCATCAATAATCTATCACACCTCCTGTTCAAAAGGAGGCAGTTTGTTTTTCAGACTCAGTGAGTGAATGTTAGAGAAAAAAAAGGTAGAAAAACAACACAAGTGAGGATTTGGCTTTGACATCCTGGTATCCAGACATGTTATCTGTATACTGACATGTCTTGGATACTGCATAGTTGTATAGTTGTGGTCCGATCACAGTGTTCATCTCTTTGCATTGACTTGTGTGTTTCCTCACCCGGGAGTCATGTCTGGATGCAGATCCCACATTAACCTACAGAATAAAGGTATCATCAGTCAGGTGAGACCCCAGTCAGTATCACAGCGTTATGGTGGTTCAGATGTTTTCACTCAGCACATTGACCTTAGACTTTGCGTTTGGGCTAAATGAGTTTAGATGAATGAACAGGAGAGGACCTGAAGGCCTTTACGTAACCTCAGCAGAGCCCAGGAGCCAGCAGTGTGTGTGAGAGTGTGTGTGAGAGTGTGTTTGCACTGCGGCTTACTCACACTTCAGCGTGAATGAATTTTATGGGGCTGAACGCCGAGCTGAGTCTGAATAGCTTCAGCTGAGACAGAGTCACCCGAAAGAGAAACATCAATAAATAGACGTGCTTTTATTCTGTAGGAATTCATGAGTTTGTGCAGACTGAAGGTGTTTCAAGGCAAATGGGAAATTTGTAGCCTCACCCAGGGATTCAGGTTCAATAATAAGTTCTGCAGCTTTTGAGGGTCTACAGCAGAAACAAGGCTGCGTGGAAGTTTAAGGTCTCTAATTAAGACGCGGGAGCGCAGACGGTGGAGTTCTGCATGAAAGAAGGCTGTGAATGTTATACCAATATTTTTAGACTGAAGACTCGGAATGCTGATGAAGTTTATTCTCATCAGGGCCAAAACAAAAGCTCCCAAAGCAGAAAATAAATCCTTTTTCCCTGCGATTCCTCCTAATGAGGTTGTTCTGGTGGGTTAGCGGCTCTATGAGGCGGATTATGATGCCTGCTTGTGTCCGGTGATTGAGTGAATAAATGTAAATAGGGCAAAGAAAAACTTGACTGCATGTTTAATATGACAGTTTATCCCTGAATCACGTCCTCTTCTAATTCATTTCTTCGCTGTTTTGTTCCGTTTTACCTGCGTGTGTCACTTGCAATCGAGCTAATAAGCTTTTGATTGATTTCTAGAGGCAGGCGGAGGAAAGGAGGGACATGGATTGAAGGAGGAGAAGAAGAGGAGACGTCTCGTTCCACCTGAGCTTTTGTTATTGACGCTTTGTGCTGTGTTGTCGGTGTTTCCTGCTGGTTTAACGTCTCTGTTATGCAACGCATAACTAAAGGACAGCAGGCCACCAGACATCGAGCCTCCAGGACATCCACACCCCACCCCACACACACACACCTCTATCTGTGCTCTTCATCTGCCCTGTCTTCCTCCCTTCCCTCCACTCCATCCAGACCTGGACATCAACTTCCCTCTGTGTAAAGTTTTGCCCTCTTGACCTCTGCTTATCCACGTCCAAATTTATGCCCGTATCAATATCTCTTCATCTCCTATTTGCCTGTGACCTCTAAGCTTAAGGGCACGCCGGCCGCAGCCATAAAGACTCTGAAGTGTCCTTTACAACTAGAAGGACATAATAAATTATCCATAACGCTAAACAGAGCTGTGATTTCTTGTTTTGCAGACGGGCGACCTGCTGATGTCCCTTTATCTGGACCTAGGACAAAATAAAGAATAGACAACAATTAATCAATATGGTGTCGCCTCGGCTGCATAACAGGACAATAGTTACACACACACTTTCCAGATCTTTCCTTGTCCGGTCAGAATGAGAAATGAGTGTTTGAATAACTCAGTGAGACACCCGAGCTTCATCTTCGGCCCCTCAGGTCTGTGTTTCCCCCTCTCAGCCTCTTCACCGTCCGCTCTTCCTCGTCCTCCTCATCCTTTTTTCCCCCCTTACCCGCTGACCCCTCCGTCTCCCTCTGGCCTGGGGTCAGAGCGCTTGAAGGGCCCCAAGTTATGTCTGTTACTTACGTGTGACATTTGCTCCTACGAGGATACAACAGTGAGACTGTCTCCATGAATCCTCCGTCCATGAAGGCCTTGGAGTCAAAGTGCTATTTATCATTTGAGCTGCTTTGATGTCCTGTTTTTAAAAGACACTCATGATTCCTGTGCTGCAAGACTCAGATTTCATTTCCAATTCCGGCATTAAATCGATTGAATCATTTACACAATAATATAATGCTGAAATAGGCACAAATTGACCCTAGATGTGATCAGAAATGTGTTTACGACTCATTCTGTGATTGCGCAACATGCCGTGTATTCCGTGCCTGTTCCCTGAGTGCAACAGGAAATGATTTTCCTGTTCTTTCTACATTAACAGGGCTGTTTGTTCAGATTAGATGTCAAGAGGTTCTTCAGCTCTGATCTTCAATCCTTCTAAAGCTCTGACCTGAGGACACAAAGACCTGCAGTCACTCACCTCTAAGTCTGTGCTCAGCCAAGAAATCAGCTCAGAGTTTATTTATCAGGTGTTCCTAATTTATATCCCAGATTACGTCTCAATGTACTCCAAAACATACATGTACTTGACATTTATAGTTTCAAATGATGCATACAGCGAGCTTCTTCTTCCCTTTTAACCAAAGCCTTTTGACCATCCAGCCATTAATCCTGTGGATTCCTGCCAGAGCAATGACCACATAGCCCCCCCACACACACACAACCCCACCCACACACACACATCCCCCTCCCTCCCAGCCAGATGAGCCATGACCCCATGCAGTGCCGTGGCCTCGATCAATAATACAACAGAAGCACTGATCCTGGAGACACACCCCAACTCCTCCAGCACAAAGAGAGGAACCTCAGGCTATAAGTGCAGGAAGGGGAAATCTGTGTTGTCGTGGTTACTGTAACCTGTATGAGTTCAATCTCAGAAGGAAAATCACACAGCCCGGACATGGTAGATAAACTTTGAGGTATAATATTTGCCTCAGCTTATTGACTGTAGTCGGTCTCCGGCTGATGAAGACCTTCTCTGTTTCCCTCCTCACCTCCGTGTTAACAGTAAACACATGACGGCGGCCATCGTGCATGTATGTAGCAGGCAAACCTCCATTTCAAATCTTTCTGTTCTATCTGTCTGTGCTATACGAACCAGAATAACACAAAGCTGTGTTAAAGCTTCACATCATGGAGCTCTGAGGTCGGAGCAGAACGTCACTGTAGGTTTGTGCTTCTTCTCTTCATATCTGACCCCTCCTCTTCCTCGTTTCACTTCTAGAAATGACTCTGACAGTGAGAGGAGTTAATAAACCTGTACGGATTATTTCAATTTTCAAAGTCCCTCTAGTTTACCCACGAGATCAGAAAATAAAGAGCCGACAACAACACGGTGATGTTTCTGCGACACTAATGCAGCTAAATTGGCTCAAATATGGTGTAATACCTCTGTCTCCTCTCTCTCTCTCTCTCTCTCTCTCTCTCTCTCCCTCTCTCGCTCTCCCTATTAAACTGCATCTATCTGAAGTTGTGGGAAAGAATGACGACGGTGATGCAAACAAGGAACAGAATGCAATTAAGGAGAAGAGCCAAAACAATCACGGATAATAAAAGATGAAAACAACTCGACAATTTTAAATTCCGTGACGCATACACCCGAGTCGGGAACGCTGGAGACACGACCTGTTTTCACTCTGCATGCACCGCTGTGTTAGAGGGGAGGGAGAGCAGAATTGCAAAGCTTTGAACCCAACCTCACCCTGGCTCTAACCCTGACCCCGACCCCGACCCTAACACATGATTTTACATGCCAAAGTGTGAAATCATGTGTCAGCCTGCTGGCCTCACTGAGTACTGCATGATGTTCCTCCTCCCCACAACATGACTCAGCGTTTTAAACATCTTGGCTCAGCCTTGATATCACCATTGCTTTCTTATTCCAAAAATTTGTATTAACCTTTCATTCTTAATATTCTGACCTTCTCCTTCACACTTTCTCTCATATTTATGAAGACAATGTGTTTTGATTAGATACCAAGAATTCTAGACAGCATTCCCAAGCCTCTAAAACTCTATAAATCTCTGTCTCCTCCTTATTCTCTTATCAGTTGCCTTGCCAACACTCTGAGCTTGCACCTTTCTGCTTGCATGTGTGCGTGTACATGTGTGTGTGTGTGTGTGTGTGTGTGTGACTTCATAACTCTGGACGATTGAATCCCGCCGAGCGAGAACTGACGACCATTCCATGATTAACACAGATTTCATTCTGACAATAGCGTCCCTGTGATGTTTGCAGAGAAATGGACTCGTCTCCTTAATTGGATTGGAATCAAAGTTATAATTTGCAGCCTTCAGCACCGTTGGGAACATTTCAGGGCCGTGATGAGCGTTGTAATGGAGAACGCTGAAAACAAGCCTAATGCTGCGTACATCCGTCTGATGGCGGCGTGAGAGGTGTGACGCACTCGCACACACACACACACGTCAGGCCGCAGGATGAGGTTACAGGGCGGTCAGGGGGGGAGGGGGGAAGGGGGTCAGATTGGGGGGGGGGGGATCTCCTGAGTCGGCATTGCTTCCTCACAGTATTTGCCCGCTTGTGCTTGGGTGTGAGAAGCTGTATTTGATTTCTTTCCAACACTTCAACACTGAGCACAGTCACACCGGCTTATAAAGGCGTCAACAAGCACAGAGACGCACTGAAGTTTGGTACATTTATATTTTCACTTCAATTTACGGGATTCTAAAGTCTACACTGCACTTTGCTCTGTGGGCATTTAGAAAAAGGCTTGAACACATTATTTCCCTGTCTCTCTGTCCCTCTGTCTCTCTGTCTCTCTGCATGCAGGCTGCAGGACGTGGTGACATCATCATATTCATCTTATCTACAGTCGAGAATCCTACGACGAAAATATCAGCCAGGGAATGTAAAGAATGACGTTTTTCCCTGAGGAGGTATTTGTATGATAGCTAACACGTTGACACAGCTGAGTGTGAGTGTGAGTGTGTGTGTGTGTGTGTGTGTGTGTGTGTGTGTGTTAAGAATCTGATATCTAAGATTCCTGTCCAGTCACTATTTTATTTTCCCTTGATTTTATTCGACTGTACCTCACCAAACCCTGCAGCTTCGGCTGAAGGTGAGTCGCTAATCACGCGCTCACACACTTTATCTTAAGAACAGTGGACCCTCAAAGTGTGTGTGCGTGTGTGGGGAGGTGTTTACTGTGCCTACTGGAGACAACAGCTGAGGAGCATCAGTCTATTTTTGTTGTAGTCATTTCAGCCTCCCAGAAGGAGGTGTGGTCATTATGTGTGTGCGTGTGTGTGCGCGCGCGGAGGGATGGGGGGGATTACAGGAGGACACACACACACACACATTGGCACTTCCAGGATGCTGCTGACTGAAGGTGAAGCCATAACAAGTCAATCATAAAGCAGATAAGAGAAATGGGTCGCAGCCCAGAGAGAGAGAGAGAGAGAGAGAGAGAGTGTATGTGTGTGTGTGTGTGTGTGTGTGTGAGGATGAGACACACGCCTGTAACACACATGAAGTCTGTGCACACACTTCTTCTTCTTCTTCTTCTTCTTCTTCTTCTTCTTCTTCTTCTTCTTCTCCTTCTTCTGTGCCGGTTTGTACCTCCGCCCCTCCTCGGACAGACCCGCTCTCAAAAGTTCACGTCAGTCCAGTTCCCCCCTTTTTCCTGCGCTCAATACACACACACACGCTCACACACGCACTCACACGCACACGAGCACACGCACACGCACACGCAGAGCCAGACGCGTTTGCAAATAGTCCGCCTGTCGCTTCCTGCGCTACTTTACTTTCCGGGAGACGCGCAAGAAGACCTGCAGGAATTTATGACGGGAGATTCACTCTGATCCCTGGAAGTTTGGAAGTTTGGAAGTGTGTGTTTTGTTGGATCGAGTCCCTTTTTGTTTTGACTGGAATCCAAATTGAAGCAGAATTAAGTGCTTGATTAAAATATGCACGTTTTCGGGAGCCGCTGCTGGGATTTTAACAGGAATTTGATTGGGGAGAGAAAATGAATAATTCAGAGGATTAAGGAGCTGCTTGAGATCAGAGGAGTTAAGGTGGGTAATCCTGTCAGAAAGAACACTTGCTTTGTTATAATCTGCTCTCTTTTTCTCTATTTGAATGCATAAATGACTTTTTTCAACTTTGAGTTAAAATGCTTTCAGACTCGAGCTCAACAAAGTGATTTGATCATATTTGAATGGTGAAAAGGCTTGAAGGTGGGCTTTGGTCTCTCTCGCTCTCTCTCGCTCTCTCTCTCCCTCTCTCTCTCTCTCTCTCTCTCTCTCTCACACACACACACACACACACACACACACACTCACTCACATACTCACAGAGAGAGAGAGAAATATATGGAGGGCGTCAGAATGAGGGCGAGACTGAGAGAGAGGAAAGAAAGAAAGAAAGAAAGAAAGAAAGAAAGAAGTGCTGCAGGTGTGTAGGTGCAATGTACCAGCAAAAGCTAAAATACTGTGTGTGTGTGTGTGTGTGTGTGTGTGTGTGTGTGTGTGTGTGTGTGTGTGTGTGTGTGTGTGAGAGAGAGAGAGCGAGAGAGAGAGAGAGAGAGAGAGAAACAAGTTGTTGCTGTGTCTGGATCTATGGGACGTCTCATCATGTCATGTCTCTACTCTCTCTTTCCTCAGTGATCCGTCTGTGTGTGTGTAGTCTCTAGTGGAGATGTTTCAGGGTGTGTGTTTGCCGGCGGCGGCGCTGGCCATGCTGTCGTTGGTTGCCGTGATACCCCGGGCTCAGGCCTGCCCCAGAAGTTGTAACTGCTACCAAGCCAGCGAAGTTCACTGCACCTTCCGCTCTCTGCTCACCATACCGCCCGGCCTGCCTGTACACACACGCCGCATCAACTTAGGGTAAGGGGACAAACACACACACACACACACACACACACACACACACACAGAGAAGTATAAGTGCATGTTTGTAAGCACTTAAACCCAAACATATGGAATTTTAAGCCCTAAATGTTTATAACCCTGCAAAAATCCCATGAATGCGCCAAATACTGCTGCACCCAAAGTAATAAAAAATCAATTACTTTTATTGATCATCTGTGTGATCGGTGGCTGATGCCGTTTCTGTGATGCGGCAGGTTTAACAGCATCAGAACGATCCCCGGCGACTCGCTGGCGGGGCTGAAGAGGGCGGAGCTGCTCATGCTGCACGGGAACGACCTCCAGCAGATTGGCGACGGAGTGTTTGGGGACATGAAGTCACTGCAGGTAAACAGGGAGAAGATGCACAGAATCCGAATGAGCAGAGAGGGAACACTGGCGTCTGGTCATCGGCCGGCGCTGTTAAGATGATGAACAGACATCGTTATGACTGTTTCTTCAATTTTGTTTTTTTCATTGTGCAACTAAAGCAGATCTGCTCTCTCGGCACACAGCAGCAGCCAACAGGGAAAGTGTTTCTCTGCTCCTGAGCCAAATCGGGTCATCGATAGCCGCATTGTGTAATGTCAGAAGACACGTCAGCTACTGGGGAGCACAAACCAGTGATTCCTCATGTACTCTTTGTAGATGAAAGTCTAGTCCAGACGTGAAAGTCTAGTTTTCATTCCTCTCCGTCTCTTCTGAAGAGATCAATCCGTCTTACCTCAGACAGTCTGAAGGTGTTTTCACACCTATGTGCTTTGGTCCGGTGGACTCGGGCTCTGGGTCGTTCTCCCCCCTGAGGTGCTGCTCGTTTGGACAGGTGTGAATATATCAATCACACTTGGCACGGGTGAAAAGCAACAAGACCTTGTTGACGAGCTCGGTCCGAAACTCAGAGTCTAGAGAAGCAGAAAGAACAATAACACAACTTTAATTAGACGCAGCATCAAGAACACGTCAAGCTTCTCCAACACCCGGAGACTAAGACACATGGAAACATATGACACTTCCGTTGTTGTTCCATGTTGTTAGTAGAGTCCTTCCTGTTTTGGTCTTCCTCTCTCCTGCTCTCACATTTCCAACCAATAAGAGGAGCGAATGTTTTCACGTGGAGTCTGTTGACGTGTTTCAAACCCAACTAATCTCCAGGATGCATGCAGCAGACTGTTACATAATGAATAAAGCAGAGATGAACACGATCGTACATCACACACACGCTTGTTGACGCTACACTGGTATATATGTTGATGTCTTTGCCATAATTAACTGTGGATTCTTGACAGATGGATGTTTCAACTGAGCAACCGGCATTCAGATTTAATTTCCCAACTTAACTTTTAGCAAACTTTCCTAATTTCTGCACAGCTGATGCATAATTTATGTCTACACCAACAGTCACTTCTTTTGCTCAGTGACAGGAAACAGTGACATTTCAGCAGCATCCTAAGTGCAGAGTTAGCAGTCCGGGGGGAAGCGATATTACTCAGCGAGCGATTATTCCCTTCATCTCCCAGGCAGATGCTGATATATTTGCCATTGTGCGATAATAGGATCCATATTTCCGTGCGCTGACATCTTCACGTGCTAGATCTGTCAGCAGCTGGAACTTTTCCAGCTAAGTAGCCTGACTGGTGAGCAGATTTATCATAAGCTTCACTGAAACAGGATTCCACAGCCTGGTTCCTCCGTGTTCTGTCTTTTCAAATATTTGGTGGTTTCTTCACCCATGACAGGAATAGCAACAGACCCCCCCCCCCCCCCCCCCCCCCCACCTAAAGGCTACAATTTCCCTTTGAAAATGTTAGCGATCCCTGCTTTGACCTGCTAAACTGTGTTGTCATATGCTACGGGCTGTTGTTTTAGTTTTTACACGTGAGATTAGTGAGTCGCTGGAAGATTTCGCTTATGTTTTTGTTGCAAAATGTGCCGTGCTTTCAGTCAGATCTGCTTACAAAGAAACCATCACCTCCCCTCTTCCTCATTCCAGGCCTCCTTCATCATACAGTGTGACAAAGTTCACATGCTAGTAAACATGTGGCGTTTGCTGCCAGATGTTTACGTGCACGATTCCACTCCAGCTAAGGCAGTGATCAGACGCTTGAAGGCGTCTTTGGAGTGACTTGACTTAAACCCTCATGAACGTCCACCAGCTGGTCTGATTTGTGCAACCACAGCTTTCACCCCCTTCCATGCGTTTTCTGACATCATCTTTTTTATATTTGTTTACGGCATAAATGTATCTTCTTCGTCTATGCAAAATGCACATGCTGCCACCTACTGGGCTGGAGGAGCTTTTGCAACGCTTCCTGGTCCACTACCATTAATGAAAAATCCGATAGAGAGCCTTTAAATTCCGTAACGAAACATGCAAACAATCTGACTCTCTGTTCTTCAATTCTTCCTCTAAACGTTCCTTTCTGCCTCCACTCCCATCTCCACTCCCCTCGTCCTCCCACAGATACTGAAGCTGAGCTATAACAAGCTGAGGGACATTTCCTCACCTTTGACCTTCTCCGGCCTGACCTCGCTGCTGCGCCTCTACTTGGATCACAACCTCCTCCAGCACATCCACCCCCAGGCTCTGCTCCAGCTGCCCAGCCTCAGGCTACTGCGTCTGCAAGGCAACAGGCTGCACCAGCTGCACCCTCGTGCTCTTTGCACGCTGTCCCTCCTGAACTCATACGTCTACTCCACACTCAGGTGAGTGCCCACAATTGGAAAATGTAACAATCGCTGCATTTATTGAGTGCATATAGCAGAAACAATCCGACTTTGGGGAGACATGGGAGTGTTTACAAATGACAAGCGAGAAAATTGGTTTCATAAAGAACGTGATGGGAATGTGAGCTTCTTTTGAGATTAAAACCAAAGAAATGCTTTAGGAAAATGTATTTTAAATGGTGACGGTGAAGCCAAATGACTAAATGTAAATGTATGCATGACCCCTCTTCATCATCATCATCATCATCGTCATCATCATCATCATCATCATCATCATCATCATCATCATCATCATCATTGTCATCATCATCATCTTCATCTTCATCTTCATCTTCAACTTCATCTTCATCTTCATCTTCATCTTCACCTTCACCTTCACCTTCAGCTTCAGCTTCATCTTCCTCTGTCTCCTGAGTCCACCGCTGCTATTTTACAATGACAGAGATTCTCAGAGATTTTCTCACCGACTGCTCCTGCTTTGTCTTCGTCTTCCTGTCCTCAGACACCTAGACCTGTCCAACAACAGCCTGACCTCCCTGCCCAGAGAGACGCTGACCACAGCGCCCCTGCTGGAGACTCTCGTCCTGCACACTAACCCGTGGAGTTGCAACTGTCGGATGAACTGGTTTCTCACTTGGAGTTTGAACCACCCAGGTGACCGCCGTGTCTGAAACACTCACACCTGTTTTTTGGTGTTTTTCTTCCCTCTTCTTGTCAGTTTCATTTGATTTAAACAGCAAAGGTTAAAGCAACACGCAAGCAAATAAAAAAGAGGAAGAGCGTTTCTGTCTATATCATAGATGTGTCAGACCGTATGTCAAACCTCGACAGATAATAGAAAATTGATGCCTTATTATTTTCCGATGTAAAATCACATCTGGCTGTGTTTTTGCGACTCCTTTGTAATATCTCCACCTGTTTTTCATCACTTGCTTGCTCCTCTGGATCCTCTCCAGTCTGTATTTTGGCTGCTATAGAGACGTAAAAGAAGCGTGCACTGTGAAATCTGTCTCATTGATATTCCAGTCTTAGCCCGCTGTGACTAATCCATGGTGACACCTCTGATATGTGCAGACAGATGAAGTATTGGCTAATGAGAGCAGCGTAATAATGAAGCGAGGCCTATTCCACATTCATGAGAAGATGAAGTAACCAAATGTAATTGGTATGAGATATAACGGCATAAATGATAAAGAGGGGCTTCCATGACTAATACATGACATAATTAATATGTGCAGATGTGGAACATGTGCACTAATGTGTTTGTATAGTGGCTATGATCTCATATATAGCTACACATGCCACAGGCGATGACACTGACTGCTATTTTCTGTTTGTCTTATTTTTTTCAATTAAGGCTTGATGAAATGTTCCCAAAGTCCTCAGTGTCCAATCTGTGACTCACCCCTTGCCCTTCACGGACAGAGCTTGCTTGACCAGACTGAGCTGCCATGCATGGCGCCCATCATCTCCTCCCCAGGAAGAGACCCGCCTCTTGGGGCCGACTCCAATGAAATTCAAGACGCCGGCCTTTTCAGGGAGCCTTTAGGCCGGGCATATCTGGGTCTCTCTGACCAGCAGGAGAATGACGTTGACCTGAGATGCAACGTCACTCACTCCACCAATTCCCCAGATATTGACCCTCTCCCAGATCTGTCCCTTTCTTCCTCTTCTCCTCTCCCCCTTGCTTTGTCGCTCACTCTGGATTGCCCCGTGGAGAGAGAGAGCTACGAGAAACTCTGGAGGATCTTGGCTTACTACAGTGAGACTGCGGTTCACCTTCAGAGGGAGATCATGCTGAGCAAAGCCCCAGCGCTGGCCTTCCGTTACAGGCAAGTGGAGGAGACAGAGAGACACTACCATACTGGAGTCAAAGCTTCTGTTAAAGCCACACCACACTGGTTATTACAGTCTGCCATCAGTATTCAGCTCAACAGAGCACAGTCCAGCAGAACCAGAGTTAACCTCAAACTCTCAACCCGAGTGGCTGCTCGTCCGGACCGCGTCTCTCACACATCATCCTCCCCTGTGTCTCGCCCATGGGTGCTCATTTCAACTAACAATACCACCACAGCGGTGGCAGCAGTATCAGGCAGCAGGGTAGAGCTCCCCTGCCATCTTCTCAGCTCGGGGGACCCCAGTGTGCAGTGGATTCTCCCAGATGGATCCAAACTTACCTCCCCCTCTACTACCCCAGATGGTAAGATCCACGCCTCAGCATCTGGTTTGCTTCTACACAAAGTGACACTCTCGGATGCTGGAGTGTACTACTGCGTTGCCCAGGCTGGTAGGGATGTTGATGTTCTCGCTCTGCGTCTGGCTGTGGAGGAGACCTCCGTTCCACCTACTGGAGAGCAAGTGGGAGCTTCTGTCACAGGAAAGGAAGGGGAGCCTGTCAGCCTGTCCTGTGAGACGTCTGGTTCACCAGCACCTCAAATTAGTTGGATGTTACCTGATAGTTCCATTCTGGGGCCGAGCTTAGCTGTGTCAGATGGACCCGCTATACAAACCAATGGGAGTCTGCTTCTGCCTCAGCCCTCTCTAAATGATGCTGGTCAATACCGCTGCATTGCAGTCAATCAGTATGGTGCAGATTCTCTGTCCATGCAGCTGATATTAAATCCACAATTTGCTCGCCCATTTAGGACTTCATTTCCCAGAGGTCCACAGTCAGCTGCTGGCCGTTCCACCCAGATACAAGCCCCTTTGCTGCAACAGACTATAGAAGATGAAGGGTCAGGCGATACAGAGGAGGAGGATTCACGCTCTCCTGTTGCCAATAGGAATCATTCAAGACAAAGCCAACCCTCTGCAATCCAACGTTATCCAAATGGAAAACCCAGAAGACGTGGGCCGGGGAGGGGACACCCTGTGAGAAAAGGAGGGAGGCCTTTATCTACCACGGAAATGAGAAGAAACCGCTTTGACAGCAGACAGAGAGTTAGCACAAGCCAAAAAAGGATAGATCCTCAGAAATGGGCTGACCTGCTGGCCAAGATACGTCAGAAGACTGCACCCACTAACAACAGTCAGCCAGTCAGAGCAGGAGAGCCGACACCTGAGCCAATGAGCAGAGGCGAGGACAGAGATGCAGGAAAACATGAGAGGGATGGTGACATGCAAGAAGAAAAAGGAGAAACAAAGAATGAGAGTGAAAGTGGGAAAGGCGACATTATTGTTGACAAGGAAAGGGAGGAGGAAGACACTGAAGGGTCTTCTACTGATGATGCCAGTCTACAAGAAGAAGGCCTCCATCCAGTTTACCCTGAAACACAGACACACAGAGAGACCAATACAGACACAGAGACTCAGACAGGCACAGAGAGACAGACAGATACAGAGACAGAGACAGAGACAGAGACAGAGACAGAGACAGAGACAGAGACACAGACACAGACAGAGCCAAAGGCACAGACAGAGACAAAGGCAGAGACACAGACACAGACACAGACACAGACAGGCAGAGAGAGACAGGCTGAGACAGAGACAGAGACAGATAATGAGACGGTGAAAAAGGCCATGACTGAGACAGGTTCAGTCAAAGAGACAAGGACCAGCCCAGAGACCAAGGCAGACCCGGTCACATCTAAGCAAGTGTCAGGCACAAATGAAATCCTCCCAGAAACAGTGGAAAGAGTTGGACAAGGAACAAACCCAAACCCAGCTCGAACCCGGCCTCAACCCCCCCGACAGGGAGGTTCTGCTAATTTGGTTCCCCACTCACGGCCTCAAAGCCCTTGGAATTCTCGCAGGAGGATTGGACAACGAAGACGAATCATCAACAGACCCAGGGGCCGACCCTTGACCCCATTCCGACCTCTCCCTGACCCACAGACTGTAACCTCTGCCACTTCCACAATTGGAACGATTACTTCGTCTGTGACATCGACCATTTCGTCTCCAGCCGCTGTGGTGACAGCAGTCGAACTAATTAAGACGTTAAATGTTGATCCAAATGCTGTGGAAGTCGACACTCTGTCTCACACTGTTTCCCCCTCCCCCTCCATTTCCTTATCTTACTCCCTGGCTCCCTCTGCAGACTCTGATCCCACCCCTCCCTCCTCCCCGTCCCCGTCTCATCCAAAGACACATAAAGACGCGATGACTCACTCAGATAACACACCAGACGGCACAGCATTCACTCTTTATAATACGCAGACACCTGCAGCCACTCGCTCTAACATTGCGATGGCACAGACACACGCACCATCTGTGCCCGTACATACGTATGGCTTACAGACACACACACAGACACACACACCCGTGTCTCATTCCTCCACTGCTCTCTTGTCATCTCCTTCCACAATTCTTACTAGCACTGCAACAATCACATCAACACCTTCAGCTCCTCCTGAGAGTACTCCTTCTACTAGTACAACAAGTAAAGACACACTTCCCATTACTCTCAGTACTCCTATGACTACAGTGATAAATCCCATCACTTCTTCTACTATTACTGCCATTATTCCAACATCTAGCACTACCACAACTACAACTACTTCCACTTCTACAACTACCGAAACACCTACATCTACATCTACCACTCTCACTACTACCAGTACTGCTACTACAACTTCTTCAACAATGTCTACTGCTCCTATTACTACTACTACAAGTAGTACTACCGTCTCTGTGATTCTTCCATCTGATAAACCAACTACTACTATTCCTCCTCCTAAAACTGCTAGTCCTATTGAAAGTACGCAAACTACAGTCTCAGTCAAAGCACCCTCAAGTACTACTCGGGCAGTCACTTCAGCTACTGTGTCCACCAGCACCAGTCCATCTTCTAGAGACAAGCCAAACCTTGGCCCGGTTGACCCGAATGGGAAGCCTTTCGCTGTGATTCCAAACCAGAGTCGACCCTCACCTGACTGGAAGGGCCCAGGTGCTAATTCTATTCCAGATTCACACAGCAGTCGAGGACGCTGGACCCCCTCTCCTTCCCTCCCTGCCTCCCCCAAGGTGAGTTGAAATAACATTGGAGTTTTTGTGAATATTAAAGCAGGTCTAGATGCCAAAGTTCATACATTAAATCAGCAGTAGAGGCCCATCAGGGACCACAATTTGTTCTTGTTTATTTGCTTGTTTGTTAATTCATTATCCCCCCCTTTTGCTGTTCCTCTGTTTCGTTCATTCATTAAACTCAGCCATTGCTTAAAGTGCTCTCTTAAATAAATGCACTTTGCAGTTCATCTGTACAGCTATTTTTCTCCATTGTCAGCTTAGTGGAACTTAAATTTGCATTTCTTTTCTCAGCAAGTGCTGGCCCAGAAAATAGCAACACACACAGAGTGTGCACCCTTGGGCAAAAGCTTTGTAGAAAATGCAGAACAGACCTGAAAATAGTCTAATCTGTATCCAGATGACCTGCTATTAAACCATAGGGATGTTTATGACAATTCTTCAATTTTGTAGGATTTCCAGGGCTCTGACAAGGTCTCTTTTAGATCTAAAGAAGAGATGAAAAACACCTGTTCCATAATCAACAGCATTGTGTATTTTGAGAGCCTAATCCCAGGGGTTTTGAGACAATCAATCGTTAATTAATTTCCAAAGCTCTGTTGGCAGGCATATCAAGAGTAATCCACTGGCTCTACCACAGATAAATCCGTCCAAATCTGGGATCACAGTAATGGGATATTGAAACTGTCATCCTGATAGCGTACAATACATACACACAGTTTTCTGTGTATTTAAAAGTAAATACTGAATATGACTTTAATGAAGTAAAGTTAAATAATTGTTCATCATTTAATTGCTTTAGAATCAATGAACGTTGACTAAACTGTGGTTGTGGTGGAGATGAGGCCTTTCTGCCATTTCCAATTTCAGTTTTTAATCAGATCATTTAGCTGCACAAACCCAAGACCTCTATGTTCTGTATTATTACTTTTGTCAAATCTCAATTTTATCTGATCTCAAAGATTGCAATTTTGTTTTATTTATGTTTAATCTGTTTCCTTAAACTCTTTCACAGGTCCCGGCTCTGCGGTCCAGACCGAGGATAGCAGATCCACATATCAGGACGATATCTTACCCAGCAGAGAGCACCGCCAGGCTGGCATGTGAAGCTCAGGGAGAGCCAAAGCCGTCCATCACATGGACCAAGGTCGCCACAGGTACACAGTGAGGCCGACATCACAATGGGCACATATTATTGACAAAATGCTCTTTAAAGCATGCTTTACTTTTACCATAACAACTTAGAAGACATGTGATGGGTATTATTTATGTCATTTTACATGTCTTCCTATTATAATATTATTTGTCCTCAAAACTAAATAAAAACAATAATATTTCCCCCAGTAAAAATGCTTATTCTTCACCCAAAAGTCATAATATTTAATGATATGCTGTTTGTAAGTGAACCCTTAACTTATGTGGTTAAAAGAACTGATTTGGAACAAGTGGAATGAGGTGTTTGTATTTAATGTTACCGATTTGAGCCGTATTGCTTCAGCATGACTGCATGAATACGACCACATTTACTCTAATGAAACAACTCAACACCCATTAACACCCAGTATTACGCAATTCCGAGCGTACAATGGGCTCCTGTATATCTTGCCATGAAGGAAAAACTTCTTGAAAGAAAGTAATGGAACATTTTGTGCACAGCTTCACAGCCTACTTCATTGCCACTGTTCTCTGTCTCTTTTCTCACTCTCTAACTTTCTTTCCTAATTTGTCTCTTTCTGTCTGTCTGTGTCTCAGGGGCAGTGATGTCAGTGCACTCCAGGTCTCCACGTTTTGAGGTGCTGCCAAATGGCACCCTTGTTATCCAGAATATTCAGCTGCAGGACAGGGGCACATACATCTGCAGTGCACAGAGCTTCCTTGGCCGTGACAGGTGAGAATACTGATGCCGGCTATAAATATTAAAGCACTATTTACCATTCATTTATAATGATCACAGGCCACGAAATGTGAATCATTTACATAATCAAAATATTTACCGCCCTAATTACAAGCTGGAAACAGTTCGATTTTCTGAATATGAAATATGCCTGTTACGTTTGTGTGTGAAAGGTTTCATATCACACACACTGAGTCACAAACTTCTAGCATATACATCTACACAATCTAATGAAATTCAGGACTCTGCAATAAATCCCCTCTTTGTTCGGTTATTAATATTCAGTAATGATGCAACTCTGCTGTAATCTCTGAGGTGGTTGTTAGTGGTGTTTGACCACACTGGATTCCAGTTTCTTACATTTATAAAGGCTGCAGTGTGCTTCATCCAATGCAGAATGTTCTGCATCTCTGTTTCCACATGATTCCAAATGGGGATAACAGCACACGGTTTCAGTTTCACTCCTCTATTCAGAGCATGGGCAGCTTGAGAGAGAACCACACCTGGACAATCACAGATTGTCAGATGAAGCATGCTGTGGACTTACCCACTTACATATGACTCTCACACCTTCTGTTGTGTGTGTTTGTCTGTTCTCTTCTTTTGATAAAGGATGCTAGCCTCCCTGGAAGTGTGGACTCGCCCCCCTCGGATGCTGGAGCCCAGCTACAGGGAAGTCACCACTCACCAGGGAGCAGAGGTGCGCTTGGAGTGCCGGGCGGAAGGTGTTCCTACTCCTCTGCGGTCCTGGGTTCTCCCTGACCGTTCTGTGCTGACCTCCACTAACCGCTCCCACGGTCGCATCTCCATGCACACCAATGGAACCCTTCACATCGCAATGGCGCTACCGAGCGACCGGGGTGTGTATCGCTGCGTAGCTTCCAACTCGGCAGGTGCTGCTAGCGCCTCTGTACGGGTGCACGTGTCCTCGTTGCCCCCGGTGATTCATCAACCCAAAGAGGAGCGCTTGGTCTTGACTCCAGGGATGCCTCTTTATGCTCCCTGTTCTGCACGGGGTGCCCCTCCTCCGACGCTGCGGTGGCGAATCCCTGATGGGACTATTGTTCGACCATCACAGTTTCTCCATGGCAACCTCTTTGTGCTACCAAATGGAACACTGCATATTAAAAAAATTGGGCCAAAGGAGGCAGGAAGTTATGAGTGCACGGCAAGTAATGCTGTTGGAGCGGAAAAGAGGACGGTTAGAGTGGAAATGGAAGGAGGGAGAAGAGAAGGGGCAGGAATAGCAGAAGATGTAGGCACAAAAACCGGTACTACAACTACACAACCTTCATCTTCACTCCATAAAGACAAAAGTGTTACTTTACCCATCCGTCCTACACACCCACTCAACTCCAGCAGACTGTCCCATCCAACGCCCGTTGACAGATCCAGGACCTGGCACCCACTCACCTCTAGCTCCTCCAGCCCTCCTCGCTCCTCTTCTTCCATTCACACTCCTGGATCCACTCACTCGCTTCCTAAAATCAATAAAACTGCTACTGTCACACACTCGACGATCAAGAATAACAGCAAAATCTCACCTCCTAATGTTAACAACGCTAGAGTGACTCCTTCTTCTTCGGCATCTGACAGAAGCAGAGTGTCCTCTGTTCTGTACCCCTCGTCTCCTTTCAGCAAAGCCCGTATTATCTCCACCTCTCCCTCCACCACTACAGTCCACTATGGGGAGGGCTTGCTGCTTCGCTGCACTGTGACTGGCAACCCGTCACCTAACATCATTTGGAGAACCCCCAACAGGAAACTGGTGGATATGCACTTCAGGTACATTTATAATATTTTTCATTCAACTTTTATATGTTGTGGTAATTCTGTTGGATCCTTTAATTCTGTTTGTACATGTTTTTGTGTGTGTGTGTTTCTGTCTCATGTCTGGCTTTGAAGTTTCGACCAACGTTTGAAGGTGCACTCTAATGGCACCCTGTCAGTTCAGGCAGTAACAGAGAAGGATGCAGGAGACTACCTCTGCATCGCACGCAACAAGGTTGCAGATGACTATCGCCTCCTACGTGTTTCTGTGGCCACCAAGCCTGCGAAGATCGAACCCAAGCAACCAATCGATCAGATGGTGTCATTTGGTGGACCACTGAAGGTGAGCTGCCTGGAGGAGAAGAGACATAGAAACATTATATTCATCTGGGTCTGATCTGAACACAATCAGGACATTTTATTATCCTAGCCAAGGTTTCTACAGCTATGATAAATCCTGGAGAAGTGATTTCAAATTTGTTTGAATATGTTCCCCAGGTTTGGAAATGTTTAAATGATTAATTTCACCCAACGTTTGGGAAAATACACAGACTTGGTTTAACAATTACGGTATTCTCGCGTAAAATCGAAAACGATTAAGATACTTCTATCGTCCAGGGTAACCAGACAGTGATTGTTACTCGGAAATGTTTTCTTGTGATCCCTATTCTTGATTACACATTGACTCACTTGAGTCATTGTCATCATGTCCGACCTGGTTACATGTCAAAAATATGATCTATGGCTAAAAACAAAAAGACAAAGTACATGCTGGCTGTTTGGTGATCATACAGGTTTGTTTGTGATTCTTCAAGGTATTTAACACTTGTTATTTTTAACAAAAGTTATAAAAGTGGCTTTACTTTTCAAAGCACAGAAACGTTATGGAAAGGTTTTGGAATTTGCAAGTGCAGAAATCCTGATGATCATATTTGCATTTTTTGTGGCAAAGAAATATTTATTTTGTGCCACTGAAATTTGTTTTTTTGTGAAAAAATTACTCTCTCAGCCACTGGAGATTTGATGCATTTTCTCCACTTTCACTATGCAACAAGTCCACCTTTGACTCCTTCACAAATGAGTTTTTGAAGATATTGCTTTCATGTTTCTTTGCTGTTTTATGGTCAGCATTTTTCCTCTATTTCTGGCTGTGAGGTGCCAAGGTTTTATGTTGCTTCAGGCTGTGTTTTTGGTTATTTCTTGATCAGAATTTGCTCTATTTTTCTTACCAAAAACACACTTGAAAATAATGTCAGGTCATAGGCTGCCACAAATCAACAGCAGCCAACCTCGCTAAGTTGTATTCACATATGAATAATTAATAGCTAAATGAAAAAAGTCAAAGCATCAAGAATTCACCTCTGATCCAGATAAAAGTATACAGAAGCAACTACAGCGTCATTGTAACAATAATCCTATTTACTTCAGGTGGACTGTCTGGCATCCGGACTGCCCGACCCGGCTGTCAGCTGGAGCCTACCAGATGGAACCATGGTGAACAGCGTGTTACAGGGTGAAGAGCGAGGAGGACGAGCACGGAGGCTGACTGTCTTTGACAATGGGACATTACTGGTTCCAGCAGTGGGTATGAGAGAGGAAGGAGAGTACACTTGTTATGCTGAGAATCAAGGGGGTCAAGACACCATGAAGGTGAGAAAAGAATTGAACTCATCAATATTCAATTTCTCAATCTTCTGTATCAATTTAGGTTTTTAATATTTCATGCAATTGAGGTACCATTTATTTTTAATTTGATTGAAGGTCAAGGTGAAGATCATGAGGACATCTCCACCAACCTTCACCGCTGACAGAAATTATCACATCATCAAAGTGCGTGAAGAAGCGACCGCCATCATTCCCTGCCGGGCCAGAGGAGATCCTGCTCCCACGGTGACGTGGCTCTCCCCAGCCGGCCGCGTCATCCCACAAAGTCTGGGCTCCGGTTATTTCTCCGAGCGAGTTGTGGTGGTTGCAAACGGAACCCTGGAAGTGCGCCTTGCTCAAAAGATTGACGCAGGAAACTACACATGCAGAGTAAGAAACTCTGCTGGGGAGAAGAGCAGGCTGGTGGGCCTGGAGGTGGAATCTATTCACCGAGGAGCCACTGGCCAGGTGGGAGGAAGTGGAGTTACCGTCCAAGACAATGGAAAACAATGGAGTAGCAGTCGCTGGCCTGGTTATGGCCAATTTCCCAGCAACAATGGCTATACTAATGGTAATGCCAGGACAAGACACACGGCAACAAGCACTGGCATCACTATACCTAGCAGTAATTTTAATCCCGCCAGCAAGAATGAGAGCAGAAATGGAGCAAACAGGCCTGTCAGTGGAGTTACGACACAGCTTGGTAGCAGCGTCATCAGTGTTGGCGTGAGTGGGGCCAGTAATGTCGTCATTAAAGCTGATGACATGGGATTAAGTAGGAACGGACCTCAGATTACGAGTCGAGGTAACGGTGTGGGATACACTCACAATTCAGTTGGCGGAGACAGCGTTGGCAGGATCCCTGGGACTGGTCATAATGAAGTTACGAGGGGAAGGACAAGTAATGACGCGAGTGCCGGTGTAATCAATGTGGGTACGAGTGGCACTTCTAGAAATAATGGAGTTCTTAGTAGCGGTGTGTCCCATAATGGAGGTGGTGCTGACATACTTAGAGTAAATGGGTTCAGCAGGAGCAGCAGTACAGCAGTGACTAATGATAAAGACAAAGATAATGGTGGTGCTGGTAATGCGGTAAAAAGTGTTAGTAACAGTACAGGTGGGGGTGTGGTAGCAACAGTGAGACAGCGAGCGGCTAAAGGCCAAACTGTTCTTCTGCCCTGCCCCTCCCACGGCTCCCCTCCCCCTCGTTTGGCCTGGCTTCTGCCCGGTAACGGCGTGTTGCCGGCTCCTTATTACGGCAGCCGGCTCACAGTGCACCGCAATGGCTCGTTGGAGCTGCGGGGCGTGCGGGCGAGTGACGGAGGGACGTTGGTGTGCGTGGTGAGAGGCGAGCGAGGAGAGACTCGGATCCAGGTGGAGCTGGTGATTTCTGATTTGCAGGAGGAGGCCAAAGCTCCATACAGGGGGCCTGTTTTAACTGTGGTTCCACTCGGGTCAGCTCGGGGGTTGAACTCACGACCAGCGTTACCTGAGACGATTCTTCAGAGAAATCCTGTTACTGAAAAGCCTCCACAGAGAGGCCCGTCATTAGCTGCTGCCCCTAAACCAGCCGTGAGCAGCAGGACAGCCTCCCTGGTCAGCATCGTTACTGGAGAGACTCTTCGCCTGTCCTGTTCTTCCCCTCAAGGCCCTGGATCCACACAGGGTTCTCTGTCCTGGACCATGCCCGCCGGTAAGGTGCTGTCCCTGGGTGAGAGCGGGGACGCCGGCAGGTATTCAGTCCAGCCAGATGGGACGCTCATAGTACAGCAGGCGACAGTGTTCGATCGCGGCACCTACTCCTGCCGCACCACCAGTTATGACTCTTCCTCTGTGTCGCTCGTCACGGTTCCCGTCATCGTCATCGCCTACCCTCCTCGAATCACAACAGGCCCCTCTCCTGTAACGTACACGCGCGCTGGAGTTGCCGTGGAGCTACCCTGTCTCACCATAGCAACACCCCGGGCTACCGTGACCTGGGAGACGCCAGACCTGTCGCAGCTGAGGGTGATGGGTCAGGCACGCATATATGGCAACCGCTACCTTAGTGCTCAGGGATCACTGGTCATTCAGAATCCGACAACCAGGGATTCGGGATTTTACCGCTGCACGGCCCAGAACGTCATAGGGATGGACGCCAAGACGACATACCTGCATGTTCTGTGATGAAGTAGAGAAACGTGTATGACAGACAATACACACAGACACACACACATGCAGCACACAGACACAGATGGACAGAGACCCCCACCAAAGACTTCCATGCTGGTGAGAGTCCCTCATGCCCAATGGAACTACAAAGCTCAGTGCAGGATATACTGTTCCCCTGAAGAAAAGACTCCAATAATATAATGTACGTGACTATTGTGCGTTTGTTTTCTAAGTTCCAAGATCCCCTGCACATTCACACACTCCTTCATACCCATAATCCACCCTGCCTTGTCTGTAATGCAGGACTATAACCTGATCTGAGACGGTGCTCGTGCTAAACGGTTCATGCGGTCCAATGAAACGCGCCGCATATTTTCAATTTAAGCACATAGTCCTTGTTTCAGTGCGGAATGGACTAACACAGGTGATGCTCCTCCAGGCACACTGCAGCAAATGTATGATGTTTTTATATACGATGTATGTTTATGCTCAGAGCTGTATTACAGGCTGGTTCAGGGAGCAAAGCAACAGTTACGTGTAATCGTTTTTTTAACGACACTGGTTTACAGACTCCTTCATATACGCTGAGGTGCTTCACAGAACGGTGTGACATTTGTGGTTTGGTTTTGCAGGGTCTTCCCTGCTTTTGAAGGGTGGAATGTAAGGTTTGGCTCATATGGATACTATTCATATCTCAGAAATGCTAAAACGTTGGTGAAATACGCACATCAGCTATCATCAGTGTTTATCATGTGGAAATATTGCGACTTGCAATTGAAGGTTAAAAAAAATATCCACTTCGAAAAATTGACAAAAAAATCCCTCAAGTGTAAAACTAATTAAAAAGATTATTCTCCATAATTTATTTGGTTTCAGATCACATTTTGGCAAAAAATACAAATTAATATTTACCTCTTACAGCTGATTTAAATATTAATTTAAATATAAGACATTTTGGTGCGTCTTATTCAATGAAATACTGTGGTAGTGTGGTAGTAAAACAAATGGACAAAATGTTTCTCATATGGACACCGCATGGATATATATGGACAAATCACATCAGCATAACATAACATAACATAACATAACATAACATAACATAACATAACACAACATAACATAACACAACATAACGTAACATAACACAACATAACAGGACATAACCCTTTCTGTTGCTTGAGACAGGGGCGTCCCTCACTCTGCATGTGGCACAAATATGAACATAAGTGGACAGTTTCATTCATGTACTGCTCCTGATCAGCCGGTTGGGTTTTTGTTGTTTGACCTGCATTGCAAAACACTCTCATTTGTGTTTGAATGCTGGCTTGTACATTCAGCCCCATTGTTACCCGAGCATGGAGGCTTCTCAGCAGCATAACACTTTCATTTTTGGGGTTCTGGCCCAAACCTTGGATTGTTCGGCTGCCAGTCAATCTAACATTCAGGTTTCAACAAGAGCCCGACACAGCGTATGTTTATCATCATCCAGTGGAAAGCTTTCATGTAAACACAACATCAGAAGATGCTTTGATGACTGATAGTCCTAATCATTTTGATGATTAATGCTACATAAATATGCGTGTGAGCTCGTTACTCATTTACCAGCAATCATGTTTCCATAAAAACTTTCTTTGATGTTTTCATGTGTTTCCTTAAATTATTTGTCTTTTAAAGACGTTGTACGATGTTGCTGTTTTGTGCTTATTTGTCATAAAGGGAGAAACTATGTATGTTTGATGAGTATCTATGAATGCTTGATCCATTTTACCAGCTTCATTTTATAAATAAAGAATGAAAAAAATCACAACAGTTGAAGCACAGATTTGTTATGATGCAGAGAGACGAAAGAGAGAATCCATCATGAGAGAGCGAGAGAGGAAGGAACGTTTTCCCTCAGTATGAGCTCAGCTGTCACACCAGGAAATGTGGCCTCAACCGTAGACGGGACACATGCTGATGACATCATATTCCTCTTCCTGGGAAATGTAATAAAACTCAGAGCAGCCTGCAGTGCCAGCAGAGTAACCACACACCACCCTGTGCTCATACCTGCCAAGGGAGTTTACACCATACACCCTTTAGGATGAGATCAATCACATGAATAATGCAGCACGTTCCTACAGTCCACCAGTAACCTCAGGGCTCATTTTGATGTTGTTGTTAATGAAACAAAGTTGTGGTTAAATGGTGGTTTGCTCTGGCTTTAATTTAGGTCCAGAACTACAGTGCTTGGTAAAAAGCCGGTGTACAGTAAATACTTCCAAATGTTGAGCTAAATGGTCTGTGAGTGATGCATCTGTGAATAAGAAGTCATGAATCTAAACCAAATGTTAAGTTTTGGGGTCAAAAATGAAAAATCTGCAGATCCAAATGAAATGGAAGCGTATTGGATCTAGAGGAAGGAACAGTTTTTAGCAGATTCTGTTTTGTTCTCAGCAGTGCTTTTGTTTCCTTGTAGACTCGTCTCGTTTTGACCGATTTCCCTTACAGCGTTAAAACAATTTCATCCATTGTGTTTCTCCGATTTGCTTGATTTAGTAGTAATGGAGGTTTCTTCAGTTTAACCACAGATCTCGAAATAACGAGGCTCCGCTGTGCTTTGCCATGTGGCCGGCTGCCTGACACCCCCCCTGCCAAAAACTACGCTGTGATCTTACTGTCAAATTATCCTTACATCACCATCAGGAGCCGCAATATGGGCATTAGATAAGATGTCACCATGATTTAACATATTAATCATATCAATTTAATATGACAAATCAACTACAGATGCTGTTGATCATAACAACGTATTAAAGTTTTCTACTGACCCAGATTGTACTGTCATGAAGGATTAATGCCACCAATTACACTCAGCGATGTTCTTGGTAATAGAGGCAATTACTTCTTATACTGGTATCATATTGGCCTTATTGTGCTTGTTGTTATTTCCCTTGTGTGTATTGTGTAACAGACATTGTGTTGAGCAATGTCAAAATGTCCACATTTGAGGTAACTGCCTATAGAAATACAAGTAAGACAAAGCCGTAGGTCCTGAGAGCTTCGTACTGCAAAACAAATCACTGTCACTCAGTGTGCATAGCGGTACTGCTGCAAGGCGAGTGGTGGATCATTGTAGTTTTTGCATTGGATGAAAGCGTTGCAAATATGTCACAATTAGACCCTAAATGGAAACAAGAACATGAAAGTGTCTTGAATTTATTACTACTATGTTTAGTTTAACACTGCAATGAATTCACATTAGTACATAAGCAGCTTCAGACACGCTTCACAAACATTATACAGTTCACAAATCAGAATTTTCACCATATAAAACAAACAATAGTGCTTCATCTGCTCACACTTTTCTCACTCACGTCAATAGTGTCATCCCTGATTAGACATGCTGAGCTGAATCTGGCACATTAAACAGACGTGTGTCACAGTCCACCCTGCTTTCACGATTGTATACCAGTCGGAATATATATTTGTAAACATCTGTTTCTTGGTGTGTATGTGGGTCTATGTGTGTGCACGCACATATGTGTGCTAATTGTGTTTCTGTGTGTTTAAAATGGAAAACAGGCACCCTGATGAGCAAAAATCATTTGCTGGAGGCCTTTATTTGGCAAGGAAACTAACCCAATTATCCTTTGCGATGAACCAAACCTGGAGGTAGAAGTCTGTGCTGAAACATGCTCTGCTACTGATTACCTGAAAAAAAAATTGTAATCAGTAAAACAATTATTGGATTGCCAGAATTCAGTGATGTCATTTATGCAGCAGAGACATTCTACCGCCCAGCGAGAGGCCTCAGACCAGAATCATTACCCTCATATCGCCAGCGTTCCTATCCAACGTCCCATTTTGAAGCTGGAAACACATTTAGCCTCCATGCCTCATTAGGTTGATCCATTATGAATGTGTTGTTCCAATGCATTCTCCATTTTCCAGCTGAAAAGAAAATATGAACGATAATATGAAAATACTCACCAGAAGTCATAATTAACTGGGAAGATTTACTGAAATTGAATTATTATCTCATACATGCACACACTAATAAAGATGCGTGCTGATATAAGGTGTTTATCAACATAAACACAGGGAATCATATACTGTATAAATGCCTTCACTGTGTGTGTGTATGGCTCAACAGGGCTTCATGTCGCTATGCTGTGCAAGAAACGTCTTGAAAGGACACACACACACACACACACATATTCACACACAAAGCATCTCTGTCAACATCACACACTCCAACTACGTCTCACCACACACTCTAAACACAATGATATCACAACAGGCTGTGTTTATGACCCATTTGCAGCTCATTTTAAGGTTAAGGGTTTTAAAATGTCTCAGTCATGTCAGTGGGTTGATGAGCCTTTGATGAGCCAGAACAAAACCCTGCAGACTGATCAGCCTTGATGAGAGCAAACAGGCTCTGCTCAGTCTTCACCACCAATTTAAAACTGTTTGTTGGTAGAAAAAGCTTTATAATCCTGTCTAGGTTCTAGCAGCACCATGAGGTTTTCACACATAAGTGGTTGAGTCCAGTTTAACCACTGAGGCCAGAGACTGAGGCCAGAGACTGGGGCCAGAGACTGAGGCCAGAGAGGAGGTCGGGTCCTGAAGTGGAGGAGTGTGTGTGGTCAGATATTCCTACTTAAAACCTTTAAAAGCGTCTAGTAAAGTAAAACAACATAAGGACTTGTATAGATCTCAAGCTTTTATGTTTCTATGTTTTCAGCTCCATTCTCTTGAAGCTGCATGTGGTTTTTTTACACGTTTAATCTCGTCCCTGACACCGGTTAAGTGTTGAAAATGGTTTCTCTACACAATATTGTTCTTTAATGAAAATACTGAGATCATTGTGCACGGATGTGTTAAGGAATTCTCACAATCCATCTTCAGTTTAATTCACAGAGGAACCTTTACTTTTATTCTGATATCTTTAGGTTCATCTGTTCTCTTCATTGTTGC
>NW_027467013.1:2990000-3342500 GCF_046128005.1 Genypterus blacodes | reverse complement strand
ACCACTGGGGGCTCTCTAACCAACACAAGCCCTGACTCAATTTATCGCAATTTCACATTCGGTTTGTTTTCCCTACCACTCAACAAAATAAAAGTTATTGCTATATATTTGGCTTATTGTGCAGATTTACTTTTTGAAGACGCTGCAATGTAGAAAGCTCCTTGTAGTGTAGCTAACTACTTAATTAAGAGAGTGGCTTGGCTACACCCTAACTACTTTAAATGATGTGTAGCTTGTATCGTTTCAAAGGAGCATTGGCAACACTGCTTGAGTGAGTGTGAAGCAGTGGAACACGCAGAGACACTCATCCACGTTTGGATCTGTTAGTGACATCAGAGTGGCTGAATATGGCTGATATTCATTTGCTTCATCTAAGCAACGATTCAAGCGCAACCTGCCTACTGACCATGCACAACTGAGGTGCACATTTATAAGGAATTGATGATTGGACACGGTCTGAATTATGTTGCTTCATTTCACAGCAAATGGCTAGTTAGTCTATTTTATATATTAGGGAAGTATGTCTTAGAATTGCTATAATCATGATAGTAAATGTGCTCATTAAGATTCAGAGTAACTACAACTGTGCCGTGTTTTGACTGCAGCGGTGGTGAAAATTAAGTCTCTGTGAATAAAATAACAGTCGAGGGACCCCGGTGACGACCCAGACACTGTAATTACGCCCGTCTCCCCCGAGAGCGCAGAAAGAGGTCCTTTTAAATGTAATCTCCATTTTATCTCCTCTGGGGGTTGGGAGGCAGGGAGAGATAGAGAGAAAACGGGAGAAAAACAAAATCAGGGGGAAAAGGAGAGAAAGCGAGTCGGGTAGAGGAAGCGGACAGATAAGGAATGTCATTTCCGCAGTCACTTCAGAAACACAGTATAGGCGGGATAACATTAATCCACGGTTATGGTGATGTCTTCTTATTCCCCAGTCAGGGTCTACATTTATTTGTAAGTCATTCAACTGATTCTCCTCACTATACACGGAGAGCACATGGAGCGCAGCAAAGACTAAATATACCTTCACCCCCACCGCCTCTGTTCTGTCTTACATTTTATAATACAGGCATTGAGCTGACAAGTTTCCTGACTGGCAAAGGCAGTGACTTATCTAAGTTAAGGCCTCGAGAATGTGCTTAAGACAGCTTGAAGCTATTTCCATCTGAAGCCTGAATTTGAAGTGTAGTCCATCTCCAGAGATTGTGTATTGTTTAAAAACGAAGCTGAAGCATCAGCGGCAGTGTCTTTGCCAAGTTCCTGCAGAAATATTAATTAGCGATAGACTGTGCTTGAGAAATCAGGCCTAGTATTGTGTGTGTGTGTGCGTGTGTGTGTGTGTGTGTGTGTGTGTGTGTGTGTGTGAGTGTGTGTGTGTTGTGAGGAGAGGAGGAGGATGAGGAAAATTTAAAGTGGCCACTTGTGAGGCGCATATTCTGAACCTCATTAGATGAAGCAGATTAAGTGTTTGTCTTTCTGAGTGGGTGAGTGTGTGTGCGCACGTGTGTGTGGGTGAATGTGCGTATCACAATCACTGTGAAGAGCAGCAGTTTGACAGAATCTGGCTCCGTTTGACAATCACCCATAATTGGTGCTCTTGTGTCATAAAGGCAGAAGTGAGACGTTTTGAAATGTGACCTTATGACCTTCTGGAGGGGGCGGTACCACCTAGACACTTTGATCGACTCCCTCGCCCTGTCGCTGCCTCCATAACTCCTCCCACCCACTGTGAAACATGATTGACAATTGAGGCAGCTGATTGTGTTTTTCACAGAGCACTCAATTTATGGATTCCTATCAAGATGTAATGAGGATTTCACATAATTCTGTAAAGACATATTGACACAACTACAGTATATCTGTGAAACTAAATCCATATTGTGATTAAAAAGCAGCTGAACATGGCCCATTAGTGGACCTGCAGCACCACACAGCTGCTGGACTTGTATCATGCTGAGAGGCAGGATATTCTCTGGACTCCAGCTCTTCTGCCACATGGTGACATACACACCTGAATTGAGATAATGGGTGGGAGGGGCTCCAGCTGAAGTGTGTGGCGCTGATTTACAACACAGGGAGAGAACAGTGAGCTGAATACAGAGAGAGAGGAATAAACAACTCAGCCTGTCATTATAGAATATATTAGGCCAGATTATAATGAAAAACAAGTCATCTTTAAAGCTGACTGGGCTGCCTCATGATATGTGTATGTGTGTGTGAATGTGAATGTGTGCAGGTCACTGTGACTCCACATTATAACAAGCATTTAATCAACTGTGTGTGTTTGTGTGTGTGTGTGTGTATGTGTGTGCGACGTGCGTGCGTGCGTGCGTGTGCGCGTGCGTGTGCGCGTGCGTGGGTGTGTGGGTGTGTGTGTGTGTGCGACAGGCTATAGGCTGCTTGTTGGGCAATGCTCTTGGAGACAGAACAGGGGTTCTCAGTTTCTCAGTCAGCTCCAGGGGGCACTGACTCATGATTGGTGGGGTGTTTCATGTGTTTGTGTGTGGTGTTTACGTTGAATCAAGGCGCAGTCCTGTATGCAGCATGAATATGTGCTAGGGCAAAGGATGATGGTGATGATTACGGCTGGTGTGTGTGTGTGAGTGTGTTTTGAATAAGTGTAGGAATTCCCCTCTGTCATACCCTGAGACACCCTATCCCCGGTTATAAAAGTCATGTTCCTCAATCCATATGGCATTATGTACTTATACAGGCCATATGTTGACATGCCAAACAACTACATAAGAAAAGGGAGAAGCAATTAGACACAAGGAACAAAAGACACATATCAGGAAAAGTGAAGAACAAGAGAGAGAAGGAGGGACGACAGAGATGGTGAGAGAGTGAGAGTAAAGGAGAAGAGAGAGAGAGGGAGAGAGAGAGAGAGAGAGAGAGAGAGAGAGAGAGAGAGAGAGAGAGAGAGAGAGAGAGAGAGAGAGAGAGAGAGAGAGAGAGAGAGGGAGAGAGAGAGAGAGAGAGAGGAGAGGAATTCTCCCCTGAAGAGCAGGGCTGGTATTTAGACAGACGGAGCGATCAGCGTGCCAACTCTACTTACATTCAGATCCTCATCCACTGGCTGCTGCTACAATGTGCTTTGTAGATCAAACTTTCCTAAACATTACAACTCGGGGAAAATTCAAGGCATGTCCGTCTTGATCCAGGATCTCCGATGACATTGTTCTCTTGTCATCTGGGATTTTGTGCAGAATCCACCCTGTGACCCCACTCGCTTTCTAGAACTCACACAGCCAAAAGGTTCTGTTTATCATCAAACCTCTGCTGAAATAAAACAAATCAAGCCACTGGTAATAAGACGGGGTGAAATTTATTTGGAATCTAGATATTTTAATAAACTCTGAAAATAAGAGAACGTTGTTACACTGCTGCAGGGAAAAGCATGGAGGCTTATTTCCCTTTCAGCACCTCACAGCTCCTAATAGCTGTTCCCCAAGCTCTTTTTAAATGTGTTGGAGGGTCAACTGAACAATGGCAAAAACAGCCTCCACTAATCCAGAGACTTATGTCCCCATGCAGAGACAGGCTGCTTTTGGGTGAAAAATGTGAGAAATGTTCCCGTGTAAGTTTAATAGGGGACATGGGGGCCAAACTAGAGGTGAAAAATAAAGCCTTAAATAACTTAGACGAAGTGGCACTTCACATTGGCACCACCGGGTCTCCCACAGGCTACCTAGCAACCCCCAGGGCAGCCTCCCACAAGCCCATCCAATTAATGACACGGGCATAAAAAACCAGTGAGTGTATCCACAAACACATGGACTCAATGCATGTAGATCATTTGAGCCCCTGCGCAATGTAAGGATGTGTGTGTTTTAGATTTGACTCAAACTCTGGCTCTCCTCACAAGTCAGAGCCTTTTTTTGTACACAGTTAAGGATGTCGCTTTTTTGTGTGTTGAAAGGATCGGCTTGATCTTTATATCGACTGTATGAATGTTTTCCGGGGCTGGATTTGTGAAGGATGTTAGTGGTGTGAAAAGGTTTTTATCTTTATGTCCTTGTAAGCTTTTCTATAAACGTAAAAATGTATCAATGCCTTTGGAGAGCTTTAGAGACATAGTTCCTCTCCTGTTTAACAGTCATGAAACTGGACAGATTCTTAGGTCAGATTTGATCTTTTGCTGCAGTTTCACATTCACTCGCCACTAAAAGGCCACATATGCTCACAAATCAGATCTGCTCTGTTCACACTGGTAGGAAATAATGTGATTTGTGCCGCACGTAGGCAAAGAACATAAGACAAAAGAAACAACGCTATCATCACTCCAACGCGGCACTGTGTATGTCTCACCAGGGAAATACTGAACTGGCTGCACCTCATGAATCGTTGCCTCCCTCAGAGAGGAGAAAGAGAGAGAGAGAGAGAGAGAGAGAGAGAGAGAGAGGGAGAGAGAGAGAGAGAGAGGGAGAGCTACAGCTGCCACTTCACCAGTCAACTGAGTGCTCAAGTGGCAAAAAACCCACTGGAAAATAACACTCAGTACTTTTACACACACTCAATACTCCAATTAGTACAATTAGAGGCAGACTGCAATTCCTCCTGCTCTGCACTCAATCGACAGGAGTCAGAGTAACCTTGAGGTATTGCGTAATCGTAGTATGAGGAGAGTCCTCCCATTGAGAAGATGCACACTTGAGTAAGACTTTAGATTGCTAAATTTATTGCCATTTACAATCGTAGTTGTCATAATCCTAGTAAGAATATTTTGATTTGTCCCAATTTCAATCTCATTAAAGTGTATACATGAGGATCACACACTTCATCCTAACACAGTTCAGCTCCTGGGATTCACCTGAGCTTTTTAATACACACACACCCATTACTGAAACCATAAAGATCTGCCAGATGGAACTTCCCTTTTTTATTTTAATGCAGTTTTAATGTTCTGAGTTCATCTGGCTGCTGCGACAACATTAAATTTGAAATGTTTTTTATGTTACAGTTTAACATGCATCACCTTCTATTTTTCCACAGTAACATGTAATCCAAGGACTGTGTGTCATGTTAGGTTGTTCTTTCCGCTCATTATTTTGGATGCGAGTGCACAGTGTAGTTTCCTCTAATTGGTTCCCTCCAACCATATCAGATCTTTGGCTCTCATAATCAAGATGTGAAAAGCCAAAGTGGCACAGAAACACAGAGAATATTAATGTATTACATTCACCAGCCTGCCAGGAACAGAACTCCAATTGCAAAGTAATGTAGCTGTGAATCTGGTGGGTGTACAAGTTGCCATGTGTTAACTATAACAATTTGATTTGTTGGTGCAGTTTTAAGTCTCTAGTCTCCAAAAAATTAAGGTCAGTTGGTCCATTTGTCATCCACAGTTGGTGCCAAAAAAAAGGTTTTAGCGAACGATATCATCTTTCATATTGTTCCTATGACGCTGCAGCAGTGCCAGACTCCACCCTGGTGAAGTTCGTCTGGTTTGACTGATGATGACAGCACACAGCGACGCCACCCTGTTGTATCTGACTGCTGGGTTTAAACGTCTTCATGCTGCCATTGTCTCACACAGACACATACTGTAGCTGTGCATGCTGATGAAGTCAACATAAGCCCATTTTTTCCTCCCTGTCCACTGCATTAGGCTGGGCAGGGGTTTGTCTAACACATTGGCAAGTGAAGGAACTGTGAGTCCCAGGGCTGTAAGGGGCTGAAGTCAAGCTAATGCATGAATGACACCTGGAACAAAAGAGCAAAGACACGTACGGATGTCTTAGCTCAGTAACATCTAATAGAGCAGAAACTTTGAGACGTCCTCCCCTGAGCTCACTGAGACTCGGGCCTGTCCAAGTGATTCTCCAGTCAAATTTAATATTTTTGTCTGAACTAGGTCACTGAGATTGTTTCTAGCCAACGGAATTTTGGGCCATATGTGCTGCCATTTAGCAGCTCCATTAGTACATGTCCAGTGTGTTGAAGCACAGAACACGACAAATCCTCTAACAACTACAAAGTCGCGAGTTTACAACACAGACGTCTCACAGAGAGAAAGCAAACACAACCAAGGCCTTTGTCCTATGTTGGTTTTTTGGAGTGTGAAGATTCTCACATGGTAATAATTCCTCAGCGAGGTGTGAATTGCTCCTCGGCCAAGCCTGGCATCAAATACAACACAGTGCTGCAGCAACTTGTGTCATTACTTTGTGAAATATACCCAACATAACAATATATACTTTCAGAGTTATAGGTGCAGCGCCAGTTATGGGAACAAGGACAACTATATACTACAGCTGGAGGAGGAGATTGATGATGATATATAAAGGCCCAAAAATGCTCCAATTTACAAAAAACAATATCAGTGACCTAGTTCAGATGCAATTTTCCCAAAAATCCCTACATTTAGTCAAATCCCCAGCGTGTCTCTTTAATGTCTGCAGGGGGTGAATTAGTACATTTCTCCGTCTTTATTCAGCTGCTCGCCCCCTTAGCACCTCTTCTTTATCTCTCACACCCGCATGCACACTCTGTCTCACTCCCTCGTCCACCCACCCACACACACACACACCCACTCCCCCACACACACACACAGAGCCAATCCTCCCTCTCTGTATTTAATAACTTTACAGTCACCATTCATTTCCGCCCGGCAACAACCCAATTCTGGGAAAAAATGTAGAAATGACACGAGAAGGCAGCGATGATGATAAAGGGAAGTGCAAAGGCAGAGGGATAGAAGCACAGGGTGAAATAAAAACCTTACACACTCTCTCTCACACACACACACAAGGCACATTCCACTGTGTTGTCATTATCATTAAGAAACAGGTGTGATCTGAAGCGTAACTCATCAGAGTGAAAGGGAGAGAACGAGGAATGACCCACATATGTCCAACCATAGTAAAAGTATGACCTCACCCCCTCCTCCTCCCTCCCCCTCCCCCCTCCTCCTCCTCTCTCTCTTCTTCGCTCGATCATCCACCCACCCTTCCCCTTGTCCACTGCGTCTCCCCTCGCTCGCTCCCTCACCGCCGCCTCGCCCTCTCTCATTACAGGCGCTTTCCTCCCGATGGCGTGACTCAGCACTTTTACCTCTCCACTCATCATCTCCTTCACTCCTCCGTCTCTCCCTCGATCGGTCCCTCCGTCACTCTAACCTCTCCTCCTGGAGAAGGAGTGATCCCTCAGACGCTGTCCTCCACCCTCTCCCTCCATCTCTACCTCTCCTTTCCCAGTGATTCCACTCTCTTTCCTTCCTCTGTTGAAACTGTTTGCTGCATACTGAATTATTCATCTTTCCTGCATTTATCTGCAAAATCAAAGATCCTTTTCTCTTGGCCAGTTCCTCCTTCTGTGCCTTCATCTACCCCCCTCTCATTTTAGATCTATAGGCCCTCTCTCCATCCCATGCCACTCTTCTTCCTCTCTCTCCTCCATCCGCCCACCACCATCCCTCCAGTGTTCCTTCTCCCCCCTAACAGAGTGACCATCGCTTCGATTAGTCTGGTACCTCTTCTCCGTCTGCAGACCCTTTACCATCTCTCGCTCTCTCTCTCTCTCTCTGTCTCTCTCTCTTTTTCTCGTGGCCCATGCCTCCATCTTCCTCTTGTCATCTTGTCATTATTATGCCCCCCTGAACCCCCCTCTGTCTCTCTTGATCTCCCTCTGCACTCCTTCACTCCACATCTCTCTCTCTTCCTCTCGCACTCTTGCTCTCTCTCTCTCTCTCCCTCTGTTTATCTTGCTCCCTCTCCATCTCTCCAGCAGTGACAAATGTCTCCCCATCAGAGTCCCGCCATCTCTCAAGAACCCTTCCCCTCCCTCTGCCTCATCTCTCTTCCTCTTTGGCGACGCTCCATATCCCTCTCCCGGCATCCATCCCTCTGCTCGCTCTGTCCTTCCCTCCCCTCCCCCTCCCCCTGATCTTCCTCAGGCAGAATGACCCTCGCATCTATCTTTCTCCTGTTTTTAATTTAGCCACATGAACTCCCTCGTCCGCTCTTCCGCCATCCATAATTCCCTTTATCGCTTACTTCTTCAATCCTTCCCTGTGCTTCCCTCCCCTTGTTCGTTTCTTCTTGTGAGACAGTTTCTCTCCATATCAGGACATTTTCCTTTTGTCTTTATTCCTTCCTTACATAGTCTTTTTATCTGGACCGTCCCCTGTCCAGCTGCTCTGCCTCTGTGGAATGAAGCCCAACAATCAAGGTTTTCATCTGAGCGCTGCAATTATTTTCTCTCCCTCCATTCTTCTGCATCTGACCCCTTCTATTCTTCTTTCAGTCATCACTGCATCCTCTCATCTACCCCCTATGAAAAGGCATAACAGGGAGCGTCTCATTCTTCTTTCATTCCTTCTCTGTCTCTCTCTCTCTCTCTCCCTCCGTCCATCTACAGGTTCCGCTTGCTTTGTCATCAGCCAGTCTGTAGCTCGTTGGTCACACCTCGACAACCTCAGTTAGTGCTTCACCTCCATTTTCCGTCCTGCTATCATTCCTTCCATCACGCATCGCCCCTCCGTGCCTTTGCTGACCGCCGCACCGTGTTTCCATTATTCATTCCAGCTCCGTGTCCGAGCCGCTCACGCTCTTCACCAGACTGGACCCTGTCATGATGACTTATGGATGGAACACACCATCCCCCAAACAATTGAACTCTTTTGTAGATTTGTATATCGCAGGAAAAAATGACTGATTTAACCCTTTACACAGTATATACAAGTAATAAATATTGTGTGAATTCGCCCCTATTAACCCATAAGTCAGGGGGTCCACAGAGTCCTTTAAGCAGACAGAAGACATTTCCTACAAACAGACAGATGATAGTGTAACACACTGTGAGCTCATGGCTGGTGTTTTGGGAGACGATGCTTATTTGAACAAGTGATGCACGGTGGCGTGGCGTTACCGTTCATCGGTTACATTGTTTTGTGTTTATTTTGAAAGTCGATGTGTTTGTTAAAAATGTGTGGACGACACAGGTGCCGTTATTATTGAAGCATTTAATCATGCACACACAACACATGTAGTTCATTTTCTGCCGCAGACGTGTAGGTCGACAATATTGATGTAGCGCTGCCACTTGGTGGAAAAACTGAAAACTGCAGTTGTACGCTGACCGCCTTGTGCTTACTTACTAACTAACTAACTAACTAACAATTCTGACGGCTGAATACTCGATACAGCCGCGAAAAACAAATAATGAGATTCCTTGAAATGGTATTTGAGTGTCGTCCTACAGACTCAAAACTAAATGACTCATCAAAGGACGTCTGAGACAATGAAATACAATCCCTACAAACTACTGCAAAACCTTGAAACGTGATGAGCCTTTGTTTTTCCGGTCGGTCGGTTGGGGGGAGGGGTGGGGGGTCCAGGTGTCAGATGGTAGTGGTTTCCTTCTTGGAAAAACCTGCACTTCTTCTCAGTTACTCACAACGCTCTGATGCTTTTCCACTAATGGGGAGTAATTTAGCATTTTGCTGCAGCTGTTGGCTGCCGCTGTATCAAAGTGTGCAAAGTGTGTCCGGGCGACAACACGGCCAAGAGCGCTAAGCTGAAAAGCAGAGGGGAGTGCTGGGGCCAAACACTGTCAGATCTACAGGGATAAAGACCAGAGAGGGAGAGTGTGTGTGTGTGTGTGTGTGTGTGTGTGTGTGTGTGTGTGTGTGTGTGTGTGTGTGTGCGTGTGTGTGTGTGTGTGTGTGTGTGTGTGTGTGTGTGTGTGTGTGTGTGTGTGTGTGTGTGTGTGCGCAATCGCCCCATTAGCCTAGTTATTTAGTTATCTGTTCCTCATCATACCGCACCTCTCTAAACACTTCCTGGAACAAGGAGGAGGGCCGAGTGCCGGTGTGGGACCAAAGCTGCAGGAGGTTGAAGTCATTTTGTCATGTGTGTGTAGTGTTATGTTTGTGTACCTATGTGCTGTATGTGTGTGCATATATCGTGTGGGGTCACTGTTAGGCGTTTGCGTTGTGTTTCTAGGTGAGAAAATGTGTGCATGTGGAAGTTGCTGTATGACTGTGTGTGTTTGTGTGTGTGTGTGTGTGTGTGTGTTTGTGCGCTCCAAACACCCCTTTCCCAGCCTGAAGCTTTCTCCCCTGTATGGAGTAATTTTCCCCATATGCTACGCAACATAAAACACACTGTAACCTTCCATACTGTACCCCACTAAAACACACACACCCACAGAAACACACACACAGCACACAGCTCCCTCTGTCTACTTGTAGATTAGAATTAGATTTATTTAGATAAAAGGCAGAGTGAAGTCGTGTATAGTATGAAGGGGGTTAGAGAGGCTATCTGTGTGTGTGTGTGTGTGTGTGTGTGTGTGTGTGCGTGTGTGCGTGTGTGTGTGTACGCGTGTGTTTGTGTTTGATTACATTTTCCCAGCAGAGCCATCAGTTCGTCCCCTGCAGCCGACAGCTCACATAAAGCTCTGCTGGAAACATGCACACACACAAACTAATATGTTTATGTAGAAAATCTACTGCATAAACATACACGAGCACATGAGGGTCCCGTGTTCTCTTCACTGTTTTTCAACACACATCCACACACACAAATCCAGCCTCTATTAATAGCAGCAGCATAAACACCCCATTCTGTTTCACAAAAGCCATCTTTATTGACTCTGTCTCTCTGTCTCTCTCTCTGTCTCTCTCTCTGCCATCACACACACATTTCCATCTCTCCATCATGTATTCATTTTTAACGGTGTGTAGTCGCCGTTTTGCCACAGCAAACTACTGTGGGAGGTGAGACCACAAAGCTAAATAAGAGCAGCTGGCAAACCGACACGCCGCAGAGGTCGACTCTTGTTTTCCCTCTTTGCCACTCGTAAACAAAAGGGAAGAGCCGCAAACACACAACTTGGATGAAGTTCAGCTGTGGATGGTTTGGTTGAGTGTGTCCAGTCTCTCCTTCCCTTCTCCCTCCGCTCTCTGACCTGTCACACTATGGTTTTATGCGGCTCCCTGGCTGTGGCGTTTCTCATTTGGCTCTCATTTTCAGGAAAAATAAAAAGTAAAAGCAGAGCGAGGAGGGCAGCGTGTGCCGCTCTGGATACGCTCTGTAAATTGTAATTGTAGTTAACCGCGCCGCCGCAGAGGTCATTGTGGTTTTGAACAAAACCTCAGCCAAAGGGAACGTGCAGCTACTGACTGGGCACCGTTTCCATGGATATATGCTTCCCCTCACCTCTATAGGTGACAAATCAGCCGTGTGTTTATGGCGTTTAATAGTCAGCAGTGAGCTTAGATGAGATTTAAAGGCTTCCTCAAATGTTTCAGTACGATATATGTCTGCACACCTGTAATGTTTGGGTTACAAATGACCGACTCTGCCTTTAAATGCTGTTTGAGCCGCTCAGCTGCAGTGATGGCAGAGATCTGATTCGCTCAACTTTACTAACCACGCACTCTTAAAATGAGAAAGTACACAAAAATCCAATGAAGCAGAGGTTGATGGTGCAGCAGAGGGACAGCCCGAGTGTTTGCTTGGTTTGTGAGGCGATTAGTCAAAAAGCTCTGAACACATTTTGACTCAATTCAGAGGCGAGCTGAGGCGTGGCCCAGCGAGGAACAAATGAAATGTGAAATGTGAAAATCGGTGGATAAACATTGCGAGAAAGAGAGGTTGCCACATTTCTGTCAGGAGTCGATCTCAATGGAGAGAAATCAGTCTCTCCTCCAACGATGAGAGCAATTATGACAAATGATGTGATTAAAATGTCTTTCCTCTGCTTTCTTCTTCTTTTAGTTCAGAGGGTTGTTAGAACTAAACACGCTTACTGAAGACGTGTTCAGCCGTGTCAGAATTAGAGATGAAAATTTTATAAGGCTCGACATTGTCAATGATTTCACGTAACAGTGAAAGTCATTCGCCCTCATGCCGGCGCTGGCTGACATTGATTTGTAAGAAGGTTTTTGGATTATAACTGAATATTCTGAGCATCATTAGGCCACAAACCCACAGCTAAATATGAAAAACAAAGCCACAGCATCCCTACAGCTCTTTGTTTGTGTTTGTGTGTGTGTGTGTGTGTGTGTGTGTGTAGCTGCAGGAGCCCAGTCTCCGGTGCGTATAAGCTGCCGTTCCAAGTTCCTATCTATAGCTAACAGTGTGTGTGTTTATGTGTGTCTAGGAAGGCAAACAGCAGGCTGTAAAGATGCTTTATGGCTTCTCCTGAAACACTGACCTTTATAGAAACACACTGATGTGTTCCAAACGGCACCATAGACGGTGTGCATGTGTGTGCACAAACATTTATGTGCATTTACAGCCGTGTCTATGCAGTTATACACGCGTGTGTGTGTTTGTGTGTGTGTGTGTGTGTGTGTGTGTGTGTGTGTGTGTGTGTGTGTGTGTGTGTGTGTGTGATATGATATACAGCTCAGTCAGGAACATTCTATCCCACCAGCTGTCATTAGCGTTGATGTACAGCCAGACGTTGTGCTGTGTGGTTGACTGTTTGATTCACTGTTTTAGGTATAATGGGCTGGACACTGTGATGAACTCACCGCATGTTTGAACTTCCCTCTCCTGCAGATAAATACTCTGACGGTGATGGCGATGATTACAGGGCTGATGGTGATGAGGTTTCTTTCAGCTTGCACAGATTCATGGGGGAGTTGTGGAGGAAGAGTGGAAGAAGGGAGGGGAGCGGAAGAGGAAGAGAGGAGGAAAAAGCTGCTGCATGAGTGATGTTGATGATGAGAAGTTCATGCTGACTTCAATCATTATTCAAGACATTTGGGGCATCACAGTGATCTGTTAGCCAGATGACCTGGATTTCCTAATCTTTGCTGATGAATAACCCACCTGCCTCAGGGCCTTTGAGCAAGTCAGCGGATCCCTCCTTGCCGTCCTGCAGCCCTCTGACCTTTCTCAGACGTGTGACTTTTGGAGATTGCAAAGGATCAACACAGTCATAATGATGATGAAGAGAAGGGGAAGGAAGAGGAGAGACAGGTAGAGGAGGAAGGTGAAGCAAACAAATTATGATGAGTCAGGAGGATCAATAATTAGAAACATTTACAGTAGAAGTTGACTTTATGTGCTTTCATCTGAAAGATATATGCTCTTGTTTTGCAGCACACTGATTTCTCTTGATCTCCTCTCGGTCTTATGGACTGAATACAGCTACACACACACACACATACTCACACAGGGCAGAGGTGTAAACCCAGTCTGACTCTGCCACCTGCTGGCAGACAGTCCACACTACATGCACTACACTAATCTGTATGTTTGGCTCTGCAGCTCCTGTCTGATGCTGTGTAACTGTATAAGAGCAAGAATGAGAAAAAACTTTAGAAATATGAAGATCTATCTTACAACATATAAAACCATTGGTTTTGCTTCCAAAATGAAATGCAGGGAAAAAAAACTGCTATTTTTATTACCTACTTATTTTTCAGACTTCAACATTTAGCTAGAAAAGCTCCCTGAGGTAATAACAGGTTTTATAAAAACTACTTACAATGCTTCTGTAGTCTGTACTCCTAATGGCCTAACTCAGAGAACAAACAAATGTAGATCTTAAGGTGCCATAAATCATTGTGTCTTGAAACGTCCTTGATGTGTGCAGGGAAATGTAATCTTCACATGGAAATGAATTATGAAGGAACACAAACACAGAGCCGCACGACTTCTGTTGTCTACTGTTTACTTCATTGATCCTGCAGATACAAATCTATGTAAACTATAAGACAGGTGAACATCTGATGCTTCATCTATCAATGCTCCATAGTCTTTTGAAATTTTTGGTATCAAATACTATACATTGACCTGCATTATGTTTCTTTTTACATATTTAAAGAGCCAAGAGCACCAAGTCACATTGGTTACAACGCGTGGAATTTAAAACTTCAAGTTCATCTTCTGTCATGATAAAGTGCTGTGGCCATTTAATCGTTTGGGAGGGGCGCCCCCTTTGGTCAGTTTTAGTTACTGCACCAGTTAAGACAATAATAATGCACAAAATGCATTTATAATTTACATGGGAACATATGGCTCGATAGTTTATATATTATTATTTTAGTTTTATTTTTGACCCTCATGTTGGAATGTGTTGCTGACGCTCTTGAAAGGCCCCTGAACCCGGAATTGAAATCAAGTAGATTTCCTTTATATGTTTTTTGTGTCCTCTTTGCAGCCACAGAATGGAAACGTGCCACAGCAGGGCTGAAGCCAGGGTTTCCACAGGATCTTCTCCCAGGTCAGCTGGTCCGGGGCGCTGTTTGTGTGCCAGTCAGGATCGGACGCTTGTTTGCCAGAGAAGAAGGTGCTTTCGTGCTTTTCCACAGCTCTCGTTACCTGCTCAAGGATTTCAGCATATCGCGGCTCAGTATCAGGGGTCAGGGGGCGCGACTCAGAGGGGTCATGATGCAGGTCAAACAGCAGCGGAGGGTTGTGGTGCGTCACATGGTCTCCGTGACAGAAGCAGACCTGGGTTTCATAGCAACCGCCAGCTCCAGGAGGAGAGAAGTTGGGAGTAAAAAAGTGCACCTTGAAGACGGAGTCACCTGGAGGGCAAATGAACACACACCATGATTCATGAGTAAACTGGTGACGGCCCAGTAAAACACTTGTGTGGGTGTGTGTGTGTGTACTTACTACCAGGTGGGTGCCAGCGTGCTGCGTTCAGGTAGGCACCACAGTAATGGAACATGAACTCGTGCTCAGATCGTTCCAATTTCCCCTCCAACAGTGGAAAGAGGTTGTGGCCGTCTAATTGTCTAACAGAAGGAACAATAAACAGAGGACAGAACAGAGAAATACATGTGATCAGATACACACGTTGTGTATTTCTCACTTTCAAGTGAGAAAGCACAACAGTCACTTTAAAGGGATTGTTCACCCAAGTCATTCCAGTTATTAAGTGTGAACTCTCTACAAAACACTTATTTAACCTCTTCATGACCCAAACAGGTCGCTGCTTCACCTGTCTGGTTCCGTGTCTTTGGCCAGATGTGTCAGCGTAGGGTAGAGGTCCATGAGGCTCGTGGGCTCATCCACCACCCGTCCAGCTGGCAGTCGCCCGGGCCAGCGGAAGATACCGGGCACCCTGATCCCCCCCTCCCACCCCCCCATGGCCTTCCCACCTACAGGTCAGAGGAACGGGAGGTTTATCTTCCTAGATCTATTCTATAGGTGTCTATGTCATCTTTTGGTCTGCTCAACATTCACTCCCGACTTTCATCAGTTGTAAACATGAAGGAAAATAAAGAAAAGCATGATATGAGGCTTTATAGGAGCTTTAACATTCACATTTCTAGATTATTTTCCTCTTGTTGTATCATCTAAACCTGGCTCCTCATCCACAAAGAGGAAACACATTTTTATTATCGCACAAGTGTCTTTTACTGGGTTGTAGTGTGTCTCTGGGTAAATAAACAGCCAGTGATACCTTTATAGATGCCGTTACAGCCTCCTCTCACAGGATCCTCTGTGTGTCCACCGTGGTCTGATGTGAAGTACACCAGTGTGTTAGCAGCCAGGCCCAGGGAGTCGACCGTCTGTGTCACCTGACCTGCAAACACAGCAGATCAGCAGACGTGGCTGTGCAAGTAACATCATGTACTGTTTCATCTCCAGCCAACTGGTAAAAGGGGAAACGGCTCAGCGGTCTGTTAGCTGAATCGTTTCTATGGCAACTGCACAAACACCCGCATGGCAGCCAGCGCTGACGGAACATTCTATCTGTGCCAGTGTCAGCTCATTCATAGTACCACTCTGTTATCACCTGCTTGCAACACCGTCAATCTGCAGGCGTTAACAGCCGTCCCTCACCTATGATCCAGTCCATTTCTTCAAGGTTGTCACCATAGCAACCGTGGCGACTTTGGCCAGCAAAGGCGGGGGCTGGGAAGAGCGGTGTGTGAACATGGGCCAATGAGAGGAAGAGGAGGAATGGACGATCGGCATTTCTAGAGAGGAGAGGAGAGGAGAGGAGAGGAGAGGAGGGGAGGGGAGGGGAGGCGAGAAGAGATGTTTGACCCAAATTTCCCATTGTGTATTAAAATAAATAATAAACTGGAATACTGGAATACTTTTAAAGATCAATATCAAACCCTTCAGTCTGAATCTCCTGTGTATCACCACCTCTTTAGAAAGCCTTGTGCTTCTCCCAGCAGCCTCTGGGGCAGCGTCTCCACTCTCATTGGCTGTTCAATCACTTCTTGGTTCCTCATAAGGATGCAGTTCCAGGTTGGCAAGAATTGAAAGGGGAGGCACCACACTGCGGTTGCTAGGACACTGAGCAACAGAAACGCTGCGATGAGCCACAGGCGGACATCAAGGAGGCCACATGCACGGACACACACCTGCAAATTCATATCATGCACAAACACACGGACACACACATCACTGCAAAGTGACTGTGACTGTGATAGGATGTTAAGATATTGATATTGTGTCCTGTCTTGTCATGACGTTCTGTCCTCATATGTGCCTTTATCGGATCCTTAACGGAGTATCAATCTTACCAGAGTGATAAGTCCGAGCCAGAGCCACACAGTCAGATTTCGGAGCGCGAGCTGGACATCCTCCATGATGTCACTCCCGTTTCCTGGCACGCAGTCGTTGAAGAAGGTGAAGGGCAGGCCGTAGTAGTAGCTGAAGCCGTGCTGGTTAGGGTGGTGACAGTGGTCCCCTCTACGCTTGCAGCTCACACCCAAGTGCCACTTCCCTGCAGAGACGGAGGAGACAAGACAGAGACACACGAGTCACACTGCAAGGTTATTATCTCTGACAAAAACTGAAAGTTAAAGATAAAAATTGACAAAAAACGGCACTGAAGTTACACCGAGTACCTACAATTGATACCTACAAGGGTTTGATTGATAGGTTCTGAGCTTGACACATAAGGACGTGAACAAGGGCTGTGAAGTTATATTGTGGAATAAATGGACAGACGGAAGACGAAGAGAGAAGAGATGAGAAGCTCCCGTCTCTACAACATCCGTCTCAAATCCCCCTGAAGTGTTGGATTGGGTTGAAGTCTGAAGACTGTAAAGGTCAGAGAGGATATAATTCACCTCACTCTCATACTCATCAAACCACACCTGACAGCTCAGGAGTACAAGTCCATATTCAGAGTTCTACAGATGAGTCATGCTTCAAACAGCTCTGTGCAGCACTGGGTCCTATAGGAACCTATAAGAGCAATTAGAGCACCATTATCCTTTCAGGACATAGATAATCATATTCATGCCTTTAATACCCTTCAGACTGGACTGCTGTAGTTCTCTGTGTAATTGTCCGGATGAAGCACAATGTAGTTCATTGGCTGCAGACCAGATCTGAGTGCCAGGACCACATTAGCACCCTGCTTACCACCGCTACATGGAAGAGGTCTGCGGTGCCTCTCACTCCGCCAGTGTTTGTCTATGGAGATTTCATGGTTATGTGCTTGATAATTTTTATGCGCCTGTTAATGACAGGTGTGGCTGAAACACTCAGGATGAGTGTCCACATACTTTTGGCCATATAGTGTATGCTCTGTATTTCCTTCAGTGTTTCCTTTGGTGCACTGTGTAAATGTGGCGTTATTATGTACCGACTGGCTGCTGATCCATGTTTAGGGCTCTGAGAACGCTTACCTAGTTTAACCCTTTGTCCCAAACCTAAACATCAATCAGGAGCACATCTCACCAACAAGCCCGGTGGTGTATCCTTTTTGCTGCAGCCTCTTAGCAAAGGTGGTCTCATTTGGAAGAAGCCCCCCGGAACCTCCGAGGAATACCAGCACTTGGGCACGACCTGAACTGGCCATCCCTGACACACACACAGACACACACACACAGTAAATAAATATAACCAGGGCACATGCATTGGAACTCTTTATCTACTGCTATGTAGGACTAAGAGCACGTGGTACCTGAGCGGATTGCGTAACGCCCCGTCATGAAAGCTGCCCGGCTTGGGGTGCAGAGAGGAGCAGCTGCAATGTGTTGAGTCAGCTTAACTCCTTCTGCAGCCAGTCGGTCTATGTTTGGAGTCCTACAGGGGAAGACAGAGAGACATAACAGGAAGAAGTGTGAAGCTTACAAGCAGCACACCAGGATGAGAGACCCAACACTGTAGGAGGTGTAAAATGAGTTTGGCCTATGTGGATGGATGTGATTAGAACATTATGAGATATCCCGCTAACAAAATGGCAGTAAACATAACCTCCATGGGGGAGGTAGAGGGATGACGAAGAGGAGGATGATGATAAAGAAAATCAGAAAACGGAGAAAAGTAGCAGGTGGCGAATAAACACAGGCACACGTTTGGAATTAATTACCTGATGGTATCATTACCATAGCAACCCACATCTCCTATGCCCAGGTCGTCTGCCATGATCAGAACGAAATTGGGCTTACTGTCCACTTCCTCTCCTGCAGCATCGCGTCCTGCCGTCAGGAGCATGTAGAAAAGAGCAGGGACCGACAGGAGGGGCCTAAATAAATATAAAAGAAGAATTACACACTGATCTTAGAGTGTTGACTTGAACCTCTGACCTCTGATGTAAACATGATGTATAGGAATTGAATTTGCACCATAAAGAAGTCGTAATTGTGTGATGCTTTAGTATATCAGGCCTGCACAAATTGTCACATATGCTGCAGTTGTAATCAGGCACATACCTGTTATGCATGTTTTATATTTTGTCTGTTATTGTTCAAATCTATTGTATTTATTTAGGTTAACCTGGGGCTCCATCTGCAGCGAGACAGACCGGTTCAGTCAACGATGTACAGCGAGTTATACAAAGTAAACATTAAAGTTTACATTTACTCGACGACATGAGTTGCAGCATTGTTGCGTTCACTGACAGTAATCAAAACAAACGGGACGAATATGACAAAGTGTGCCAAGCATGATATAGGTTGAGTTTGTTTTCTTTGAGTTTTAAAGTTTTGGTAATTCTAACTGAACTGTGATTTTCCACTGCAGACACTTTGCACGCTACAGTAAAGAGACGAAGATAAACTCACCTCATAACGGCACAGAGTGAAGAATGTCGCACCTTCGGATCAGCTGACCGCTACCGTACTGACAGGACTGATAACGCAGTGAATATTAGGAGGGAATTAAGTTAACCTGAGTGAAATCCCTTTTAGGAGAGAGGTTGTCGGTGCCTATGACTGTGTAGATATTATTGAGTAAGGAGGTGGAACCGTGAGGCGGAACCTTAAGTAGTAAATAAAACTTTCGATTATGATAGTATACAAATATAATCGAAAATACATACATGTTTTAGGGTAAGATTAGCAGTAGTGTTGTGCAACAGGAACCCACAACTATACGACCATATTCGTACAAAATCTAGAAAAAGTGACAATCGTTGGAGACTCTGCTTTTATTTTGAATGCCCCGTTCTCGAGGTTCGCAGGGGCACGAAAGCAGTTCCGGTAATGGAGGATTCAAACTAAAAGCAGATTTGATTGTCGCACTAACGCTAATGACGCCGACATTAATGCGACCGCACTGAATATCGTGTGGCTTTTAAGATATTTGTGCCAATGAATAAATAAGTGGTTCTGTAACAGACAGTACTTTGAAGTTCAAAGGTAGTTTGCTTAATCTGGGATGTGGCTGAATGTAGCTGTAACTTCACTAAACTCCACGTGAGGGAGTTTGTCTGACACCTGAGATCTGATGGTCACAGTTTTATGTTTCGTGCCACTTGTAAAACAAAAATAAGCCGTAAAAAACAAGAGATTCACGTTGTAAGTTCATCCGTGCATTGTTCATGACAATGCACGGATATGAGTTTTAGGTTGCATAACATTCCCAGGACGTTTCTGCTTCCCTTCTGCTTCATTTCGACTATTTCACAGCTCATCATGCCAAAACAATCGTAGGAAGTAAACTTATTCCATGTTTTTATCTGTTCGTAGCCATATTCTCATCAAAAGAGGAGTTTTTAATTTTTTTTTCAGGGAGGGATTAAACAGATTGTGTTGCGGTGCTGATAGTCATATTAGTTTTAGGCTTTCCAACACAGCAAACTTTAACGTTTCAGCTGTGACACATACTGGACATTAGTCAGATTAAGTTGGAATCTAATCAGCTCCATTAATGAGTCATTATCAGGCGCTCATACCTGCAGCTATTTGTAGCGCTGGCTTCTAGTTTGCTTCACAATTATGGTTAAAAGGTTCAAGTATGAGATGAATGTTAGCACATATCACATCAGGTTCCCATGTGTCACGTCTTAAGGGCCTCAGGTGTCTTAACTGTCACCATCAATCAGTCAAACAGCAACAACAACCCAGTGAGTTTCGCTGTTACAAATCCCTGACAAATGAGACGTTGCATGTCATGTCTTGTGATGCATCATTCATAACTATTTTCGTTTTGATTGTTCTTAAACTTTAATAAGTTTCCAACACCTTGCCAATAGTGCAGAAATGTATACAAATATTTGGGATATACAAATTTGTTTACCACTTTTCCTACACATAAATGGCAACTCAGAGTGATTTCAGAGACATTTAGAGGACAAAAGAAATGCAGGATCAGTCATTAAAAGAAAGAACAAAAACAAAAGAAACACAGCAGGGAAAACTGACACCAATGCATGCTGGGATAAATGTGAGTAAAAAAATTAAAGAAAGAAAAAAGGCACATCCAGTATAAGCCTGGGATACAAATAATGCTAAACTACGTCATTAAATCTTTGTCAAAAGTTGAATTAAAGTGTCTAATTTCATGTGATAGTAGAGTTGAAAGAAATTACATCACACACAAAATGTCAGTAGGGAGACAAAACACCAACTCCCACAAAAACTCTTTAATTGACTCCTCAAACATTATTTACACAATTCCAGAGCAAAAACACGAGTGCCAAGTGACAAGATGACAATTCGGAAACAAAATCAAAGGACAGAATAATTAAATAAAATGAAAGAGTCCTATACTAAGTCAAAAATGAATTGTCTAAATATGTTTAATGAATCAAGATGTACAGTATACAAGATAGGAAAGTGCTTCTCCCACGGAGAATGTGATAATAAAACCATCTCTCTTTTTTTTCCCTTAATGATATTGTTGTTTTCCTCATAAGGCAGGACTGGGCAGTGCCATGACTGATGCCCCAGCATTATCCAGGAAGTGCACTTCAGGAACCAACACATCTACAGTATGATTCCCTTGGTTACATTCTTGTGTGGATACCAAGCTCCAGTGGTTTGTGTCTCCCTCTGTTTTTTTAATTTTATTTTTGTAAGATAAATGTAGGATTGTTCAATGTGCAATTAATCCCAAATACCTATTCTACCTTTTCTGTGAATCTCGCTGTCAAATCCTATTTTTTTAAATTTTTTCCTTGATTCAATTTCAGTTTCCTTTGCACAGATTCAGTCCTTTAGGCTTTAACGGGTTTCCTGTTGTGCACGTGTACTACGGGACTGAGAACACCAGGATCAATGCATTTCTCAGAGAGCACAGTGGCGGCAGGTGTGCTGCAGTTGATGGTGGATTTTCCTGTTTTGAGGCGGTGAATCTGAAACCTTCTCCTGATCTGCAGCTCACATTCAGCAGGTAGCACAGGCGAGCGCCCGTTCAGATTCACCGCCCTTGCTTTGCTCCACTGTGCCAAACGAGCCCAGTCTATCACAGTTTAAAGGGGATTTCACACAGAGCTTTGGCCCAGCATCCAGCCCACAGTATATACAGTAGAGTTTATCAATACACGACATCACAGACTATTAAGATTTTTCATCTTGAGGCCAGACTGTTAAGCAACAGCCTCTGTCCTGTATTGCAGCTATATGGTGCTTTACACACGACGAGCACTTTACTTAAAACTGCAGCAACGTGCAACCTCTAAAGACCCTATTTCAACATTTAAAGGGGGAGGAGCAAGTACAAAACTGCAAAGGCATGAGAAATAAGGCGACGAAAAGACATTCAAAAGTTATTACTGTGCTACGGTAGCGGGGAAAAGTTGGGGTTTGGAGTGTTCTGATGCAATAGCACTGCACTTCTGGGGCGTTTCACAACAATGACCACAAGATACCACAGCGAACACGTGTTGTTTGAAGACAACCTGCGTGGGATCGGAGGCACCACTGCTGAATGAGTCATATCAAAAAATCACAGGTGAGTCATGTGTGTCACATGGTGGAATACGAGCGAAAAGAACACTGCAACATCACGGGCCTGTTCCAACACATCCACACAGACGCCCAGCGAAGAGGCATTTACCACTCAAATCAAAGGAGGAGGATAAAAGGCAAATATTAGTCTTGGAAACGAAATGAGTAAAGTCAAACTGATGTGCTGACGTATTCCAAACTACTGATTGAATATTTGAATTAGTTCTTTATATATTTAACTTAGTAATCTCCTATTTTGTCCAAGTTTCCCTCTGCTGTTTTGGCTGTGTGTCTGTGGGTTGAACAGGCCAGGCTGTGTCAGTGTAAGGCACTATATAGAGAAATTACTGCATCACAACTAGACCGACATATACAAAAGCAAAACCATGTCAAATATCCAGTATGTCACTAAATGTCATGATCGCTCGCTGTGCGTTTCACGTCGGATTCATCCGTACACCACAATGACTAAAGCTCACGTCTGCTCACCTCAGCCAATTTTGTAAGAAAGATGATTTCATGAACTACAAAATTCATCAGTTGACACCTTGTTCACCGAGTTCGATCTGCTTTAAGGAATAAGAATGGCGCCTGTATTTTAGACAATTCCGTTTTGAATTTTTCATTTTCGTTTTATCTTAATGTAATTCCACCAACTGACAGAGGAGAAGTGGTAATCACCCATGACAATTCACAACTAACTAAGCCCCGTCACCCATCAACACACACACACACACCCACCCACACACACATACATACACAACAAGCACTTACACATAAACATACACATACAGTGACATCAGTGGCCCACGAAACACAGAATGGACCATATAACAGCATCTCCAGAGTCTAGAATGATACAGTGGCAGTCATTGGAGCCCCGTGTTATGCATCTATCCTGCTTTGGTACAGCAGCAGCCATTGCAAAAACCGCCATAGTGGAAAAGAGAAAAGGCTTTACTGAATTAACTGACTGTGGATGATCCACTTAAATTGATGGCTGAAATGATGATAGAAAAACAACGTTGACGTTTAAGAATATAGTACAAAGTGAGACCTCTACGACGACGACATCTGTCACTGGTTTACATTCACACAGTGTTACTGTAACTGGACTGTAACCATACCAAGAAACTAAAAAAAGGTAGTTCTAAAAGTGTTTTAGCCATTTCATGGTCATATTTAACAATCAGAGATTAAATCTCTCTGTGGCTACTATGAGAAAACACTATTTGTTCACTTAACCGTTTGGATTTGTTTTTAAGTAGAAAGTTTGACCACTGTTTCCATGGCCTCCTATGTTGTCACAATCATAAACCCTTACAGTTCACATACATTTGCTCTAAGTCTAATATTCTAACTCCTCTAACTCCTATGCACAGAGGCACTAAAATTCACACACGCACACACACACACACAGTCAAACAAACACACACATACACACAGCCGCACACAAAGCCTCACAGTAATATAGCTCTAGGTGTGTAGAGCCTACAACGGTGAGATTGACACTTTGCTTGACTGTAGTTGGTCCAGGCAGTCATGTGATCGTTGCTGGTCTATGAAGAGTTCAGCAGGTTGCTGAGGACTGAAAAAAGACAGAGAGAATAGAAAGGTCAGGCGATCAAAACACATCAAAAGATCTCTTTAATGTGTGTGTGTGTGTGTGTGTGCACAGTGCGTTCCCTTACCCTGAGGATCTGACTGACCCTCCGCTGCATCAGCTTTGCGTCCAGCCTCTGGGTCGGGGACTAGAGAGAGAGAGAGAGAGAGAGAGAGAGAGAGAGAAAGGCAGACATGGATTCATCAGTTTCAGTTTGAGGGTCACATGCGTTTAGCTAATTAAAAGCTTTCCCCCACTCGTCGGGAGGCATCGCTTTCGTTTGTCCCTTAAGGCCCAACTAACTGGCACTGTGCTAATGTGCTGTTGAAATCCTCATTACTTAAGCAAGGCAGCGAGAGCGCTTACAGGGCATTTTAGGTGATAACACATTTCTCGGATTTCATTTCTTATTTTATCATCACCAGTGCGATTCATTACAGGATCAAAGCTGTTTAATATTCCTGTTTCTGTGGCTGGAGCGGCTCCAGGCTGTGGGTGCAGGTGACACATCACAGATCCAACTGAGGGTGAATCATTTACATTGATGACTCAGACTGACTGGTCTATCAGGGACGTTTCCAGAGGGTTAATGAACAAAACGGAATTTTAATTTGAATATGTTCCAACTGAAAACGTCATACAATACAAGCTACGAATTAGACGATTACACAAAACTGTCCGGCGTCTAAATATGACTGTTTCCTGTTGTTTGTGTTGACTGTAAATGAAAGCTTTGCCGATTCAGCAGTATCAGTACGCAGAACGTGAGTGTGTGTTGACTGTAATCGACCCACTCAAAGGATAAAGCTGAGTCGGCTTCATCTCAGTAGTATCGCTGACTTCCAAATTTTGTGCTTTTGAGACAATTTGACACACACACATACACACTCCCTCACACTCCTCGTCTGGCTTCAGACTCCACAACGGATTTAAGTTTAGAAGGAGTTAAATATTGACTCTTCTGTGAGGCGTAACCTTACAGGAGAAGGGTGTAGAAAAAGTGCTTGTGCGTGCTTTGGTGTGATTAATGTTTGGTAATGAGTTGTGCGTTGAGCAATTTACCCTCTCTCTTGCTGAAACACAGTTTCTTCCTCTGGAAGCTGTAATATCCGGCGATGGACCCCACCGCGGCCACAACCACGGCGATCACAGCCACTGCCACCACGCTTCCACCAGTGCTCTCTGTCAAAACCAAAAAACACAATGATGAGAAAGAGAGAGAGAGAGAGAGAGAGAGAGAGAGAGAGAGAGAGAGAGAGAGAGAGAGAGAGAGAGAGAGAGAGAGAGAGAATGTTCCAGCATTGTATGATCCCATTTTATCCCATAATTAAGCGGTGAGAAGCATTCACAGCCACAGCGAGATCCTTTCTGCACCTGTAGCCCGGTTACTATGACAACAGCTCTGACACAGATCTGCATAGTCTTCTTGCTGTGTCACCGCATAAACCGAATACCAATCATACCCAACATAATGGACGGACACACACACAAAACACATAAATCTAAGCTGCAATGTTTACAATGACAGCTGTCGTTAAAAGCTTGTTTGCATCCTTCACCTGTCACACACGCATAGCTTTCACCGAGTTCAAAAGTGTGTGTGTGTGTGTATGTGGTTGTGTGTGGGTGTGTGTGTTGGAGGGGAGTTAAACGAGAAACACAAACTCCCCGACACAATCCAACGACATCACCAGAGGCAAAACTGAACAATTCTGGGCGAAACGGTTTTATGGTCAAATTCAGCGGCTGCCAAATGTTTCGGAGCGACAGTAGACGAGCTTCATCGACACAAAAACGGCAATAATAATGAACAAAAAGGTGACGAATACAAAAGTTGAAGACTTAAAAGACTAGATCCAAACGCGTGTGTGTCAACATTAAGTCAAAACAGGTTCTGCTCATGGGCTGTGACCGCTTGTTAAACGTGGATCTATTTATTGGTTCAAATCCTTTTATTAGACTGTTTTATTGTTTCTATGTTTTGCATTAGATGAATTGTTTTCCCTCTACATACACAGCCCCACTCTAAAGAGCTTTAACCCGCAAGATGTTTGTTTTGTGTGAAGAATCAAAGCTACATAAAAAGTAATTACTATCATGAAGTATTAGTGATGCGATGTAAGAGCGTCCCACATTAGTTGTTATAAGTACTTCATCAGAGGTGAGAGTGCCAAGAGAGGGGGGGAGAGACGGGAGGGTGAGAGACAGGCGGGGAGGGTGAGACACAGACGAGAGGGTGAGAGACAGGCGGGAGGGTGAGAGGATGAAAGGATGAGTCAGCGAGTGGAGTGAATGATTGAAAGTGTTGAGTAAATCAGCGAGCATAACGAAGCCAAAGGGGCGAGAGAAACACGGGCGAGGCAGAGAGAGAGAGAGAGAGACAGAGGGACTCATCCTTCATTTAAAGTGATACACTCAACGGATATCAACGGTGCCGTGAGTAAATAACAGAATATAATGAGTCAGTAGCAGGAATCAAAAAGGTAGAGAGACGCCGGCGCCGAAAGGCCTGCGATCACAATGCAGGGATGGTGTGTGTGTGTCACGTGTGGAGAGGTTGTATGGACGCTTTGCCACAGATGTGTGATAAAATGAGAGATAAGGAGCTCAACGGAGGGCGAACTCTGTGGGAACACTTTGTGCTCAGCAGCCACAGCCCCTATTCACCTACAGCGCTGCATGTCACAGAGCTGAGATCACACACACACACACACGCACACACCTATAGATAGAGCTGAACATTCTCTCAGCTCTAATCTGTCTGTAGGATTTCTCAAAAACTCCAAAAATTCACGTAAGTACTGCACACGTCTGGACTTGTTGGATGTTCGTTGGTGCAGATATGTGTGACCTTTAAGTTAAAGTTTAAATTATGCAAATACATCTTGCGTATGTGTGCATGTTTCATATGTATATAAAAAAGGTGCATGTATGTAGCAACAACACACGGTGACACACAATAAGGGAGAAGCACAAGGGACGCGCTTATACGGCAGGTCTGCACCGATGTCTGCAGGGTGGTGAGTGTGTGTATGTGTGTGAGCGTGTGTGTGTGTGTGTGCGGCAGGGTTCAAATCAGAGAGAGAGAAGAGAAGAAGAGCTCACCGCTGGCCTCTGTGGTTCCATCTGTTAGAAACACAAACAAAAGACTGAAATTCACCACGAGTGACATGAATCATCATCACATGACTATGATGTGCACAAACACACAAACACGCAAACACAACTGAAGCCACCTGACAACACCAAACAACACTGTGACTCATTGATCCAGTTAAAAACAAACAAACAGGCACAAACTTGCATCTTTGTTTGTGTCGGCCTGTCACGCAGAATATTACAAATGAAACTTAATAAAGTGCAAATGTCACTTTGGTTGGGAAATAATTGCAAAAAGTCTGTGCGTGAGACAGATGTGGCGTGTCTGCTCTAGACGGCCATCCGAAATGTTTTCTCAACAGGAAAACAATACGGGAGAGGAGCTTTCCGCCTTCTTCTGTGGTGTTTGTGTTGAATGAATGATGTTGTGTTGTATGTTTTGACTGACACATTAAAGAGCCTTACCCCCTCCTGTGGACTCAGAGGTGTGAGCTGTGGAGAGAACAAAAGAGAGAGAGAAAAGCCATTATGAGGATGTGTTATAGAGAGAGAGTGAGAGTCAGAGAGAGAGAGAGAGAGAGAGAGAGAGAGAGAGAGAGAGAGAGAGAGGGAGAGAGAGAGAGTGAGAGAGCGCAAGAGAGAGCGAGAGAAAGAGAGAGTGAGAGCGAGAGAGAGCGAGAGAGCAAGAGAGAGCGAGAGAGAGCGAGAGAGAGAGGGGGAGAGAGTGAATGTCTTTGTAGTAGTTTATACCTTGAGGCATTAAGGGTTCTAGAGTTTCTGTCCTAACCGGTCTGGAGCCTCACATATAAACATCTCCTTCAGGACATATACACACACACATGCACACACACACACATTTTTATAATACCACAGACACACGCACACACACACACTACCGCCATACGTTTCCCTTTGATCTTCAGCAGGATCTCCATGCAAACAAGCTGCTTATCTGCCTGGATGCTGCATGTCTGAATCTGCCTGTGACATCATGGCCGTACCTGCCTAGACTTGATAAAGCCTCTAATAACAGAGGCGTGGCGGAGGTCCTCTCACTGGATTATAATGATTTCAGCCGCCGAGCTGAGTCACATTTCACATGGGAGGAGAGGAGTAAAGAGTCAAAGCTGCCTCGGTCGACTCGTCTTCCCTGTTTTCTGTCAAAAAGCCTCTTAGCAAAGTTTGGTTAACCTCTCACAACTATTGCAAAATGAGTAAATTGTCTCTTTTGTCATGAGACTAGGGGCCCATTACAGCAAAGCAGCATTCCTGCAATGTGGAAATTCACTTAAAAATGGTCTGTAACCTGCAGTTTAGGAGGCACAGCTTAGGGAAACTGCAGGGTGGCAGAGAGCGCATGGTGCTGGAGTGATCTTGTGGGTTTGAAACCAGACTACAGCCAATAATCTGCTCCCATCATGATGACTCACTCATGGCCCGGGGCCAGTTTCTGCAGGATTAACCTACTAAGCATAAACACCGCTGCCAATTACAATAGAATGTCTGGGGAGATGGGGAGAGTTCCATTTTGACAACTGTTCGTACCTAGACGGGGACAAGGACAAAGGTGAGATGAAGTCCACCGTCTCTGGGCTTATGGAGCGCTGATCACGCACCCAGGAACCAGTGTGTTTCAGGAACTACACACACTTCCTAATGCTCCCCAGCATTTAGCAGTGGTAAGACAGGACAGATGGTATCATGACAGGCTGGCCGGCACAAAGGATCAGTGTGAGACGCTTGGTCATGTCCTTGTTGTTGATGTTAGACAACAGCAAACATCTTGCCTGAACATTAGGCGTGTTTGTGTTGTGGACAGGACGTAGCTGTCACATGTCAGGTTCTCTCTTTTACATCATCTTTAAAGTTCTTGATGCAAAGTAACGCTAATCATTGGTCTGAAAGCTCCTAGTGTACATTTAATACACACACACACACACATGTACACACACACACAGACATACAAAACTCTGGTGTTGTAGCCCTAAACACACATTTCAGTAATAAATGATGTTGGTAAAGCGTCTCTACTAACCTGCAGATCCCAGACTGCGGCCCTTTCCGGGCTTTGCGTCCACCTCGGGTTCTTTCGGAGTTTCTGCCAAGTAAAAACAGACAGAGTTCAGTACTGAGCCCGGCAGGCAAATTCTCCTGTCCCTCGTCCCGCCCTGCAGGGAGACCAGGCACAAAACAATATGGAAGAAGAGCCTCTAAGTCATGACATCACAGCGTCCTGTAGCCGTGACCTGAACCGTCCAGTCTCAATAAACTCTCTGAAACACTGTAAGCTGCCAGGGTGTGACAGTGATCGCATGAACTAATGCTGACTTAGATGAGCAGATGTTATCTCGCAGAATAATATATCACGTTACCATACGGCTATATTCATTATGTGTAATCCCAAGTGATTCATTCATTGTACAAAGTTTTGGTCTGGGTGTGGCACCTTCGCTTCAGTGAATGATTAAATGGCTGACAGAACCTCGGAGGAATCATTATGCTTTATTGCTGCTTTATTCTTTCATCTACAAAGGGCAAGACGCTGTTTGTCAGAGAGGAGAGAAAGTAATGTAAAGCACATTTGAAAATGGAACACAGCAGTAATGCCAGTTTATGCATTACAGTCTTCACCGTGTCCATCCTGTCTTCTTTATCCTCTCCTCTACCTTTCCTGCCTTCTCTCCTTTTCTATGTCTTCTCTCCTTTCCTCTGTCTTCTCTCCTTTCCTCTCGTGCTTCCGCCTCTCTGGCACTTTTCCCTCCTCACCTTCCGTGATCCTCTCCTTCAATTTCTCCTCTCTTGTCACCACCGTGAGAGAATTCCCTCGACAAATATCACATGGAAGACACCTTCTTTGGCAAACGTGTCCCGCCTAAGCCACACCCGGCTCTTTAGTAAAAGCACTGCTGAGAATTCCTCGGATAAATCAACAGACAGGGAATGAACTATTATATGTGATCGCCTGTGCAAGAGTCAGACTGCATTGGACGGCAGAATCTGGAGGAATAACAGGAATAGAATAAGATAAAGATGGGAAACTGATGCCACTCCTGATGACTCACTGAATGAAAGGTTATATTTACCTGCAGGGCCTTCTTGTTTTGGGGCCACTGGAGCAGCTGCAACTGTAGATGAAGGCGACAACAGAATCATGTTTGAACATTGAACTGAAATTACAACTGGCAAAGCTGAACGTCTGGCGAAACCCCTACGGTTCTGCATGAGCAGTGTTCCAGACATTCATCTCCCTCTCTACAGGAAGCCATGCTGTCAATCATTATTAGTTTACATAACACACTGCTACATGCATCTTCAGTGATGACAGGGTACTATCATATAAGACAAGCTGGCTGCATGCCAGCACAGCCAGGGAAAGATCACAGTGTTCCTGTAGCTCACTGAGTCATGGTCACTGGACTCATGTTTACTGAGAACATATACATGTACATGCTACAGAGCAGGGTCATTGTTATAGGGTCACATGTGGAATAACACTGAATACCGCTCAAAATGTTGCAAAATAAATATACTAACATTACCTCTTTATTCACTTTAACCTTCTGTGTTTCTCAAACATATTATAACTTTATTCTCATATTACTTTTACTTTTTCTTGAAATATCTCCAAATCATTTTTTTATAACATTTTCTACAACACAACTCCAACGTTTTGGGATGAAATTAAGATCAAACTCAATCAATTACAAAAAGTATTAGAATCTTCAAGGGAGGAATTTGGGAGTAAGTTTATTAAAATGTTCGTTTTTTAAAATTGCTCTGTTATCTGCTTTGGATACAGTTAAAAGTGACATGCCTGTGACATGAAAGGGTACCTTTATTTTGACATAACATAAAATCCTAAAACAGAACATCCTGTACCCGAGCAGAGGGGGCAGAACACGCCGTTTTTAGCCTAAACAGGTTTGAGCACTCTTTCCAACTGTACAAAAACGGTTAGCAACCATGTTAGAGAGGTGAGCTCATCGATACCACATTCGCAGTATGTTCCTCAAGCAGACACACGCCTACAGTATACAAACATGTGCTGTACCTTATAGCACATGACAGGTTTCTATACATCGACCTGCTGCCTCCTTCTGGATCAGTGTCATGAACACAACATGCAGGGAGAATGATGCTGGTTGGAAATCCAGACTGAAGTAGTGATGCACAAGCCTGGACCCTGATTTCTATGCTGGATATGTGTGAGTATGTTTGTGTGTGTGTGTGTGTGTGTGTTGTGTTTGAGCTCACCAGGAGGGGAAGCATTCTCGACCTCCACTTTGGTTTCAATCACTGCTACTGGGGCTTCTGTGGCTTCACTCGGTTGCTCGTCAGCTTTTGGAGCCTCTGCTTTGACGGGTGCATCTGTTGACGCAACCACTGGTACCACTGGTTCTATTGGTGCCGCTGGGGCCTCTGTTGTCGCTGGTGCCACTGGGGCCTCTGTTGCCACTGGTACCACTGGTGCCGCTGTCTCAGCAGCTGGAGCCTCTGGTTCTGTTTCTACTACTGGAGCTGCGGTTTCTGCAGGATGAACCACTGGTTTGATCTCAGACGCTGGAGTTGTGGCTTCTGCAACTGCGACAGGAGCTGTTGTTTCCTTTTCAGCAGCAGGAGCCGCTGCTTCAGCTGGCTTCGCCTCTGGTGTCGCCGCCGCTTCAGGTGCAGGCTATTAAAATGCATGAAGAAGAATTCAAATATGTCGGCAAACAGCATAACACATTTAAACTCAAATTGCAATGAGAGAGATGCCTCCCCCCCCGAATGTCTTGTGAGTTTCGAGATAAAATGTCACTGTTGTGGAGTTTGTTTTTGACAATGGACAACTTCATTCATGAGACACGGCTCTTTTTTGTAGAATGAGCCACGCCCACTCAACTGTGGCAAGTAATTGTTTCAGAACAGTAACAAATATCAAAAGAAAAACAAACAACTGTTATCTAAATTGGACCAAACTGTTTTTTGAAAAATCCCAAATCGCTGAAAGTCTAGTTTGCTGCAAATGGGGCGTGGCCGGAGGGACGGACAGAGTTCTCACAAGCGTTTAGTCAAAGAGAACCAAGAGTAAATGCAGCATGTCACAAGACTTCACTGACCTCAGGCTTGCTTGAGGTAGGTTGCTCTGTGGCAGCTGGGTGCTCTGGTTTGGGGGCCTCTGGATGAGCTGCAGGCACTGGACAGGAGTCACACAAACAGGAAGTTACAAGTTAGCACTGAAATTTGCCATGCAAAACCTTTGAACAAGGATAAAGAAATGAAGAAGCAACGCTGAAAAAAGTGGAAGCACCAACAATAGTGTCTGAACTAGAGAGGAAGGACATTGTGTTCACTCAACATTGTGATTTATCACACAACTGATACAGAAGCATCACGTTCAATAGAAACTGCTGATTTGATTTTGAGTGAGTGAATATCAACATCGTCCCCAAAGGTCAGGTTCTATTATGCAGGTACACAAAGCTATACAATAGGAATAAGCATGTTGAGCTCATTTTGAGTTTAAATGAGCATATTTGGTCTTAGATCACCTTCTGTTGCTACTGCTGGTGCAGGAGTGACCTCCTCTTTCTTTTCTGGGGCGGGGGTCTCAACCGCTTTAGGCGCTGGGGTCTCCGGGGCAGCAGGGGCAACAGAGGCAGCAGGGGCAGCAGGGGGAGCTTCTGTTGCAGCCACGGGTGCCACTGTTGCTGCTTCCTGTAGCCAAGACAAGGATTTAAGTCCGTGAAATTACAAAAATAAAGTCATGTTTCCAGACTTAATTCCAAATCTCCAACAATTCCTTAGTTAGAGAACTTCCAGATGCATAAAGCCTGTAAAGCCCACAGGGATCATTATGCTTCATTATAACACCTTGTTATGTTATGTAAACGTTAGCTGACTGGACTGTCTTTGAAGTTCACGTTGGACCAAATGATCATGAGTCTCTTTAATCATCAAATCTGCACAAACACAATGTACAATCCTGCACATTTCAGAGCTGCAGGCCTGTGTACGCCAAGTAACAGGAACAGTAAAGCCTTGTTGAGACTAAGTCGATATTAAAACATGGAGACGAACAGCATTCCGGCCCCTCACCTCTTTTCCATGTTCAGCTACCTTCTCCTCTGGCTTGCCTTCTGGTGCGGATTCGTTTTCGACATGCGGTGCGGCTGTAGTGGCTTCGGGGGCCGCTGCCGGAGGAGCTGTCGACGCCGCGGGCGGAGTGGCGTCATCTGAACACGTGAAGAGAGAAGAAGTGTGAGGGAAGAAGCAGTGAAATAACAGAGCACTTGCAGTGAAGCCTCGACTACTGGGACGGATCGATTTCAAAGGGAGAAAGAAAGGAAGGCCCTGTGCTGATGTCCCGCTCCTTCCATAAATATAACTTTCCTTTTGAAATGCAGAAAGAAGACAAACATGATGACGCCGAGTCTCAGTGAGCGTCTCACAGGGACAAACATCACATGACACAGATCACAGTCTCTTTGTTCTGTTGACCAATACTTTCCATGCTGTACTTTTTACAATTAAATCAAGCAGAACAAATACAAACCAAACAATAGAACCAAATACAAGACTGGTAGTGATTAGTGTAACCATAGGCAACAGAACATGACGTTGCGTAATGCATCTGCTAACATTTAAAATCATGTGTGAATGATCGTTAAAAAGGTTGTGGATTTGTCCTACATGAATATCACACACACACACGCGCACACGCACACGCACACACACACACACACACACACACACACACACACACACACACACACACACACACACACACACACACACACACACACACACACAGAGCCCTGGTCAGGCCTGATTGGTGCCTGATGTTGAAGCTGGTGCCACAGTTGGACGAGCGGAGGCATCGGTCATCTCCGACTCACCTTCACATCATATGAAGCTTTGACCTCAGTTCTGGCATTGCAGCTCCACACTAATGAGAAAATACAAAGAGTGTGTGTTTGCCATCCCACATGTGGCATGTACATGCGTGTGTAAGTGTGAGTGTGTGAGCCAGGGCTGTGACATTCCCCTGTTGTGTGTTAGGAGCTGAAACAGCAACCTGTGCTGGACCCTGATGCTGGTTCATCTGGAGCAGAACATTTCAAATATCAATATCGTGCAAAATGTCAATGTGTGTGTGCTGTCTGTTGCTCTTTCGCAATGTTTCCAACAAACAATTCCTATCTTTAGGAAAAGTTTGTTCCCAAGCCAGGATTAAAGAAGATCTTAGAGTTTGCCAAGTCAGATTGTATCTGAGTCAGAGAAGCCTGGAGGGGTCGAGCGGGCAAAGATCAGGAGACAGCGGAAATTTTCCATCACACTGTAAATTTTCTGTGCACTGACACCTCCACGCTTTACACACCTGTAGTACAGTGTGTGTGTGTGTGTGTGTGTGTGTGTGTGTGTGTGTGTGTGCTTTCATACAAGTGTTTCTGTCTGTTTCAGTTTGAAAGGTTGTCCTTCCAGAGAAAACTCTTCAGTTCCTATTGAGCCATGGTGACAGTTTGTGAACAAACGCGCGCACCAGAGTGTGTGTGTGTGTGTGCGTGTGTGTGTGCGTGTGTGTGTGTGTGTGTGTGTGTTTTGGTCGTCTTTGTTTCTGTCTGCCTTTACAATCACCGTCTCCATCACACACTCCAGATGGCAGCGTGATAAAGCAGCTCTGAGGTAATAAGCTGGAACTGAGCTCGCCTGATGGCCGATACTCGCATTCACACTCATTTGACTTGTAAATCTCAAGGAAAAACACACAACACACCAAAACAAACCATATCAAACCTTTCATAAGTGTGTGTCAAATAATGCTGTCCTACTCTTTTACCTTTAACCTCTAACACTTTAACAGCCAAACTGGATTGATTGTTTGCTTGTCTTCACATTCTCAGTTTGAATTTGTTCTGTGTGTCTCTGTGTGTGTGTGTGTGTGTGTGGGTGTGTGTATGTGTGTGTGTGTTTGATAACTATGATATTCACATGATTTACATATTCATCTGGGGGAGATCAAGCGTCACGTTCTTCCGACTAGTTTGGATGTTTGTGTGCCTCAACAGTTCTACATTAAATAGGAGTGAGATGTTGTTGAGGGTCACTGGGGTCCCCGAGGCGGCCATTGATGTCTATACTGTACCTCACGTGTTCAAGCTGACAAGAACATGTGTGCGTTAAGTATGTGTCTCTCATGAAGCCCCTTTAGATCTGTGTGTGTGTGTGTGTGTGTGTGTGTGTGTGTATGCACGTGCCAACCCCTCTATCTAAACTCTCTTTGTTGCCACTCGATAGAACATTCTGTTCCCATCTTTTGCCACTTCCTCCTTTTAACTGCCTCTGCTAAAACACACACACACACACACACCCACAACCCCCCCCCACCACCCCACCCACTCACCAACGGTCACACACCAACACATTTACATACAAAGGGACTCGCACACATACATGACACACAGGCATGCACATGATCTCATAAAAATGGTTCACCCCACCCCAATTCTGTACGTGTGCACGTGTTTACACGCACACAACTACACACACGTGCACATGTAGTACAAGTTCCCATACATGCTCGCATTCACACACACACACACACACACACACACACATGCTGTAAGAGTAAGGACTCTCCTGGTTTGCATTAGTGGAGCAGTAAAACAAATTACTGCACATCCCACCCTCTCTCTCTCTCTCTCTCTCTCTCTCCCTCCCTTCCTCTCTTTGTGTCTATCAGTCTGTCTCCCCCCTTTTTTCCTCCGGTTCTCTCGCCCTCCCACCCTGCCTCTCTGTTCCTCTGCCACTTGTTCCCCCCGAGGCCGATGACTCATCAGCCACTCTCCGACATAGTTGCGTGTCACAGTGTGGGACGGTACAGCATGTACAGAGTTAAACTGCACCGGGCTCCCAGAGGAAACTCCGAAGTCAAACCAGAACGAAAACATGTGGGAAACTTCCTCCCATCACATATAGATACATGTAGAGTGATGGATGGATGGATGGATGGATGGGGGACAATGTGACATAAGAAAGATGATCAGTTATAAATATGTGTCACTAGAATCACTGTTTGATTATAAAGTGAGTAATGACACAGAAAGAGTCAGTCTGTATCTAAGTAAACCTTATTGTTTTGTACATTAAGGGTGTGTGTGTAGTTGTGTGTGTGTGTTGCTTGCATATCACACACATATTTGGGGAGTGTGATGCATGTTATCAGTGATAATGGGAGAGGAACTGCAATTACCTCCTAGTTCCTGCTATGAGTGTATAAGATCGTCTGTGTGGGGCGGGATGACTAACAAATGCATGCACGCACATGTGTGTGTGTGGGGAGGGGGGGGCAGCTGGTAACCAAGCCTTGCCCTGTAACAGTACTCTGTGTGTGAGTGTGTGTGCGTGTGTGTGCGTGTGTGTGTGTGTGTGTGCCAGGTGATACGGCAGCACCTCAAGAACACACTGTTCTCCCTGGTATGGCTCTATTGTCTGTTTGTGGGGCAGAAACTGCTCTGTTTACCCCCAATCATACACACCTTAAAGCTGCCCCCATAGGAACACACACTCACACACACACACACACACACACACACACAAACACACACACATAGACACACAGAGTTTCATCTGCCCTCCAAAGGAGTGATTTATGTGTGTTTGTAGTACAGTACACTGCACAGACTGTACACACACACACTTTGCACACCTCATACAGCTTTTTGATCTTTCATCTGCCTATCAGACACACACACACTCACACACACACTCACTCACTCCCCACTATAGCTGACTTCTTCTAAAGCCCTGGCTCACACATTAATGAGGCACCTCCATACTCCCATCTGTACAGTAAATGTATATAGGGTACACCCTCCCCACACACACACTCGCACACAGATGCTGGGGGCCCTGAGGGAAAGAGAGGTGCTGAAACTGGTTGTGTTGTTGGGTGTTGTCTACAGCTGGAGCTGGATCTGGTTACTGAGGCACTCCCTACGCTTCCTTTCTATAGCTTATGCACTCCATGCACAAAGCAAATGACCTCGCACTCCGCATCTAAGTCTGAGTGCACACACACGCGCACACATACACACACAGATTCAAATGAATGCAAACAAGCCAACGACACAAACACACCAACACGGAACTCCTCCACCACATTGCAACATCCATTAGGTGTGTGGGAAACGAGAGGAGGAAGGAGAAGAAGAAAGTGTGTGTGCGAGTGTGTGTGTGCAGTAGTTCCTCTCCTGTGTTTGGCCTGATAAGAAAGAAGTGAACCGGTAGAGTGAGATCACATCAGATGCTATCCAAGCGCAGCGACGTTAAAGTGAACCTTTGTTAGCATAAGCATGACTCATCACTAAATCTCTTAATGCCATTTAAAGCCGACGTTTATCTTTTTAATCTAAATCAACACACACATTTGTCTGAAACCTGCCTGCAGAACAACACAATTCACCTCCTCTAATCCTAACTCTTGCTTTGAGTTGATTGAACGTCTCACTAGGTGTTCCCTGTTGGTTTATTACCATATCTCCCAGCATGCATTGTATCCTGAGCGCCTCCTTTGGTCTCGTTACATTACAGTTACATAAGCTGCTTTTATTCCTAATGTCTCTTCATGCATACGCTTGACTGGGATGAGTCACAGGTTGCCTCTTTGATAAAATATTACTCAGCATAATGAGCGACACTTCCAGCACACGCCCTCCACACACACACACACACACACACACACTCACACTGTTACCTGCTCTAAGCTGATTTGTCAATATGACCGTTTAGTTTGTTGATTGAAGTTATTCAAAGAGTTTTATGTTGGAACACCTAATGGACACGTTCAGACAAAAGTGCTTAGTAGTTGAGTGAAGGCTCGATCACCTGAGTGTGTGTGTGTGTGAGTGTGAGACTCCCTTGTTGACTCATGTTCTCTCTCTCTCTCTCTACCTCTCGCTCTCTCGTTCTCTCTCTCTCTCTCTCTCTCTCTCTCTCTCTCTCTCTCCTAATGAGCTACATTTCTCTCTTTTTTTAAGTCTTCTCTCTCTTTTTCAGTCTCTCTCTGTGCACCAATGCCAGCATGATCGCCTCCTCCTCCTCCTCCTCCTCTTCTATGTTCCCACTGACTTTCATTGCATAGTTCAACAATCTGAAATCATTGCATGTGCTGCAGGGAAAGGCAGGGGCCCATGGCAGAGGAAGAAAAAAAAAGAGAGAGAGAGAGCGCGGGAGCAAAAGATGGAGGATGAGAGATATGGGGAGGAAAGAAAAAGAAGGGAGGGGAGGAAATTGAGCAACGGGGGATCAAATGGACAGATAGAAAAAGGAGGGAAGGAGGGGGTAAAGGAGAGGAAGAGGGAGAGAGAGAAGGACTTGTGTGGGGTCAACGGGTCCACCACACCCCTCTGGGGCCAAAGCCACAAAGGACAGATCACAGAAAACACATCAACCTCTTTATTCAATCAGGCAAACAGATTAAACATGAATATGTGGACAAGGAGGCAGACAGAAAGAAGGAAAGAGATAGATAGATAGATAGATAGATAGATAGATAGATAGATAGATAGATAGATAGATAGATAGATAGATAGATAGATAGATAGATAGATAGATAGATACACACATGCAGATGAAGCATTAGTGCATATGGACAAACACAGAATTGAGTGGGAATAAATCAATGGTTACCTTCTGCCTTGGCGCTTCCAGCCAGCAGGCTTCCTAATATCAGAATCCACAGGTATGACATCATGGGAACACGGTGTTCTGGCTGCGAATGAACCGGTGCACACACTATTTGCTTCTGTCTTCCAGAAAGGAGCAGACAATTAACGAGCGCGGAGGTTACAGGTGAACGTGAGTGTGACGGTCTGTGTGTCTGCGTTCCAAACCCCGGGCGTCTCCAAGGTGCTCAGATGCTCGGCTCGGATCTGTCGTCCACCCCTTTTGTCTGGATTGGCAGAGAAAGTCCAGTCTTTATTAAGGTGGGCGGGTCTCTCCTTCCACAGACAGACAGACAGGGAGGGAGGGAGGCAGACAGGCAGATAGACAGACAGGGACGCGACTGGGTGGTAACAGCGAGATTAAGGCAGGATCTCACCTTTTTTTCGTGTTTGTCGGATGACTGTTTCGGGGCCGGTTTCCGCTTCATTCACGCGCGTTACGTGAATAAAGGTTGGCAGTTTGAAACCTTCATTCATTCTTTTTTTTCCCTTCTTTTTTTAAAAATGCTCGTCACGTGAGACGACGAGACGCCGGCAGGAAAGTTCCAGTCGCTCCTGATCAAACGCGGTTTACCCCCTTTGTTTCTCTGCAAGGTTTATGAAAGCAATTAAGAACGCAATCAGCTTCTGTCTGTGTGTGTGTGCGTGTGTGTATGATCGTGTGTTATATATATAGCCCCGGGCTGGAGGAAATGGCAATACTTAAATTTGAATTAGAGGTGGTAGAATGTATCCACGTCCTGCCGTCTGAAGAGAGATCACACACTTCAATGTCACATTTACAGTCAAACCTTTCTTCGGTTATTCCTCTGAACTGGACCGAAAATAGGCGATGACGTCATTACCTGTAGTGGTCATACAGATTGATCCATCACTTGCTGCTTTAGTGACTAACAGCTCGTTTTCAACCAAAATACATCTATGTTATAAGGATGTTTTCTGCCAGTATTCAACACTGACATATTCATTAATAAGTGACATATCTGCTGTCACTGTGGTTCTCAAACCGCGGTCCTTGTTCCGCCGCTGTCACATGAAGCGCCCCCTGGTGGTAGATCAGACGACAGATGAGATTCATTACACAGGAACAAACTGAATAGAAACCTAGACCTTTCCGCAAAATAAACTGCTTCAATTCTTTAGATGTAAATCACATTTCTATAGTGAAAACACACCAACATGTCCTGTGTACACACTCAGCACTTCCATTCTATGTTCTCGACTTTACTACAGTAAACAAGCACAAGGTCACTATGTTTCAGGGCCACTTGTTTACATGGTATCACCCAGATAAACATTCAGTGAGTTTATAAGAGTACTTCCATAGTGATCAAGTATTCAATTCATTCATTGTTTTGGTCGAATCTGAGCTGAAGATTGCGTTTCAAAGTATCCTACCTGGCTGAGATAAACATTATGATTAGGACTTAATTACATTCTTCTACCCACAGAGGCATTCCAGCCGGGTTTGGATTCAAAACATTATGGTATGTGCGGGAGCCGAGTCAGCACTCTTAGGTTACAGGTGTGTGTCAGGTTCAGAACGTCAGGCCTCACTGCTCTCTGTTCACTCACACTAAATCTCTGCCACTTGCCACAAGCTGCTGCGTCAAGACGGCATCGGCCCCAAACTGTCAGGATTGGTGTGTGTGTGTGTGTCAGCAAGATCACAACCACAACAGAGAGCTTCTTCTCTTTCATTCTTTCTCTCCTTCATCTTCACATCGAGCCAGGCCAGCAGACTACCTCACTTACTTTGATTCTCTCTCTATTCTCTCTCTCTCTCTCTCTTCATGTGTACCGATCAATAAAACAAATCAATCAGCTTTGAAATAAATTTAAAAAACAAATTTATTAGTGTCTTGGCACAATGATTAAAACAAACAAAACAATTTCCCCTTAGTAATCTTCTTAAAAAAAACAACAGTCTGGAATTATTTCAGTACGGTGAGACGACACAGAAAAAGGGGCGTGGCACCTGAACAGTATAAGGCACCGAGGTTCAAACTAACCTCTGGTCTGTACAAGCTCGCACACACACACACACACAAACCACAACAAACGATGGACTACTGCTCTCCAGGTGTGAGGCTTGGATCAGGCAGCTTGTGTGAGCGTCCTTCAACATAATTACAATTAAGAGTTCAGTGACAAATAAAACTCTGGTAGATTTTATGGGTTTTGGCACAAAAAATAAACTCAACAGCATCCAGCACAAACATCCTCTCCCTGCCAATAATCTCTATCATATACACACTTTGGTAAGCATTCTATTATCAATAATCACAGCATAAAGGCTTTAACGTAAGGGAAAGATAGGAAATGTAGAATGGCTTCATGAATAATTTGTCACTGTACACTTTGGACTTCATTGCACATTTCCATCAGTTCTTAGAGGCCTGCGGTCTGTCCCATTACTCTGTCCCACTACTCTTATAGTCTTATAGACTTTTCAAACCTCTCGCATGGACACATTATAGTATTTATTTTGAAGCAAAGTTGACTGATTTCCTGCAGTTAAGGCACACATGTTTGATAACAGCCGAGTGCTGAATCGGCATTGAACCAAAGCAAAAGGCAGATCGGTAGTTCTCCTTTAATTTGTGTTTTTTTCTTTCAGTTAAATATCGTGTTTGACTTTCTCTCACTAAAGGAATGAAAGCTGCTTCTCGTATTAAGTGGGACTCTGCTGTGTCTTCCTTTGCTTGAGACAAGCAGGGGATAACATAAACTTATTGTTGTGGCAACAACGCAGAAGCGTTCCCACTCTCTAAGTATCTGATGCAACACTCTCCAGCTAAGACACCTGGATTTATGAGGCATGGATCCACTTTGCTTCTCTGTAAGATTCCCAACTTCAACCACAATGGTGCTAATTGTGTGCGGGCCAGACGGCGGTGGCGGCGGTTTGGTGTGTGGGCAGGCGGGCGGGGCGGGGCGGCTTTCCATTCAGAGCAGCACACAAACTACCGAAACAAGGATGGGCTGGTACGGTCCTGGTCTGAGCGACGTGACGGGCTGGTGGGCAGGGCGACGGGAGAAAAGCGACGGGCTGGAAGAAGTCTCACATTTTGTTGAAACACTCCTTGGCGTTGGACCACACCTGGATTCCCTGTGACGGTGACACAATGACGGACACGGCTCAGCAATGCAAACAACAATTTAGACGCTTTGGCAATGCAAGGGCACTCAAAACACACGCACGCACGCAGACAGACACACACACACACACACATACACCTCTTACCTTCTTACACATGCTGATCTGCATAATGGCATAGCTGATTAGCGCCTCACGTAAGTCTCTGTCTCGCTGATCCTTAAAGCGTTCTATGTCTTCCCAGGCTGTTCGCAAAAACTCTCTAAAGACAGAACACAAACACACACACACCATCAATTACTGTGTGTGTCACCAAAGCTGAGGCTGATGTCGCCAAATGCAAGCGATCCAGCTGTCAGGTAAACCGTGTACGTAGTGTGTGTTATACTGCCCCCCGCTGGATAAATGGGTGACATTGTAAAACCTAAAATGGGACGCTTGGCTGAAGTTTGGTCTGAAGGTTTGTGGTGAATGCTGGGATAGAAGAGGTGAAGAGGTGAAGAGGTGAAGTGAAATGTGTTTAGGGAGCGAGGGAAGACAGGAAGTTGTGCAGAAGAAGGAGCATCGTTGATTGGTTGATTCAGGGACATACTGGCTCTCTGTGTTCTTCTCTTTCAGCATCTCCTCGCTCTCCTGGATGCTTTGCTCCAGGGCCGCCACCTTGTTCTCCCTCTGCTCCTGGCTCTCCTGACCAAACAATTTACTGGTCATCCCCTTCAGAGAGAACACACGCACCGTCTACACGCACACACACACACACACAGTCAAATTTCTTGTGCAACAGGGAGACATTACTGAGTGTGTGTGTGTGTGTGTGAAGTGTGTGTGTGTGAAGTGTGTGTGTGTGAAGTGTGAGTGTGTGTGTGTGTGTGTGTGTGTGTGTGTGTGTGTGTGTGTGTGTGTGTGTGTGTGTGTGTGTGTTACCCCTGTAGCCAGCTCCTCCTTCTGTACTTTCTTACTGGCCAGTTCGTGTGCTGCCGTCTCAAGGTCATACTGGACCAACTCATGCTTCCTACACACTGACCTTTAGACACAGACACACACACACATAAAACTTTGGTTTGTTTGTTTGACCCAAACAGTTGGTTCTGATTCTACATATTCAAACACACACCGGACAGCGTCGGTGTAGAAGAGGTATTCTTTAAGGTGGTCTGCGTAATGTTCTTCCTCCTCTAGAATGTCGTCTATCGAAGCAGCATACCTGTGAACACACGCACAGGGAACATGGGAACAAAAACATGCTTTGTGTGTGTGTGTGTGACAGCCATGACACAAGTCAAGACAGGCATGTTCCAAGACTCTCAGACCTTGTGACTTGTCAATCAAAGGCTGGGTCTCATCTCCCCTGAGCAGTATTAGAAACATGTGTGTGTAAGATGTGTGAGTAGGAACCATTAGTGAATGTCCTGTGTCCTTACGTGTCCATGTGGTGTCCAGCACTCTGCAGTCCGTCTCCCATCTCCTTCTCTATTGCACTCCACTCACTGCCCGACACAAAAACACTGAATCATCACTAACACTCAGAAGATTCACAAAACAATGTCAAACACGCACCGGTCTATCTGGCCCAGACACAGAGTACAACATGACTCCTTACTAAGCTGCCTCCCTCTCCCGTGTCTCTGTACACCGTGTGCCAGGTGGGAACCAAACATTGAGACCCTTAAGAGACTGAGGGGAGCATGAATGTGTAACTGTGTCTCACCTGAAGACTTTGCCGTAGTTACCATGGACCTTGTAGACTCCATACAGTCGGTCTGCAACTTTCTAGGATATGAAATTAAATCAGTCATTACAAAACACACAAACAAAAGCTCCTGTACTCCAGCTGCACAGGGTGATGTGGTCAAGACTCAAATTCAAACACTGGACTGAATATTTAAACATATTTGTATACATGACGGTTAGACTAATAGGGACAGTGACCGTTACAGAAATATGCAAAACCATAAACCATGGCAACAAGGAGTTAAATATAGGTAATGTGTGCGTTTGTCCAGGTGCCAAAACTCACTCACCACTCGCACCCTGAGGAGCTGAGATATGACGGCGTTCAGCTCGTCACTGTACTGTTTCACTGCAGTGAAGCGCCTGGAGGACACACAAGGAGGTGATTACACTTACACACTGTGTGTGTGTGTGTGTGTGTGTGTGTGTGTGTGTGTGTGTGTGTGTGTGTGTGTGTGTGTGTGTGTGTCTGCCAGGCGTCAGGGGACCAGAATGTGCATCTACACCTACTTGTCAGGGTTCTTCACTCTGAACATGGCACTCAAAGACTTTAATCTCGAGTCAACCTGTTAGGAAACACACACAGACACACACACACGTACGCACTAAGAGCAAAGAACAATGGACCATAAATCATGATGTTTCACTTTGCATACATGAGAATCTATGAAAGCTGCCATTAGAAACACTAACAGCAGCACTTAAATGTAGTTTTACTGTCACTCAGGCAGTTCAGCATGTGACGGTGTACTACAGGTTTCCTTGGTAGCAACAATCGGAGAGAAAAAGATCCCTGACAAATGCGATCCACAGAAATCAACTGAAACTTGTTAAAAATCTTAATGTGTGTGTGTGTGTGTGTGTGTGTGTGTGTGTGTGTGTGTGTGTGTGTGTGTGTGTGTGTGTGTGTGTGTGTGTGTGTGTGTGTGTGTACCAAAGAGATGAAAGGCCACTAAATGCAAACCTTGTCTTGGAAGCCCGTATCCAAAACCGCTTCCCTCCATCCTTTCTCCTGAGGACACATGACATAAAGACAGAGGGTGAGGTTTCAGTGTTCAGCACAGGAGGCACTCAGACAAACAGCACTGCGGCAGAACAACACAACACACGGGGCTGTGCTGGTGTGTGTGTGTGTGTGTGTGTGTGTGTGTGTGTGTGTGTGTGTGTGTGTGTGTGTGTGTGTGTGTGTGTGTGTGTGTGTGTGTGTGTGTGTGTGTGTGTGTGTGTGTGTGTGTGTGTGTGTGTTGCTTTTAGTAGAAGACGAAACATGAAGCAGGGAGCTCATATTGATGGCTTATGAAATGCCAAAGCCCAGCACAGCAGTTTATACTCCTACGACTCTGGAAAGTCACAACGCCAGCAATAACTTCCTCTTTCTTCTAGATAACGATGAGGTCAGCAGCAAATCAGCACTATGTGGTAAGACACACACACTTCAAAAGAGTTCTACCTGCTTACACACCGTGGTTTTAATGTTCTGTACTTCGATGACCTGTAGACACACACACACACACACACACACACACACACACACACACACACACACACACACACACACACACACACACACACACACACACACACACACACACACACACACACACACACACACAAAGTGCTAACCTCAGTGAGAAACACTAAGAAGATGTCGTCCGTGGAGAGGACTGGGTGCGATGCAACGCGGAAAAGGAAGTTCTCCAGCCCGACCCTCCGTCGCTCCACAAAGTCTGGGTCCAGGTTGTCTGCCGACAGCTTGTGCCACACAAACTCCGCCTACAGGGGGACGCAACCCAGGTTATAAAAACAAAAATGTTAATACTCAGGTGGATCATATTCTGTTATCTGTGCTCCATCTCAATGAAGTAAACATTCCACCCTGCTTGTGCGTCACTCACCCTTTTCTCTGGGAGTGGAGGGATGATGATGCAGGGGTACGTGACCAGGAGGTATGTTCTCAGCAGCTCAAACTCGCTGTATCGTCTCCACAGAAAGTCGGGCGTGGCTGGCACACCGCCCTCTGGTACGGCCTCAGCCGGCCTGCAGACAGATCAGAAAGGCAAACGTTAGAGAATTGTAGATGAAGTCATACTAGTCCAGATCACATTCAATTATAAAGCAACGAGGTTCAGCCAGACATCAGGATAAAGGATTTCCATAAAGACAAAAAGCTTTGAACATACACCATCTCACTTTAACATGCAACATCCGTCAACATAACTCATTAATCAGCATGGAAACAGACCTCAACCGTCTCTGTGGTTATCAGCAGATGGTTGTCGTTCTTACCGTGTCTCTATGAGGTAGACAGTGTAGGTTTCCTGCATGTTCACTGTGTTCTTCCCCGTTCTCTTCTCCGCTTCTGCCACATTTATGTCCATTTTTCTCAACAGAGCTGTCCCTCTTTCCACCATCTACACAGAATGACGGGTGACGAGCATCATGGAAAATAAAGCAGCAGATCAGACTCGGGGAGTGTGTGTGTGTGTGTGTGTGTGTGTGTGTGTGTGTGTGTGTGTGTGTGTGTGTGCGTGCGTGTCAGCCTGATGGAGGAAGCTGAACCCAGAGGTGCATTCAGTGTCATTAAGCAATTCAGCAGTAAACAGAATCACAAGACCAGACAACCGGGGAAGCTAAACCCACGTAAAAAGTTAACTTGCTTCAAACAATTCGATTAATTGTGTATGCTTTTCCTTGTTCAACCCGGCGCGGAAGCCGCTGGAATAGCATAGCATCGGGCTCCACTTACTTTAAAGCCCCTATGAGGACGGAAACTAGCTAGCAGGCTAAGGCTAGCAACAAAGTTTGCAAACGCTAGCAGCAAAGTTTTCAAACTAGCTGAAAACAATCATAACAAATGGCGGCATGAACGTGTGTTGCAACTTTGACGTCATACTGCACATACATAATTATATTGAACTTTACGAACGATTAAATGAGCGTGAACAGCTTTAAGTGTCCGAAGCTTCGACTCCTGCGGGCTAACTTCGGCCTGCTGGACGAACTTTAAACAGCTTCGTCAAACTTCGCAGACTGCGGCGCCACTCAGGGCAGTACCGTGTTTATGGCGTTGTTCTCTGACTCCGCTGGCGTGATGTCGGTGTTGCCGATCACAGCCACCTCTTCGATACTTTCACAGTCTGCCATCATCTTCCTCCTCCTCCTCCTCTACCTCAGGCTGCTGTTGTCAGCTGGCACAGAGGACGCGTCATCTGCGCATGCGCCGTCCGGTTCGAACACATGAGCGCTTCGAACCTTTAAACGAGACAAAGAACAACAGGATAAATATGATAAAAAACAAGAAACAATATAACAAAGCACCGCAACACAGTAACAGAGGTGAAGATCAGTGTGTGACGGCACCTCGGCAGTGCCTCGGCAGTGCCCTGGAAGCAAACTGGCATCTCTGCAGCTGCCAGTCCGCTTTCTTGGTCCATAACTCGGGGTTCCTAAGCTGAGACCCCTATGGACTGAGCTACAGCCGCCCACATTAGTTTTTTCTATGAGTGCACATTGCAGCACAGTAAGATGGATGGATGGACATGAGGAATGAGGAACTTCTCCACTGGAGTGTAGTGATGAATGTCTGCTGTTACAAGATAAGGACTTGTTTAGGTCGGAGGTGGATGTATAAGTCACAGCAGCTGAGCACCTCTTTCCTTGAGATCCTCCATAGTTTCTTTTGGCAAGGCTGACATCTACTGGCTGAGGTTGGTTTGTTTACTGCTTATCCACTGTGCCATCAGTCAGAGCCCATATGTGGAAGGCTCTGATCAATCTCAAGCATAATTGTCCGTTTATTCACATGCCCCATCCAAGCTGTATATCTTTTTCTTTCTGTCTAAAAAGTGATTCTAGCTCAGTAATTGCTCAGCAACCATTTTAAAATCAAGATAACAAGGATTTCAAATCAAATTCTTTGACATGAAATCACCTTTTCACAAAACATCCAGAGCTGCAGTGATCCTACCTTCTTTCATTTTCTTGATTTCTTTCTTGATTGAGTTTCATGATTGTTATTCAAAAATCTGAAAAGGTGCCAATCAGTGATGAATTCCCTCACCATGGTGATATCATTGTAAAATGGTGGAGGGCCCAGATGTGAATGAGAGGGATGCGGTCTGCCTCAGGCTAGTAAACAGCACAGTAACACGTCCTTTTAGTTCCTGTGGTCACATTGCTGAGGAGCGTTTAATGTTTAAAGAGAAGGGTGGAGCAGCATTTAGTAAGGAAGCATTTTATATAGATGCCACTGGGCTCAGGGTGGAGTGTGAGAAGGGAAAAGGAGAAAAAGAGAGAGAGAGAGAGAGAGAGAAAATAGATACATGAAGGTGACATGAAGGAACAGAATGGATGGGTGGATGGATGGACAGACGGACAGATGGATGGATGGAGCGATGGATGGATGGATGGATGGATGGATGGATGGATGGATGGATGGATGGATGGATGGACGGACTGATGGACACACGGAAAGATGGACGGTGAAGGATGGATGGATGGACATACGGAGGGATGGATGGACGGTGGCATGCGGTGGAAGTCTGCAGCATGTCAGGAAACCCAAAGCTGGTGCTGTGACTGGCCGTAGTCACGGCAACAGCATAGTTACAATTCCTTCCTGCCACTGACCTCAAACCATCCACCACCACTTCCTGTCCGTATACACACACATATACACACACACACACCTCTAGCCCTATTTAGCTGCTTTTTGACAACTTTTAAAAACCCTCTGACCACGAAAGAAGAAAAGGCCTGTGTGTATGTGTTTGTGCTTTTGTGTATGTGTGTGTGCATGTGTGTGTGTGTGTGTGTACGTGTGTCTGTGCATGTGTCTTCCTGTCTTGTTTATATTTGGAATTCTGACCAAAGGCTGCTGAGTGACTGTAATTCAGATGGACACGTGTATATTAGACACTGAGTCACTATAGTCACGCCAAAACTCGGGTTTGCCCTGCAGTAGTATTAATAATTGTTGTCAATAATGTAAACATTGGATATAGAACAGGGAGGAGTAGTTTTAAATAGTAATGTAATTGATTTTCCCTCCACCAATTAATTATTAAGGCCTGTGGTTTCGTGGAGCTTGGTAATAAGCTTAAACACTCCTAAATGTATTAAACATGCTATTGTGTTCTGAATGTACATGTGCTCCAGGCCTAGGTTGTTATTGTTTTTTAGTTTCAGTGATTTAGGGTTTTTCTCCCATCTATCTACCCAGTAATGAGCAAACGATGTTGTTGAAATTTGAGCGTTGGCCAGCAGAGGGCAGCAAAATGTAATAGTGTTGATGTACAAGCATAACCTGGCTCATCTGTTTAGTCCTGTTTGAATGGACACCATACCAGAAACAGATACAACTCACATTCATCCACACCTGGTTCACACACACACATACACACACACACATTGATCAGGTGTGTATATGCAACGGAACTTGACAATGATTGATAATTAAATATTGATGTATCCGCCAATAGTCTCATTGGCAGATACATTCATTTTAAGTTCATCATTGCTTTAGATTTGTGAAAATTGGATTAATATGACTATTTCTCTCAAAATGATTGATCGTTTCTCCCTCTGAAAATGATTTCTTGTCACGTCCCTCTCTTCTTCTCGCGTGTGTCTTTTCACTCTCATCTACCACGCATTTCTTCCCACCTTCTCTCTCCTCTCCCATCCATCACCAGCGTGCTGACAAATTAAGACGTGTGATTCTCTTTGTGAACGCTTTGCTGCATGGCAGGGAAACTGGGATACAGCTTTTCCTCCCAACACACACACACATACACACATACAAACATACACGTAGCGAGTGTGAGCATTGCAGTATAATAAGCAGAGTGGCAGCCATGTGGTCAGCATTGCCCCATGTGCAATCGTGGAGAAGCCACATGAAGGATTCTGGGTATTAAAGGACAAGCCTTGGTTGGCTGGGAGGGAATCTGTCATGCAACTAGAAAACTGTTTTTCACCCCCACACCTCCCCCTTACTGAAATCCCCTCCTTGTCCCATTTTTTCTCCTGATTCTTCATTTCTTTCATTCTGTGGTATATTAGACTCTGTTGTAATACTCTCCAACTTTAAAATTCGTAGACCACTGGAATGTTCCGTCAAAGAGGTGGGCGTACCCAGGGGGCGGGACAGACCAACATAACCAATTAAGGGGGAGATTGAGGTAAGACGGACAGCTTCTAAATGGTGTAATAACAACCTACTAAAATGTAATTACAATGCAATAGCAATAGACACGTCTAATGACAGGATGTCTATGCCGACGTGATTTCCTAATTATGGCTTTGGCATAATGGGTGACTGTTAACATGGCGTGGAGATTATAGAGAGGTGTCTGAATGCATAGGCCCAACCGCAAGGACCTGTAACAGTGTCGAAGGGCATAATGGGAACGCACAGGTCCTGCCAAGTATTGATCATAGCTGGTACACCAGGTCAATGTGTGTGTGTGTGTGAGAGAGAGAGAGAGAGAGAGAGAGAGAGAGAGAGAGAGAGAGAGAGAGAGAGAGAGAGAGAGAGAGAGAGAGAGAGAGAGAGAGAGAGAGAGAGAGAGAGAGAGAGAGAGAGAGGGGGCCTAAAAGTGAAGTGAAAGTGAAATCATATTGTTGGTTATGGCTCACCTTTTCAGCCTTGGACTCTTCTGTCCATACATTTGACCATCCATTATTGATATCATACAGCTCTCTGTAATGCTGGCTTGTGATTGGTCAGTCGTAACATTCATAATAATGGCGGCTGATAACAGACGCTGCTCATCCAGGTATCTAGACGCCCTATCACATACTCTGTATCCTGCATGCTCCTATGCCAGGAGTTGCCTTTTTTAGCTGTACAAAGTCACCCAGACAACAAGAGAGAACTGCTTTGTTGCTTTTTATCGATGTGTACACTTTTGAGACACCAGGCATCGCTCCATGCAGCACGTGGGAGACTGCAACATTCTGGAGAACCAATCTCTCTATCTCTCTCTCTCTATCTCTCTCTCTCTCTCTCTCTCTCTATTCCCAGGGGGATCTATGTTTTATCCAAAATATCTTGCTCTGACAGAAGTGGTGGAACAGAGTTGTTTCCCCCTCCTCCCTTCCAGTTTCCCATCCGTTTGTTCTAACCGACAGTCAATAAAATGTGCAGTGATTGATTGGGTTGCATTTGTTATTGGTCTTCATGTCCATCCATCCATCCATCCATCCATCCATCCATCCATCCATCCATCCATTCATTCATTCATTCATTCATTCATTCATTCATTCATTCATTCATTCATTCATTCATCCATCCATCCATCCATCCATCCATCCATCCATCCATCCATCTCTAACAAGAGGAGAGGATGGTGGCGTCCATTATTACAGAGCATCCCAGAATAGAGTCTCGTTTTATTACAAGTCCCTCTGGTCGCCGTGGCTACCCAAATTACAGGCCAGCCTTCTCACACATAAAAAAGGTTGTGCTGCCGAAAACCAGCCACCTCAATAAAGGATGGATTAGAAAATCCTTCGCTTTTTTCTCTTCCTTTCCTTTTTGAAAGGTTTTCTGTGCATTTTTTTCCCTCTGGTGTTTTGTTTTATGTTGGGGTGCAGCGGTCTTCTTCAGTGGTTTTGCTCCCCGACCCTGCGGCGGGAAAATACGCTCACTTGTGGGTTTCTGGGAAGGCAGCGGTGGACGAAACATCTGCTGGGAGCAAGATGTATGTAAGTGTGTGTGTGACTGAGTGTGTGTGTGTGTGTGTGTGTGTGTGTGTGTGTGTGTGTGTGTGTGTGTGTGTGTGTGTGTGTGTGTGCATGTAGGGACACTGCCCTGGCATGTTGTTGAAGTGTACAGATGTGCTTGAGTAACAGCAAAAGATTTGGAGATAGTGAGGAAATGCAACATAGCTTTTTAATATCAGTAAATGAATTTCCTTTACTGACCTGAATAACTGACTGACTGGATTACTGACTGACTGACTGACCTGCTGACAGAATGAATGGCTGACTAAATGATTAAATGGCATTGCTGAAATGAGCTCCAACAGTAGAGAGGGCAACAGGAAGCTATTACAGGGAGTTATGATTGGAGGGTTCCTGCTTTGACAAAGTTGTCAAAAAAGGATCAGAAAACTATAATACATAATATATAATAGAGTCAAATGGCCATCTTGACCCATCTTAGCATGAATCCACGATGACTCAAAGGCTTCTTTTGTTGCCATTGGAGCTGGTTGAACCTTATGGTATGTTATGTTAAGGCTAAAAACAGACAATTATTTTATTTCATTCTATTTTAAACAACCTTGACGTTATCCTGGAAAAGTCAAACACTGAGGGAAACGTACTGTCATGTACGTGGAAATCATGAAGTCACTAATAATAATAAATAGCTGCTGTACATGAACCATAGTGGTAATGATGCTGTCGTCTCCATGGCAACGGGATGTGGTCATATCTGGGAAGTAAAAAATTACAGGGATGAGGAGGAAGAAATTAAAGCTGCAGACTGGAAGGATTTGGATGAAGGAGGAGGAGGAGGAGGAGGAGGAGGAGGAGGAGGAACTAGAAAGGATTGTTTTTGAAAGTTTCTTAATTAAACATATTCTGCCTATAGGTCCTAAAGGAGAAACCTGAGCGGTGATGCCGGCTCATTAAACAATATGAGCGCTCTCATGTGGCGTCCCACCAGAAGAAGGCCTATGACCCGTCTCGGGTTCTGACCCACAGTTTAAGAAACCAGGGTTTTACGGGAAGTGTGAATGCGGTGTGTGATGAAAGGATGGGATGAGGTGTGTGTGTGGATGTGTGTGCGTGTGTGTCTACGGTGCACGCTGTCATTATGTCGCTGTGGTTGTGAATGATGTAAGACGCTCTCTAGGGAGTAAACAAGAGCAGCACGCTACAAACAGGGTTAGAGAGGAAAACATGGAGTTCCTGTGAGGCTCTATGATCTGAAAATTGTTAACAAAAAGGGATGGTGTGGTGTTTACGCTTAGAGTCTGTGCCAGAGAAATGATGGAGAAACTTTCTTTAACATTTCACTGCAAGCACTGCTCCTATATGCTGTATATATGGAGGTTATGTTGGATTTCTTAGTTTGTTTGCTTGTATGTTTGTTTGTTTGTGAGCAGGATTATTCATAAAGTTTGACGAAATTTGTGGATCTACTTAAAGTTGCAGGAATATTTTTCAATAAATTTGTCTAGTTTCAAAAGTAAAGTAAGATACGTACACACTTTGAACTATTTTGTATTAAATGCTTGAGACTTTGCAAAAGAAGAAAAACAAAATGATTCCTGCCGTTCAAATTTGAACTGAAACCCACCGACTCATTTTAAAATCCTACACATTCTCTCCTGCAGACTGAGCAGTCATTTAAATTGGAAGAGCAGAGAGGGGAACAATGGCACGATCCCAACAGCTCCAAAATAAAAGAAGATCAAATGAAATGTTGTGGGTAATAATCATTCATTGTTCGCATTCATCTTAAAGACATGAAAATCCAGAAGCAGTCAGTCAAAATAGAAACGGGAGCCTCTTACTCTCTCTCTCTCTCTCTCTCTCTCTCTCCTCCCCCCCCTCGCCCTCCCCCGCCCCACCACCCTACATCGTCCCTGCCTTGTCAATCAGTAGATGGAGGAAAAAGTCATTAAATCTCTCTTCTGGCCATACATATAATTATAGTCTGCCTGTATGTTGCTAAATATGCCCCTGCACTGCTCTGGTCTCCCTGGTCATGTTTTTTCCTCCCACCGGCCTTGTTTGAAGCCCTTATAATTGGCAGAGGCAGCGTGTCAGGATTAGAGGCTGCTAGTTTAAAACCCCGACACCCCCTATTTACCCCCCTCTCCAACCACTGCATTTTATTCATTATTCCATTAGATTTATCTCAGGATATGTAAATAGAAAACCCATTGAAGCATAATCAATAGAAATGAGTAGAAAATTGACTTTGAGATGAATTTGCGTTTGAGCGAATTTGAGTTTGGGTCGGAGCAACATCACCTTAGCGTCCACTTCCTGCTACCGACTGACTTCATTTATAAAACAGCCTTTACAAAGACGATATGTGTCATCAAACCAACCGCAAACCATCTGTCCATCTGTCCGTCCATCCATGCGCTCATCAGTAACCATGATTTTTTTTTTTCTTCCCCCCAGCGTTAATTAAAGCGGGTGTATATTTGCCTGGTGCCGTGCAGACTCAGACGCCTGTGGTCACCTCTCTACCTCTCTCATCTCACCCTACAGGCCTCTTATTCAGGCCAACACGCCACACCATGTAGGGAAAAAGAGAAAAAAGGGGGGGAAAGATGTTTCAATCCACCTCAGATAACAAACTGGTAGAAGAAGAAGTCAGGCCTTGTTTACACTTTCAAATAAGAATTCTGACATTGTGAGCGTCATGGGTGAGAAACCTCCACAGGTTTGAGCGTAGGATGAAGCTGTTTTGGGTGATTTCTACAGCGTCACTACAGACTCACCCTGTCTCACTGGCAGTAGTAAAAAACCTTGTGGGTTTCGACAAGTGAAGGTTGTTTAAGGCATCAAAGCATTCAAAGGTTGAAATGATGGAGCTGATGGTCGGTGATGTCAGCAGAGATGTTGACTTTGTCTGAGTCACAGCTCTTTCTGGTCAGCAGAGCCCCTAATTTTTCGGTCTGTCCGTCTCTGTCTTTCCGTGTCTGTCTCTCCCTCTCTCGCTCTCTCTCTCTCTCTCTCTGTTTTAACCTCTCGCACCATCTCTGTTTTTTGGTTCTTTATCTCACTGTGTTTCATCCGCTCTTCCGCATCTAAATACAGGTCAGTGGGATAACTGCTGCCAAAAAAGTGGAGCGTCCAACTGTGCTGATGGCAGGTTGTGTGTGTTTCTCACCAGAAGTTTGGCTGAGCCGCGTTTCCTCAATAGAACGTCACTCAACAGCAACAGCACATTACAACCTCTGTGTACTCTATGAATTCTGATCAATCTCATTGATAAATGTTCCCAAGATTCTCATTGTGAAGGTTCAATCAAAACTGGATTTATTGGAAGCACCATAGCTTTGTTATTGTTTGGAAAAGGCATAAATAATGTGTTTATGAATGAGGAAATTGATGGTTTCCCGCTGATGACTACGTGCTGAAAATCCAATATCCCTTAGTTGTGTATTCCAAGAGCGATATCTTGTGCATTGACAATGTAATCTTAATAGTGAGATGGTGAAGGGAAATGGGGAGCAGATGTTGATGCAGATGTTGCTGGTGGCTGGTGGGGGCGTAATTATGGGGAAGGTAAAACGAGCGAGCGAGCTGCTGATGGTAAATGAAGTCAAATGAAGACGTTGTCGACTGGGGTGTTATTTTCAGTGAGGCCTGTGTGTCTGTGTGTGTGTGTGTGTGTGTGTGTGTGTGTGTGTGTGCGTGTGTGTGTGCGTGTGTGAGTGACACAGACATGTTTTTCGGCAGACGTTGAGGAAGCGGGAACACACATAGTGACACACACACATATCACACACACACATGCTTGCCTAAATGGTGCAACCTCTGTGTACGTATATGTACTCACACACACACACTTAATCCTACTAAATCACACTTGATCTTCCCCTGTATTACAGCTGAAACGTAGTTAAAGTTGAACAAAGGTGCATAGCTACTTCCTGTAATAATCACAGCTACATTGTAATATACATGTACATTTGTCATATAATAAAGAATAATCAGGAGCCATTCACAGAACTAGAAACTCTATCATCCATGCCACCGTCTCTCAGACATAATAATCACTGCTCCCCTGCAAACCTCCTGTGAAGTTTCCCTAAAGCTGCCTGATGAAGTGTGCAATCCTTTATTCTCCTGTTTTGCCAGGAGGATTATAAAAAGGTGATGACTGAGCGGTTAAACATGTGGCGGCGTGTCACAGTGTGGGAGTGTGTGCAGGTAGAAGAAGAAGCTCCAGACGGGCTGACCTAGTACATCTATACACACACTTTCTAGCATTTTTCTTTGCTATTCAAATCAGCCCAAATGTAAGGATGCTCACTCAGCGCCATGTATTCAGGCTTGTGAACCTTTTTCGTCGAGGTACGTCGCCTCCATCTGTGCGGCTCCATTTAATTCCTGCCTTTAATCTCAGGAAAGACACAAGATGTTTCCCAAACTCCTATTTATTATTTAGGTGAAATGCCTTTAAAAGCAAACAGCAGCGACCCAATGACCTGAATGACTGAGAACCACCACAGACTTTCTTCATCAAAGTTTCATTCTCTCTCTCTCTCTCTCTCTCTCTCTCTCTCTCTCTTACTCGCTCCCTGTGTCTCCGTCTTTTCATTCCGTCTCTTAAACGGTTGTCCCACAGTCTTTCCACTTGTTCAATATTACTGTGCATACCCCCCCCCCCCCTCACCCCCCCTCCTCACCCTGCTCAGAGGTAAACGCCCCCTCCCCCAGACAGCTGTCTCACCACAGCACAGAGCTATGATGTGACATTCTGCTATAAATATAAATAAGTACACACACACATACACACACACACTGAAAGCATAAATGCCATCCCTGTGCAAAACACAGTGCTGCAGTATAAATATTTGAGTACAAATGTGTAATGAATTTATTGATATGTTGCCCATGCCAGCAGGCACTGTTTTGGGCCGCAGAGTGGTGAACCAGTGTGGTGGGATTGAAGTGGTACTGAGGGATTGTGGGAACGCATGTTCCGAGTTAGGCAGCTGACCAATCGGTGGGCTGGAAGCTGAAAGCCGCATCACAGAGAGAGCTACTGATCAGTACCAGTCTTCTCACCATCCATCTCTCTCTCCCTCTCTCTCTCTCTCTCTCCTTCGCTCTCGTTTCTTCACTGTCTTGTTTTTTTTTTCCCGTCTTCATTCCTCCGTCTCTTTTTCCGTCTCTATTCTCCTCCTCTTTCTCCTACCTTGCTCGCTTTGATGGCGTTATACTCTGCTTTGAGACTTCCTTCCTCTTTTTCATGTGCTTCCATCTTTGACACTTCATTTTTCTCACTGACAGCCCCCCCTCTCTCTCCCCTCCCTCCCTCTCCCCCCCTCCCCCTCGTCTTTTCCGCGCCCCCCTACTCTCTCCTTCACCTCCTGCCTCGTTGTCATCACTTGAATGTCACTTAAATGTTATGCTGCTGTTGAGTTGCTCTGGATGTTTCCCTTGTTGGGTCACTGCAGGCAGATCAAATGTGTGATTGTTTAGTATTTGCACATTAAAGAAAAAAAAGCCCCAGTGCATAATGAAAGAAATCTGACTTTGAGACTTTATTTCCAGATTTGTGCACATGGGCCTGTTTCCTGTAAAGCACTCTGACACTTTGACACTTTGTGTAGTTGATTCACAGATTTTGTGACCACATGATGAGGGATATATTAGCTCACAAAACAGTTCACAACATTTAATCAACAACATGAGTTAACAAGCTGCTGATTGAGAGAAAAGAAAGAACAACAACTGAAGGGTGATTGGTTTGAATCCCCAAACTGGTGGCAGCTTTAAACTTTCAGGTTTTTCCCCAATCAGATTCCATCAGTAGGAGGCGCGACATTTCAACGACTAACATCTCCAGTGAACAAATAGTGACACAGCCATTATGTTTGTACTGTAGAGATGTGATAAGGTCTCACTGAATGTGTGTGTGTGGGGAGGTGGGGTCACACTGCCATACACACATTCCAACAGGGGGACACTATGGATGTTGTTGTCTTGTTGTTTTAATTGGGGCAGCCAAGTATCACTTCCTTTTAATAACTCCTCTCCTCTCCTTTCCTTCCTTCTCCCACTCTTTTTCCTCCCACTGTCTCCTTGTGTTTACATCCCTTCCCTCCACTCAGCCGAATCCTCCTGCCTTCCCATTTAACCTCCCGTGACCTCCTCTCTCCTCATCCCTCTCTGTGGACTTTCTTCCATCCTCTTCTCTCATTAACTCTCTCTCTCTCTCTCTCTCTCTCTCTCTCTCTCCCTCTCCCTCTCCCTCTCTCTCTCTCTCTCTCTCTCTCTCTCTCTCTCTTCTCTGCTCTTGCGTTTTCCCAAAACCGCGTCCCTCTGTCCTTCCTCCCGCCCCAATCATGAGAGGTCAGTGTTGTTTTCCTCTGATTCCGGTTGGCGTGACTCGATGAAAGTGTGTGTGTGTGTGTGTGTGTGTGTGTGTGTGTGTGTGTGTGTGTGTGTGTGTGTGTGTGTGTGTGTGTGTGTGTGTGATTCCCTTCAACACTGTGCTTCCCCTCTGTCCATCTGTCAGACCGTTTCTGTGTTTACCTTTGAGCACCAGGGGTAATCATATTGTCACAGCTTATTTCAGGGTGCCCTCTCTCTCTTTCTCTTTCTCTTTCCCTCTCTCTCTCTCTCTCTCTCTCTCTCTCTCTCTTTCCCTCTCTCTCTCACTCTCTCTCTCTCTCTCTCTCTTCCTCTCTCTCTCCCTCTCTCTCTCTCTCATCTTCTCTCTCTCTCTCCATCTCTCTTGCTGCTTATCTCCACAACTCTTTGTTTACATCCTCCTTTTCCTCTTTTCCTCTCCTCTCCTCTCACCTCATCTCTCCCTCTCCCTCTCCCTCTTTCTCACTCGCCCTCCGCCCTTTTTGCCCTCTCTCCCACTTTTTGCCAAGCGCTCTGCAGCCCAGCTGGCATGGTTCTCTCGTGGTGTAGTAAAATATAAATATAATAAGGACGTTTTTGAGCTGGTGAATCCATTCTGAGCAGAGAAACATCACCACAGAGCCCACAGATGTGGCACACGCTCAGGAGAGAGAGCGAGTGAGGCAGAGGGAGAAAAAAAGATCCCTCATTTGACATGGAGAGAGCACACCATGAGCTCCCACTACATTATTGTTGGCATTACCCAGCTCCTTGGCTTGTTATTAGGCCTCTTCATACAGGTTTGACTCAAATCCTTATGTACCATTTTCAAGCAACTTTCCAATCCAGCCTCTCCAGTCCCAGTTCCTGTTTTTTAGACTTTTTAAAAGCTGTCCATGTCCATTAAATTAAGAGATCATGTCCATTTGAAATTCAAGTGCCTCTGTGAGGTAAATGTGTCTGATGCACTGATTTCATTTACAACACTACATCTACTTTGATTGGCACTGATGTCATTATATTTAGTTTTGTTAGTATTCATTCTATTCTGTTCTATATGTCAAGGTGACAGTGTTGGGAATTAGCTAGCTACTAGTTGCAAAACCACAAACTTAAACAACAAATGTAGCTTTTCCAGACGATCTTCAACAGATGTCATTCATTCATTCCTCTGTGAGAACTAAATCTGTTACCGTTTCAAAGTAGCTTTCCCAACATTGCTAGTTGAAGGCCAGAGAGATCCAGAGAAGCACAGTGTGTGTGTGTGTGTGTGTGTGTGTGTGTGTGTGTGTGTGTGACTGTTCACCCGCACAAATGCAACTTTGTGTTCATGTGTTGGTGTGTGTTAGCTGCAGCTACAGTACCTGCCTGTGTGTGTGTGTATGAGCATGTATGTGTGCTCAGCGTCACAGCTCTGTGTAGTCCAGTCCCCTGGGCAGCTCTTTGTTTGCTTTAGCCATGTGGTGGCTAGCCTAGCCCGCTAACTCCAAGACACATTTAGCCTGCGCTCCACTTTTATATCATCCTGCTTTTATTTTCCTTCTGTCTGCTCTCTAACCAGAGCGCCTGCACTCCACTGGCCTAGAGCGAGGCCGGTGCTGGTGCCGCTCTGGGATTACTGATAGACACATTTGGTTATAGTGGTTTGTCACTGGCTGCCATGTTTGCTCCAAAACTGTTTGCTGTCACGCGCCAAATGATGCTAGCTGCCAAAAATGTATGGCAAGAATTGTGAGTGCAACAGATGAGTGCACATACAAGGACGGAGCAGAGCTTTATCCTCCTGCAGTCCATAGAAGCCTACGGGGCGCATAGAAACACACTGTTAGGTGTTTTTTGTGGTCTGGGGTTGGAGGCTGGAGTATGTGGAGGGACAGGAGGAGGAGGAGGAGGAGGAGGAAGAGGGATGGCGGTTTTCGCCACCAGCTGTTGTTACCTTGAGCATAACGTCCTTTAACCCCCATTTCAGCGATCCACCACAAGCCACAAACACGCAAGCTCCCACTAAGTGCAAAACAAGCCCAAACTCACTTGTTTACCAGCTAATGTGCCGTGGAGTCGCTCTCTCTCTCTCTCCTTCCCCGGCTTATTTGCACTCTCACCCCTTGTTTGTCTTTACTTTATAATTTTCCCAGTTGACATTTTGCTACTCTGTGTCCTATTATGGGCGTTTTCCCTTTCCCCTTCATATTCTCTGTCCCCGTCCTTCTGTCTGTCCCCGTCTCTGCGTCTCTGCGTCACCTCCTTCTCACCATCGCCTTTCATCTCCATCTTCCTCCCTCGGTCCTATTCAAAGCCTTTCTTGGTTGGGTCCCAGGGTATGCGTGGGTAACCCCGGTGCCCATGTAAAGGCCCTGTGCTGTGGACTCAGTGAGTCCCAGTGTCAGTAGATGAAAGCGTAGAGATTCTGGGGCTGGCACCCATCTCCTTCTGTCCTGCCACTGCGGCCTCTTATTTCACCGAGAAAATTAATAACTTTAACAAACATCAATGAGCCAGCGCCTGATGCTTGGTTGGTTTGTCAGCTGGCTTGGTGTACGCTGGTGTGTGTGTGCGTGTGTGTGTGTGTACTGTGCGCAGATGCCTGGGTCTGTTTGTCTTTGCATGTGTTTTTGTGGGTTTATATTAGCGTATGTGTCTTTTCTATGTTTGTTCTCATACGTTGCAGCATGTGGGCTGTTCCCCGCAATGAAGAAAGAGGCTGAAAGCAATTGCGTAAGACAGTAATTGACAGATTGACAAAAGTATGAGGGCGAGAGGATTACAGAGGGCTTCCGGCTCGACTCTGGTTTGGTTGATCAGATTGTTGCCTGCTTGAAAGGCCATGGTCTCCTTTCTAGAGGCAGGGAGGAACAGAATGACGGATGGATGAAGGGAGGGATGGATGGATAGGCGAATGTGACCACTTCTGAGGCATTGTCGACAGCCATGCTGAATAGGCAGCAGGCCTGGAGCCACGCCTGTATTTATGGTCTTCAAAGGAAGGATGACACACACTCATACACGCACGCACACACACTCACACACACCCACAAAATGTTGATACTTACAGGAAAACATATGCTTTGTCAAATGTGGGTACACATTTATTTGCATATAGATTATCTGCTGACGCATGCCAGCTCTTACTCAAATACCAACTTTTGCACACAAGTGAAATAAGTAATGCATGAATTAAGAGGCTGACACACACACACACACGTACAAAGGACCGTATGTAATGGTTCACAGCAGCTCTGGAACTGGGTCTTCAAAGACACGAGACTCCAGGATGTCATAGATTAAAATGAGCGTTTCTTGGAAGAATCATGACGAATTCTTCATTCATCAATCTCAGAGTCTGTGATCAACCTGACAGTTATTCCTCAATGAGAGATGCATCAATGTTAGATATCATACAGTCTGACACATAGGGGCGGGGGTCTCAGTTTTTATTAGACCATCTCACTCAGTGTGACATGCAATGAGCCCATCTCACACACAGCTACCTGGAAGCTCTGAACCTGGGATTACAGTGACGCTTATGTGTGTATGAATGTAAAAGTCTGTTGCTTCCCGGTCACATGTCCCTCTCCACCAAAAAGCTGGAAACCAGACCTGCACAACATATCCCGATTTTTGATCAGGCTTCTTTTAACCAGCACATACGTTCCATACTAGGAAAGATCTAATGAATTTACATAAGTGGGAGCTGATGTTCTATTTTGGCCCAGAAGGTAAACACGGCTATAGATGGCTGTTTACTGTGTGTGAATCTCTCTTTGCCTTTCTCTGTTCCATCAAGAGACATGAAAAGCATTGGCACAGCAAAAATACTTTATGGTGTTTACACTTGCAAATAATAAAACAGAAATTGTGGAAACCTCAGCCGTGTACAGTTCACTTCATTCAAGGCACCCTGCCCCGAGGAACAGGGGCAAGACCACTGATTTTCTGCAAGCAAATATTTGAAGAGCTAATTTGGATGGCTGGGTTTACTGGTGTTAAACAGTTATGTTTGTGCATGTTTGCAGCCACGAGGCCGGCCGGCCAACACTGATTGAATATAGAGGTGTAACTTCTCCATTCTAGGATATCTGTATCACTTCATTGATCTGGTTTATGGCTTTATAAGTGATTAAAAAAAGCACATTTTGGTAATGTTGCCTGCTGGGTGTTTGTCTCCAGATCAGTGATCACAGGTTTAAGTCATTTATGCATCCAATCAACAATCAGCCAGCCAGTCTGCAAGTGAATCTGTAAACTGCTCAGTCAGTCAGTCAGATCTGCACCAGTCTGTCACCCAGCAAGTGAACCACCTGATCACGTGGAGCCAGAAACCCTCATCCATTGACCTTCTTCCTTCTTCTTCTTCTCTCGTTTGTAATCACTAAGGGAGGATGATCAGACCATATTTGATTGGTTTAATTGATTGTGATTGGCTGTTATTAACAAATAAATAAATAAATGTCTCGGGCGTTTTCTAGCATGCGTATTTAGGAGTCAAGGGCACAGCGAGACAAAAACAAATAAAAAAGGAAATGCAAAGTGGCAGTAAAGGGCAAAGCTAATGTTTGCCGTTCGCACGCTCGCAAAGTGCAGCGCGGACGGGACTGTGTGTGTGCCCGGGAGGGGCGGGGTGGGTGGCAGGGGAGAGTGAGGAAGAGGAGGGCAGGACTGGCAGGGTGCGGTCTGAAGTGGCAACAGATCGTTTTGGATCACTCAAATCCCCTCAATTCAACTGGAAAGCTGCAGCTCTTTGCACGCTGTCCCGCACGCTGCGTGTGTGTGTGTCAGTGTGTGCGTGCGCGCAGAGGGGGGAAGGTTTGAATCCGAGGCAGGGCACCAGGCAAAGACGGCAGAGGGTTATTGTGACAGACTCCCCGAGGAAAGGAGAGGGAGAGAAACCACAACACTGCAACTTGGATATCAGCAACCTCTCTCTCTCTCTCTCTCGCTCTTTCACTCACTCACTCGCCCACTAAATCGACTTTGAACCTGTTTGTTTAAATACACGGACTTTACAGCCTCAACACTTACAGCAGCGGGACCGAGGGGAGGACGGCGAAGTTTCTCAATCTGGGTAAATTGCGGAGTTGCTTTTTTTAAACAAAACAAAACAAAACAACAGAAAGACAAACTTTTTCCGTGTCCGTGCCAGCCGACAGTGCGCGTCGCAGACTAAATGAGTCTCTGTTGTCCGACTTCCCCGGGCGAGATGTTGCGGCTGTCGCGGACGATGGAGCCGGGAAGCGAACCGGGGAGGCAGTGAAGATCTCTCTCTCTCTCTCTCTCTCTCTCTCCCCCTCTCTCCCCCGGGAGAGTCTTCCCTCCCCCTGGGGCGATGCGGATCTCCTTCCTCCCGCTCACCGCCTCTCTGTGTGCCTCGGTCCTCCTCCTCCTCCTCCTCACACCTGCCTCGGAGGGCTGCGGGCCGGGGAGGGGGTACGGCAAGAGGCGGCTGCCCAAGAAGCTCACCCCGCTGGCGTACAAGCAGTTCAGCCCCAACGTGGCCGAGAAGACCCTGGGAGCCAGCGGGAGACCCGAGGGCAAGATCACCCGCAGCTCCGAGCGCTTCAAGGAGCTCACACCCAATTACAACACCGACATTATCTTCAAAGATGAGGAGAACACCGGCGCTGACCGGCTCATGACCCAGGTGAGGTTCGATCATGGAGCTCTGCCGGTTCTGCCCCCCTTTAGCAGAACCAGACTCCAACCAGAGTCACGCAACTGAACTTACTCCAAGATGTAGGTCAGAGAAACGTGTTACACTGACGCGCCGGCAATGATGGATTATTGATCTCCAATGATATAGATTGATTACGTAACCCTGGTATTTCTTTACTCTCCTTGACGCCGATATCTGCTTTCATTTAAGACTTTCTTATTTTAACTTTATTCAAATTGGTACCAGTTATTCCCAGAGTTCTGTCAGCACAGCTCAGCGTGTGTGCGTGTGTGTGTGTGTGTGTATGAATGGATTGAATAACGTCAGACTGGAGTTGCCGCCATGTCGCATCAGTTGTCTGCTGACTGTTTGCTGTCAGTTCAATGTTTAAACCAGCAGGATTGACTGATCTCATTGACCCTCCGCGCTTCGTTTCACCTCTGGATTCTGCTACCTGATATGCTGCTGCTGCTGCTCTTACTTCCTGGTGCTGTTGCTTTTGAATCCTACACACCCTCATCTTAGTCTATGTATCTAAAGAAAGGTATAAGATTGATGCCTGTGATTAACGTCAGGCTTTGGTGCGTAACATCAGGCTTCCTGTCACCAAAATCTATAAGTATGAGACTCTTTATTATCCATCTGTTCACTTATCCACTGTCTATAGCCCTGATTCTATGTTTATCACTTTAAGGAGCTTTTAAATCCCTTTAAATGGATGTATGCCCATAATGTGAGTTTAAGTTGGTAAAGTAAAGGACAGGTCCCTTATTCCTCCATGTGCTCTACTGGGGGACATGTGAGACAAAGACACTGATCTGTCTCATTCATTCATTCATTCATTCATTCATTCATTCGTGTAGTTAATGACTTTCTTACTTATTTCGTATTCCCAGTCTCATTATTCTCATTAGTTTTAGTTCTTTTTGTTGGACATAATGATGCAATACTTCAGGTTTCATCTGAGCAAATATAGTGGATCTTCATTCTTCTTGTTGTCCCTCTGCTAAATCATCATCAGATCAACTCATTGATGGAGCTGTTTGTACTTTGGCCACACACTTCTGTGTAACATGCAGCAGTGTGCATGTGTGTTTACTGAGTCGTCTTATTATGCTCTCACCACACGCTTCTCAATATGACAGAGATGAACAGAATCTGTATCCGTCTGTCTGGGCTGTTTCCTCCTCTTCCTCTGCGTCTCTTTCACTTTCAACCTTCTGTTCCTCTACCTCGCTCATCTAAGTTGAATGATGATAAACTCTGGTGTCTGACAGCCTCATTCCCTCTCTGACACGTTCGTTATAGATCTTTCTTTGTCAGATGAACGGCTTTAACCAGACACTCCCTCCTCTCTTCAGTCAGTCTCTGTCTCACCCTTCATCAGTTCTAACAGACCACGTTGTTCCTCTCTGTGCCGTCGTCCGCAGCGTTGTAAAGACAAGCTGAACTCTCTGGCCATCGCTGTGATGAACATGTGGCCGGGTGTGAAGCTGAGAGTGACCGAGGGCTGGGACGAGGACGGCCACCACTCAGAGGACTCGCTGCACTATGAGGGCCGAGCCGTCGACATCACCACCTCAGACAGGTACAAGCCCCTGAACGCATCATCACACTCAACATTATGGTGGAAAGGGAAGAAACAAGAGGGAATGACTCGTGTTTGGTTTTAACATTTAAATTGTTACAATCAACCAGTTTATGGGTTACAATCTGATGTTCTCCTTCACAGGGACAGAAACAAATACGCCATGCTGGCCCGGCTGGCAGTAGAAGCCGGATTCGACTGGGTCTACTACGAGTCCAAAGCCCACATTCACTGTAGTGTCAAGTCAGGTAAGACACGGATATGGGCGCGCGTGTGTGTTTGAGTGTGTTTGTGTTTAAAGCTACTAATGAGGTTGGTGATTAGTGATGTGTTAATGCCTCAAGTTGGGCCTCTTTCAGTATCTCTCTCCCTGTGTGTGTGTGTGTGTGTGTGTGTGTGTGTGTGTGTGTGTGTGTGTGTGTGTGTGTGTGGTCTATAGGGATCCAATCAAATGTGGGTGTGCACCTGTGCTCTCTTCTTCACGCTCACTGTCTTCATCTTAAAATCTCTCAGTGCTGGTGACTGTAGACTGTAGTGTCTAATGTGTGGATGGAGACTTGACTTGAGACTTGAGACTTGCTTGTTAAAAGCAGATTAACGCCGCTGGCCACACCTCTGCTACTTTGAGTCACAATTTGACCTCCGACATCAGGCGACATCACCGTCCCACGCTCTGTCAGGAAACCTTAACTCCACATTAACTCACTGCACCTTAAAGTGTCCCAGCGTCTGAGCCATGCAGACAAACATTGACCGCCATGTCTGGTACTACCAGTTATTTGATGCCAAATTACATTCTGGAGTCTGTCCGGGTTTGTCGGCTGTGAGATGATTAACTCTCTCTTTGTTTTGCCGTTGCTTTTCCTCCAGTAGGTTTCTCTCAGATCTCTTATCTGCGTCTTATCACATCCCAGTCACAGCCCTCCTTCCCTGCAGCCTTACAGACACACACACCTTGGGCAAATATTTGGCCGCCTTAAGACTGCTCTAACACACACACACACACACACACCCAAAACCCAATCCATGCCAATTATTTCTATTCTATTGTATTCTACTTTGCCTGCCCTTCCCTTTCAGGTCATTCTGCCTTTATTCCACCTTCCAAAATCCAGCAGAACTCATCGTTGTGGTTCTGAAACACGTCACTGCTATTGTTCTGTGCGTGGGCTTCAATCTACACCATTCACAAATATTGCTGTAATCCAAAAAACTATCAAGCCCTTTGCCTAAGTCTGTGTACTTTCCAGTGTGTGTGTGTGTGTGTGACCCCGGGCCGTGCTTGGACTGCAGTGATACAATCAGCTGGTTATCCATTAGCTCTCGCTGACTGCCTCTCCTTACCACCTCGTCTCGCTGCTTCTTAAAGGGCCACCTTCAGTCCAAACACTCTGAAACTGGATCTAAAGCCACGTATGAGTCTGAGCACTAACGCTGGGCCGACACACACATGTTTCTGTTTGATTTGCCATGATGTGGTGTCGTGACGCCTGAGGGGCTCGGACATGTTTCACAGTAGTTGATTGGGAAGCGTTATCTCCTCTGCATGTTTGCCAATTTGCATGTCGTTAAAGTCCTGAGCACACATTCCTCTGATTCTACAGACGAGTGTTTGACAAACTTCACAAGAAAACGTTATTTTACCGACCAATAGACAAGTCTTAATAATTCTCTTAGGATTCAGCACATGACTCTTAAATGACTGTGACTGACCCGAGTATGACTGAAAACATACAGAACCACACAAACCCAAGATGAAAGGGAAATAATCCCGATAGTCGACCTCTAACCTTTGTTGCCACTATATTAGGTACACCTGTCCAATCCAATCCACCCCATCTTAGAATTTGTGTGTTGAATTGACTATGGTAATGAAAGTGATAGTTTGTGATAGTATTTGTAACTGAGTGTGTGTGTGTGTGTGTTGGTGGGGCTCAGAGGAAGACAGAAACACAGAGACTGAACGCATGGCGTCTCATTATACACGCTAACAATCCACCGCTGACCCACTGAGATAAAGTCGCCCTTGAGTCGGAGTCAAAGTCTGCTTCATAGATCTGTGAGCCACCTGTAATAACCTGCAGGGGAAGATCACACGCGTGATCAACGCGTGATCATCCTGTCCTCTCTACTGTTGTCTCTGTCCGTCCCTCTTTTACTCTCCTTCCCCTAAGTTAAAACATCATCATCACGTGTGAGTAATGGGATAAAACACTCTTCTCTCTCTCTCTCTCTCTCACTCCCTTCATCTCTCCAGAACACTCTGTGGCAGCAAAAACTGGTGGTTGTTTCCCTGGCGACGCTCAGGTGACTGTGGAGGGTGGGACGACCAAGGAGGTCCGCGACCTTCGCCCTGGGGACCGTGTCTTGGCTTCCTCAACCACCGACGGCCACGGCGCCCTTCTATACAGCCCGGTCTTATCCTTTCTGGATCGGCAACCCAACGCCACAAAGACCTTCTACGTCATCGGCACAGCGGCTGGACTTAACATCACGCTCACAGCTGCACACCTGATTTTCGTCACAGACAGGAACTGTGCTCAGGCGCAAATAGACCTGGAGTCAGGTGAAGGGTCAGTGCCCGACCCTGCAGAGGAGGGAAGCGTCGCAGGTCTGAGGACAGTGTTCGCCAGTGACGTCCAGCCGGGACAATGCGTACTTACGACGCGAGGGAGAACGGCGTCAGAGGCGAAGCTCTCCGCTGTGACCCACGTGGAGGAGCGGCGGAGCGGTGGGTTGTACGCCCCGCTCACCCAGCACGGCTCTATCGTGGTGAACGGCGTGCTCGCGTCCTGTTACGCTGTCGTGGACAAGCACCATTTGGCCCACTGGGTCCTGGCCCCGCTGAGGTTCTTCTACAGCCTGATGGGACCTTCAGAACCTCAGAGCGAGGGGCTGCACTGGTACTCTCGGCTGCTGCAGACGCTGGGGGAAACGCTGCTGGGCTCTGGACACTTTCACCCCTGGGGCTTTGAGCAAGGACAAAGATAGGAGGGACACACACACACGTTTCACACTGATTCCTTCACTGTTCTCCATTCAGGAGCACCAAAGCAGAGGCAGAGGCACCAGTTTCCCCTGAATTTGCTCTCCAATGGCCACGTATGACAAATGCCTCAGAGATTATTTGGTACAGACAAGTAGAAACACCAACAGCAGTACAAACATCTACAGCTGCAGAGTCACAGCTGTAAACTCTAAACAGGAACTTTGACTGAAACTAAATTCAAGTCAACGATCAAAACCAATGAACTGTGACTCATAGATGTGGCTTTGAACAAAAAAGTGTTAAATGGAGTAAATCCTTCCTGTGTCCTCTTTCCTTCTGTACTGTATTTAATCCGTCAATATTTATCACCACATACATACTGAGATCAAGCAGAAGCACTGATGTCACTCTGTGTTTTAAGTTCTTTGCTCTGTTCTTCTCAGAATCTTCACTAAAACAATCGATTCTTCACTTTCCTCTCTGCTGCCTTCGCTGTCTATGTTAGAATGAACGAGTAACTTAAACGGATCATTTATGATATGAAAGTTCTTCACAGTGCGGCTGAGGAAGCTGCGGCCATGGGAGGGGCCGCCTGCCACGTGTTGGACATGATTTTGCTCTGGTTTGAGCTTGCAGAGCGACCCGGGGGAATAATCTGTCCTTTGTTTTGCGGTCGATACGTATTGAGCTCTGCTGTCTGATTCCTACGGCTCATTTATACATTTTTTCCTGTTATTATCTGGTATTTTATTTAAGTTTGTGAAATGTTCTTCATTGATGAATCGTCACGTTTGTAGTAGTCGTACACAACACTCAGGCTGTATTCAACTACTGTATCAGGCATAGTATTAAATTACATTAATGTGTCTTCTTAAGTATCACAGGTTATCTGATAGCTCTCCTCTTTTTTCACATCACATCTGTCAATCAAACGCTAAAAATCCAGACTGGCAGAGGTAAACAAAACAAAGTCAGATTTTTAACACTGTGGAAAGCCGATCTGGTTTGCGACACAGTATATGGCTGAGTGGGTAAAGATGAGATCAGGCTCGACATCAGACTCAGTCTCATGCTGCCCACACGTCCACACGCTGGCTGAGCATGTGTGGACTCCAGAAAACCCAAACATTGTTCTGTATGTGTGCTCAAAATTCTGTCAAATATGTATATTAAAGTATTGTTGGAGAAACTATTTAAAGATCTATTTTTAAAAGAATATTGTAAATGTATTATTGTTATTTTGTGGCATCTCTGTGCATACAGTTTGTATTGGAAACATAAAGTTGTTTGTAAAATAAGAATTTCTTGTGTGTTTTTTATATATTTTACACCTTTATCACCCTTTTTCTGGGTGGTATTTGGGGAATTATCTATGAAATTATTACCAATCTACCAACATGTATGGTGATGTGTCTGACAGGTAGGAAGCCAGTGACTGGAGCAGGACTGTTTGTGGTTACAGGGTGGGCTGCTGTTTTGGTTTCAGTACCACGGACAGCAGCAGTAACGCTCCTCTTTCCTCATCCCTTCCTTTCTTCCAGGCGTTTACAGACTGTCCCTGAACACAGCACACCCTGCTGGGCACTGCACTAAACAATGTCAAATCCAAGTACACAATTTAGAAAGACAACTAACTGACTACAATTAGACACACCGAGACTATTCAGAGATGCTATTATAGGCTTGTTAAAATTATGATAGAAAAGACCAAACTATGACCAAACTTGAAGAAGGAAGGAAGAAGGGAAGTAAAGTGAACATGGTATTTCACAACAACCCAGCTAGCAGCCTAGCCGATCAGACTGTTTAGTTCCACACAACCACAGAGCAGCCGGCCAGAGCCCACACACACATCAGCTCTCTGACCAGCAGTTACATTTTAACACGCCATCATATCAGTCCATCTCATTCACACCATAACTCGAAGTATTGAATAAAACTTGCAAACTCACCGGCATTCGGAAGGTTGTAATGTCCTGAAACGACCACCGACAAGATGGGGGCGCTGTCACGGAATCTAAGGCTAATCAATTCGAGTGAATACTACTCTATCCCGCCTTCTCCGATTTGATCGACAGCGTTGTCAACCAATCGTAGAGCTTCAATGTCCGGCTCTGTGGAGCGCAGGTGAACGGATACAGACGGATATATAAAACTCATTTTAGCTTTAACATTGCAGCTTTAAGGTTTTTTTTAAGTTGGAGAGCATGATGTCATAAGGATAACAGTGAAAGGAGGTGAAGGGTAGGCCAACAAACAGCAGAGATCAATGAGCAAATGTAGATTCTAAGTCATCTTTATTATTATTGGTCAGTTAGGTACAGGACAAACTGAAGTCTTATCCCATAGTTCACTGCAGGAGACACTTCTGTAAAGACAGATAGAGACCCAGACCCAGGCGAGACACTCCCCCAAGTTAACAGGTCTGAACGTCTGAATATAAATATGTGAAAGATGCTTTGTGAAAATAAAAGTGCAGGTTTTTACAGGTGGAGCTTGGAAACCATTTGACAAACTGTCCACCTGAGTCTGGCGGTCTGAATGCGTCTCTATGTGTCCCGTCTCCATATATCTGAGTTTAATTTAGTCTGGACCGCGATACACCGGCAACACTTTGAAGCAAGAGCGATGGATCATTCTGACTTATTAAGAAACCAAAAACTTGTTTCAACTGCTTCAAAGTGCTGCAGGTATCAGGGCCTTTAAATTAAGGGTGTTCACACAACAACACATGGGAAGTCAGCATGCTCACAGTAAACTCACATACAGATATGAATGTCTTTATAGAATATGTATCTGTCACAGCTTGGCAAAATTACACTTACACACAACAAATGCACAATAACACCTGGAACCATAATACCAGCCCATGGAGAAAAAAAGACCCAAACACATCTGGGTTTGTCTTTGTCCAATCAGAAAAGCTTAACCCCTTAAAAAGACGAGGTGGTATCGTCCAATCACCTTAGCCAATAGATAAAGAATTTACATTTCTGAAACAAGCCGTAAACACACACACACACACACACACACACACACACACACACACACACTCACACACACATACACGCACACATACACGCACACACACACATCTGAGTAATATCATGAGAGTTATGAATCCCTATTCAGTCAGTGAATGAGTGTGTGTGGAGTTGATTTGAACTACTTATGTGACTAATGACATGACAGTACAAAACACTCCATAACATCTTTAGTTGGCAATATTTGACAGTAACATCAGGCTATACGTAACCGTTGCTTGGCAGCATACAAAAATAAAATAAATTGCTCTGGTGCATATTCAGAATCATCTGCGTTGGAGTGAAGTCGTCTCTATGCAAGCAGGAGGAATTGTTTTCGGCACGTTTCTTTAGAAATCAGTGAGGCTGGCTCAGATATGATAGACTTGATTAGCTTTAGGGTGGAACCGTTTACTGTCTGACTCTTCTGTCGCCTGATAGCGGCTGTGGTTTTGTTCTCGGCGAGCCTGGCTACTGCATATTTGCGTCACGTCAAGAAACACAACCCTGGAAAATGATCGCACATTCCCACAAATCACTTTCAATTAAAATGTAAAGAATCCATAAGAATCCTGTTTACCACTAAAAACAATTTTGGTTAGGATTGTACATATACCAATGAGCTGCATATGAATTTCTATGTATTTAGGATCTAAACTAATTTCAACAACCAAAGGTCAAAGGTGAGCATTTACAACAGGAAAAGGAAACTGTCCAAAAGTCTAATCACCAATCTTGCAACCTGAGTACTAATTAGAAAGACTCTAGATTGGTATGGACGGTTATTTCTGGTGGACGATCACAACACACGAATATCCAGCAACAAACACAACGGGAGCAAAAGTGGAGGTTTGGGAGAACGAAACAAACTTCATATCAAAAACAAACTTCACTTCTGATTGCAGGAACGACAACGAGAAAACTCAAAACACAGGCAAACAACCCCGTCGGTCACACACACACCTAAGTCAATTCATTGAGGGATGCATCTCCAGCAGTAGGAACCACGGCTGTGTGACAAAGCTCCAGACATTTTCAGTATCAGCACCAAAGCTAGGAGTTCTGTTTTCACCACTCAAGGTCAAAGACACGCTGACGCTCTTTTCACGCTTCTTTCCTTGGCCCAGAAAGCACGATGAAGATGTGCCAACACCCTCAGCCACGACCTCATAAATCACCTGCTTCCCTTCCGATTTTACCGTGCTGTGATAAATTAGTAATGGAAAACAATTGAAGAGTCAATAATATGGTGCAGGAGGTGCAGAATCCCCATAAACCTGCACCGGTTGATCATCACTGACATCCTTCACTGAGATTCACATCCAGCTTACTCATATTCAACATCACATCCACCACAATACTAGAAGAAATCTCTGGAAAAGTACAAGCCAACTGTGCACCAATGGGAACCAAACGCTCAGACGATGTTCTCAGAGACGTTTCAGAATAGTCGGGTCATAAAAGGTCATAAATTTGTTGGTATATTGTTAGATTGTAGCTTTTGCAGCAGGTAGCTAAGGGAGCTCCTAGAGGCCTCGGTCTCATCACTCTCACCAGCAGAGATGGAAGCTTGAGGGTCAACATTGGTTAGACAAGTTCAGAAACACTGCGAGCTGTTTGTTGTACTTCAGAAACGAATGAAACCGGGAAAACAGAAAACATGTTTGTGTCCAGAGGGGAAAAACTCAAGCACAAGAGCAGAATCCACAATGTGGATCGATGCCTGGGCCTCAGGAATGACTCGGATAAGACGTGTGTGTCTGTGTAAAAGGATTACTAAGGTGGCGTTTGTCGATGCTGCCGTCTTTACAAATGTTGTTTCTCCGATCGGCGCGCGATTCGATTTGTTTACAGTCTTCAATTAAACGTTTAGGGCGGAACCTGTGGGCAGAGTTTCTCCCCAAGGGCGCCTCTGCGGGGAAGACAAAGCTTTATTAAATCTGGGTCATTTGATTGGATCGATGTTGCTGTCTTACGGTTTGGTTCTTATCAGCTTTTCAGCCGCTTCATCAATAGGGAGGATGTGTATAAAGAGCCGTGTGAGGAAGACTCCGCTCGTGCTTCACCCCACATCCCTGATACAAGAGAGATCTTAGAGATGACAGATGTGCATGGGTGACACTGCTACACTATGCATCAGGTTAATAACATTGGAGAGGGTCGTTCATTATAAGGTGACCAAGTATTACATCTCTTTAGATTTTCTTAGATGAAGGTTGGTGGAGAATGCCTGGGAGCGTTCTTGATGAGACGTGACTGGTGCTGAAACATTAGGGTGAAAACAGTGGTAACCATTGGGAAGAATCCATCCCTGCGTGTGTCCTGTGTTACCAGGACGCTCCACTCCGCTCACGCTTTAGAGAAGAACCAACAGCGGAGCGGTGACGCGGCAAACACAGTATAAAGTGTGACCACGTGCAATGGCTACATCTGTAACATATACGTGTCAGGAATCCACTCTCAGCACAGTGCAGCAGACCTTTAGAGATGCATGACTCCAACCAGGGCTGCTATGACAGCTCTGCTTCTATGGCCAAAGTCCTTATAAAGAGAGAGAGAGAATATCTGGGGGGCGAGAGAGAGGGGGAAAAGGAGAGGAAGAGAAAAATAAAGAAGGAAGATGGAATGGCGTCCCGTCCTCCTCTCTCACAGCCTCTGGGTGAAGTTTTCAGGGAATACACCTGTAGCCGCCTTGTCTTTGTTTTGAAGCCAGTCGTCCTTCTTCATCCCCATCAGCCAGCCGTCATCCTGGAGACACACACACAGACGTTATCACAAAAACACTGCAAAGCTATCTGTGTGTGTGTGTGTGTGTGTGTGTGTGCGCGCGTACCTGTTCGTCTGGGTTGTCAAAAGTGATCACTAGCACCACATCTCCAGTCTTCATCTCCAGTTCGTCTGTGTCGTTGGCAGCGTAATCATGCATCACCTCGACCTAATTTACATACACACACACATGAATACACACACGTACACACAGTATCTATGATTTGATTTAGCAGGTGGGCAGCAGTGTAAATCACAGAGTTCACCATTGACTTACCTTGAACAGGAAGCCAGGCGGCATTTCTTCTGCTGCTGCTGCTGCTGCTGCTGCGGGCGCTACTTCTGTTGGTTCTGCTGCTACTGCTGGAGTCTGGACACAAGGTCAGTCTGTCAGTTTAGTTCATTACTCATGCCACTGCCTTTGAGCAGGGCACTGATTGGGATGGTGCTTGTATAATGACAAATAAAGAGATTCTTCTTCTTGTTATTCAAGAGGAATGAGCATCAAGTCAGATTTCAAGACATGCTGGGGGTGAATTTGTGGCGTCTGCATTAAATACATACATTGTAATAAATATATGACACTATAACATTAAAATCACTCACTTCCTCCACTGCACTCACTTCCTCCACTGCACTCACTTCCTCTGTCACTGCTTCTTCTTCTTCCACCTCGGCTGCAGGAGCGGCTGCAGACTCACCCTGCTGCCGTGAACACATAGAGGAAGAATGGAGAGAAGTTAGAGAGGAAGACTGATGGGGCGAGGAAAAGAAAGAGTCAAAGACGTGTGAGAGACAAGACAACAAGCAGACACAATGACATCAAACAAACAAAACACCATGGCAGCCTAAACACAGCACGGCGTAAACAATCCAACAACTGAACCAGCTCAGACAGAAGTGTAAAGTACCTCAGGCATTACTGCATCATGGCTAGAAAGTTAAATCTGTCAAGCTTGGCACTTTCCTTCGACTACACTTGTCTCTCCCTCCCTCCCCGTCCTTTTATCAATCGACTTCCCCTCTGTATCACAGGCGATGCATCTATCTTGTTGCTCCAGATGCATCCTAAATCTTTCCATCTCTGCTTCCCCACCTCCCCACCCCTTTCCACCAAGGTCAAATCTCCTGCTTGAGTCGATGCATCCGCCCCTTTTCCGTCAGATGCATCTCACCATTTCTCTCTCGTTGGTTACCTGACCCTCTTCGGTCTCCAGTGCAGCATCAGCTGGAGGAGGAGCTTCTTCTTCTTCTTCTTCTGCAGGAGCTTCACCTGGAGCCTCAGCAGCAGCAGCAGCAGGTGGTTCCTCCTCTGCGGCAGGTTCCTCTGTAACTGCTTGGCTCCCTTCATTGCTCGAGCCCTCCTGGTCTTCAGCCTCAGCCGTCGGGCTCCCGTCATCCCCCCACTGCTCCTGGGCCGCAGCCACAGGGTCGTAACGGATCGGTACGGTCCCGTCGTCCCCCCAGCCCTCTGTGGCCGCCGCTATCGGGTCGTAGCGGACGGGCTGCGCTCCATCGTCCCCCCAGCTGTCTGCTGCAGCACTCATGGGGTCATAATGCTCCTCAGTGTCCTCTTCCTGGGCACCGTTGTCCTCATGCTGAGGGGCAAGCGTCAGGTTTCAGGGGGTCAGAGGTCATACATGGATCGTTTGAGGAGTCGGGAGTACAGGGGGTTTAATCCGATCATAGGGACTCAATAGGGACTGAGATTTAAGTATAAGGAATATTTATGGGCAGGATCTATGGATAAACATTTTAATGACAAAAGGGTTTGTGATTTAGGATTTCTGTGTTGGGTCTAGTTTCAATTGGTGAAAGAAAAAGGAAATTGTATTAAATACGGACAAGGAAATGGGAAATTGGGAATGGACATTATAGGGATCGTTAAAGGCGATGCACAGTGACTTCAATGTAGCCAAACATAGAAATTCTCTGCTATGGTTTATTAAGAAGAAGTATGATTGGGGATTTGGCATAAAGTATTACATGAAAAAAGGAAGAATTAATAATTTGAGGAGCACATGTGGAGATCTATACACTGTATGTATGTAGACATGAACACGGTTGGTCAGAGTTCCAAGTCATCACCATCATCATGATCATCATAGAAAGACTCAAGGAGACTGAGTCTGAAGGATAAACTGTCAGGGACGCTCAAACCAAATGAAAAGAGATGGAAGTTAGGAAGGGGGACTAAACTAGAAGCAGGAAAAAGAAAAAAGTATCGTAAAGTTTTCCCATCAGAAGATAGATGTCGGTTCTTCTGTGTGTATTTGTCAAGCGTGGTTTGTAGCCCCACAGCTATGTTCAGATGGAGAAGGAGGAGGAGAGGGGCTTTGTAAGAGCAGAAGTGTCTTTCCTCTGCCGCCAGCTTTAACACGGCGACACGTCTCTCTTACAGTGACGGGATGGACAGGGGGCGGGGTTAGTTGACGGTCAGGCGGCCAACTGGCAAGCAAGCAGGTTCTCTGTGAAGTTGCCCACTGGCTCTGGGCACAGCAGTGATCTCCTCATACCAGTCCCACCTCTACAGACTACATACTGTCAGAGAAAGCAACACGCCTCTTTGCTTTCAGCTTCAATGAGCAACTTCACTCAACTTTGAGAGAGTTCCCTGTGTGTCACATGTAACACGGAGCTCACATGTAAAGGTACATGTTCTACCAGCAGGACATGTGGACATACAGGGACACGAGGGGGAAACAGAAAGGAAGAGAGAAAGGAGGTCGATTCAATTTCAGATCGCTCAACACAGAAGAGATTCTTAAATTAGATTACAGATTTGAGTTTGTGCAGCAAGATGAAAACCCTGAAGGCATTAATGGTGTCTTAAAGATCAATCCTGCACTTTACATCATGCAAACAGAGAAAGAGATCTTGATTGAGGATTGTCTATCAGACACCATTACTATCAAATATTTGACACTATAACATATTATTCTGTGCGATGTGTATCTGAAATTGACTCGACTCTCAATCATTCCAAAGCTCTACTGAGACGTTCTCCACATCATTCCCTTCAATGTTTAATGCTGTTCAAGCACCACACACAAGGACGACACACACCAACAGAGATGGGACAGACAGATAACTGAGGCCCATTACTGGACAAACGTATTCACGTAACAGTTATGGCCATTATAGAAGTCCCAGCATGCACTGCATTTGTAGAGCAGGACTGTGTTTGTAGACCAAATGAGAGTGGGGCTTGTATAATGGCTATAGAAGTCAGGATATGCAGATAAAAATGATGATCATAATGATTATTACACTATGTTTATGTTTATAGATGTCAGGGTGATGATGATGATGAAGATGCTTACCCACGAGTCCCAGTTTTCAGGCTGTGGAAAATACAGAAAGTGTTAGAAAGAAGCAAAATGTTCCTTTAAAACTTTTTCACTGCGTTTAAGGTTTCACACATGCTTCCAAATTACAAGCCCACAGTAGAAGAAGTACAGGCAGTGCTTAGAAAAAGAACAGAACAAGTCTGAAGAAGACTGAAGAGGAAGAGAAACCTTGAGTCTGTTCATAGAGATCAAATAGCCTGGTTAAAGTAAATGTGACTGTATAATATTATTAAGGTCTTTGTGTAGGTCTTAGGTGTTCTATAGGCCACATGCCAATCATCAGTCCAGCAGAAGAAGAAGAAGAAGAAGGCTGTGCAGCAGATCTGGAACAAACAGCAGCTGGAATACATTTTGAATACTAAACATCTCCCTCTTAAGGCTCTTTAACAGCTGGCCGGAAGTAAACCAGCACAATCTGTAGTCGTTGTAGCATTTCAAACTGTATTCCGCTGCACTCCTATCCAGTTTTGAAGAGGACTAAGTGAGAGCAGAGCAGCCTACAGAGACTATAGAGTTCATGCCACGCACGAGTCGTCTGTGGAAGAAGTGATCACCAAGAAGCACACATCACCATGCCAACCATCCACCCTGTGGTTTGGTAAACTGGACAGAAGCGGACCGAGTAACACCCCAAACCATGCCAAGCTCACTAAGCCATTTCACCTCCAATAACATGATCTAGCTCAAACTAACTGCTGGAGAAATCTGTCATTCATGATATTGAATGACATGAAATGAAGTTAAACCCTCTCTGAATCCCTTCGTGAGGTGGAATCCCTTAGTGAGGTTTTGGCATGTTTTGCAGTGTGTGAGGTCACTACAGTCTGAGCCGTTCATGCTGCGATTCATCCACCTGTGTGACCGCAGAGGCTCGGGTCGCCGCACCGAGAGAGTCCAGGTCCATGTCCAGCAGGCTGCTCAGTGCCGGACTGTCAAACTGATAACAACAGGGATACCAGGGCTCAATGGCTAACAGGGTGCGGCTAAGGGATGAGGCCAGAGGAAGGGATGCTGTAATGTCTCTGACCCGGTTGGGGGGGGAGGTGTTAAAGGGACATTCCGCTGGGGTTTTTTAGCGAGCGCCCGCCCCTGTCACTCACCTGTGTGGGGGAGGTGATGCTGATATCGGGAGCAGGAGCGGCCGCAGCGTCGAACAGGTTGATGATGTTCTCTGTTTTCATATCCTTACATGGAGTCACCTTGGGCGGAGGAGGCACTGCTGGCTTTAGCTACAGAGAAAGAAGAAACAAGACCAAAATAAGACATGATCAATAAAACCTCATGGAAGACAGCAATCAAAATATTCAATTTCAGTCCAATTGCGTCTCGTCTGTTCGTCCGTTCATAGTTTCTTTGTCTACCTGTTGTCTTCAAGTATTTTATGACCATTTTAATAGATTTAACGCTTTAAAAATGCCAACTGACCCAATGAAACTGAATTTAGCGCCACAGCAGGTCAACAGGGACAGACTAGGGTGTGTGTGTGTGTGTGTGTGTGTGTGTGTGTGTGTGTGTGCGCGCGTGCGGTTTCGGTGTCTCTACCTTGGATGGAGACTTGGGAATCGGGGGCGGCCCTCCTGGCCTGAGAGTGTGGTTGGATGCTTCTTTGACACTGACACTGACACTGACACTGACACTGAGAGAGAGAGAGGTAGGTAGAGAGAGAGAGAGAGAGAGAGAGAGAGAGAGAGAGTGATGGTAGACAAAAGAGTGATACCAATAGATTACACATTACAGCTATTAAGTGTGGCAGACAGTGAGAGGTAAGAGTGAAGCAACGTGAAGGAGGAAGGGACAGAGAGACGCTACAGTTACTGAGCATGCTCCATGAAACGTCCAAGCTGAGAAAAGTTGTTGTTTCAATCATCACCATGCAGGGAAAGTGAGCCTCCTTCTCTCCTCCTTCTCTCCTCATGCAAGCAGACGTGTGTGGCCGCTGTACTGTAAACACTCCACAGTGGTAGAAGCTAAACTAAAGCCCAGAGCTGTAAGTGAGCACAGAGTTTGGCCCAAGCTGCACCAGACGAGTTCATATGTTCGGGTCGGAAAAAACCTGAGAAAAGTCTGAACCCCAAAAGCCAGAGGTTGATGTAACGTGACACCAGAGAACTGCTTACAGCTCTCTGATGAATAAAGCATTAGGTCCTCTCTTGCTGCTTAGCACAAGTGGGACCAAGTTGCCGTTGCTGCAAGTCACAAGTGAGCCTTTATGAGCCTCTGCAATCAAGTCACAAGTCGTGATCTCAAAGGGTGTCACAGGCCAGAACCTCCACAACATCTCCCAAACCAAAGCACAGACCTCTGGGAGAAGAAAAGAGAAAGCTGTTGTGGCTGTTTGGAACATTGATCTGGGAAATGAAGGAGTGTTCCCCGCCGTGTCACCGTCACATATCATCTTGCCGGTGCAGCTTTTTAAAGGTGCAGGTCTGAGCTCCACTCGCTCGTCCTGAACTCTCCCGAGCCTGACAGACTGACTGAGGACACGGACGGTCAGACAGACAGCTTCAGTCAGACAGACAGACAAAACGTTTCCAACAACAAAGCTTCTGCCGTTTACCTCCTACTCGCTCCTGATGACGAGGCACCGGGGTTACCTGTCTTTCTGTAAGGGTCAAGGGTCAAGGGTTTCCTCAGGTTAATGCAGGATCTTATGATGTCATATGTAGAGTCCTATTCCTTGTCTGACTCTCGCTTCCCAGATCATAGCACAGCAGAATTAATTATGTAAATACCTGAAACATTATCGGGATTAAATCAGGATTTATTACCCAATTATAGGGCTTTCCTTTAGGTCGTATACTGCTGCTGCATAGGCTCCATTAATCTTGACATTAGCAAACAAACCAAATGCATATTGCCACAAAAACAAACCTCTGAAAATGGAGCAAATAATTGCTCTGCAGAGGGAGAGGCTCTTTTGGAGTTCGACACAGGCAGTTAAAGGTGCTGCTTTTATGACTGACGTGGGGGCTTTAAATACTTCACTTATAGCAAACAGGAAAAGTACACAAGAGCTTTGAAACTGACCCCACCGCGTCATTTAGCCGTATTGGGAAGCTATTTTTGATGCGGCTCGTTGCTCTAAACAAACACCATATATCATGCAGCCTCAAGAGGTGCAAATATTTGCAGCCGTTTCTGTCTGGAGGGAGGCATGGAGAGGCTGCACCACATGGGGGGGACTGACCACAGGCGCCGATGGATTACGTTTAGCAAGTCTAATCTCCAGGATTAACAAATATTTTCAGACGGACTCCTGTTAATGGTTTCAAATTGCTAAGACTCTAAGAAGAAAAAAATGTGGAAATCTACAGGGTTTGATCTGTTTTGATTGGATATGTGGCACAGAGGAGATCATGGTCGTAAAAGAGGACAGAGTATCACTAAACTGTCTCAAAGAAAGAGAAAAGAGACATGTTTCTGTACGATTTCATTCATTTCTAGGTTTAGGATTGGATTCCTTACTAACCTGTTTGGGTCTGAATCCTCCAATTTCTCCAAGATGTCAAATAAATCCTGATCCAACTGAGGGAGGCAGAGGCAGAGGGACATGTGTCATACATATGATGTGACACTGTCTCTATATGCTTCATCTAGTCTCCTTCACATCTGTATGAGACCTCACTCACCCGACTGATCTCCTTGTGGAACTTCTCCTCGAAACCTGCCAGACTCTGGAAGGTGCTGACGTAAAACCCAACACGACTGCGTGGAGGGAGAGAGAGAGAGAGAGAGAGAGAGAGAGAGAGAGAGAGAGAGAAGATGGTTGATGTCACTTTGATCTGACATTAATGTAACTTTGATATGCAATCCAACCATCAACCACCACCTGAAAGACCAACCTGTTCCAGAGTGAAGGTAACTCCTCTTGCAGGTCGATGTTGATCTCCTCAAACACCTTCTGGGCTCTCTCCAACTCCTCCTCTGCCTGGAACAAACACACACACACAGCATTGGCATCATGCATATACATGTGTGTGTGTGTGATGACAGCAAGTAGAGGCGTGTGTGTACCTGGCTTCTGGACAGGCTGCTCTGGGCCACGTTGTGTGCAGACAGGATTCCCTGAGCCCAGACTGGAGTCGCTCGCTCCAACAAAGAGGACGGCTGAGACAGACAAAATGTCAACACGCTGTACGTCAATATCATGATTAGAGACGGGGCGTCAGCGCTTTGGGATCAAGCCGGTGCGTGTTTGCGTTACCTTGGTGAGTTTGATGCCGCCGTCCTTCTTCTTGGTCTTGTGTGTGGCAGAGTAGTTGTGTCTGGCACTGTCGAAATCAACCAACTTCCTGTCTCGCTTTGCTATACGTGCCTGGACAGGAGACGAACGTGTTCAGGTTATTCTGCCATTCTGTCTAAGTTGCATTCCAAAATAATAATTACATTTTAATTCAACAAATCGGCAGCTTACCTTGATATCAGGGAACTGACCCAGGTATGTATCCATGGAGATGAGAGCATGATCAACCAATTTCTGGTGGTAGTCTGTCCAAAGCACGTCACAGTCCTGCAGCATGGACACACACACAAGCACACACACACACACACACACACACACACACACACACACACACACACACTGTGGTTTACACTGCATCTTTGCGGCTTATTATGCAGATTGAAGTGTAGTTATGATGTCTTGGTTTTGTGGTGAACGGTTGACAGCAGATCAGGTGGTCAAGTGGGCCAACCATTAACTGGAGGGTTGGCGGTTTGATTCCACCAGACTGCTGCTGTTGAGCATGGTGGTGACATTTTACATTTTACATGCACGCTGATGTATGTATGTCACAGAATCCTGTTAACTCTGTCCACACGCAGTACAGACAGTGTGAATGTAAACATCACAAGTGTCATCGTACCCAGATTGAAGCAGCAGATGCAATCCAATTAACTCAACACTGAAAGCATTGAAACTGAACTGAAGCATTTGAATCAGCCAGCTGGCCGTCGGTGTCGGGCTTTGACTATAGAGAAATCAATCCAAACGTCTCATAGAGGGCAAGCAGAGCGAAGTCAGAGGAACGTGTCACTCGTCCGCTCTCAGCACAGACGCCCACTTATAACTTCTTACACTTTGCAGAAGCCGAACAATTACGATAACAAAAGACGAGATATTCATCAAAAGAGTTTCTGACCTCAACGATGGAATCCACGTCGTTTTTGCCGTACCAGTCTGGCTCGTACATGTCAGCCAGACACGCCTGCACGTTCTTAGAGGACTCGTGCATGGCTGAGGACAGAGACACACACACACATTAATACACACGGTACATTCACAAAACTTCTGTGGTCATTTAGAGGTTATATGTGTGTGTATTACCCTTCACGGCTTCCAGGTAGGCCCGCAGGTCCCTCTGTAGTTTGCTGCCTTCAGTCTGCAGATGAAGTAAAGTTTGGGTCAGTCTGAGCTCTATTTCATGTCATGATGTCATTTTCCTGGAGTAAAGGCTTACGTATTGTTTGTTGAAGTTGATGACTCCCTCCTCGAACGCGATGTCCTTGGTCTCGTCGGCTTTGCCAAGCTTCTGCAGGACCTGGGGATCAATCAGAAGCTTCAGCTGAGTGCTCCGTTTCAGTTTGCAGACAGAAGACGAGATCAGTTATCAATTATCCATAAAATATACAGTGAATATTTAAACATTCAGGCGCTCTATCTCTCCCTCTCTCTCTCTCTCTGAGGTCAGCTCAGAGGTCAAGCCTGTTTTGTCCAGACTGGTCAGCTTTTTCTTTACATGGAATAACAGCGGTAAAAGTTTTTGTGTCTATTCTAACGTCCCTCACTGCTGTGTGTGCTTCCTGTTCCTCAGGAGGAAAAGGACTTCACTCTTTCCTTTATGACGCTCGGTTGATTTGATTATTAGCTATTTTCAAACTCTTGTGTTCATCTTTGCTGTTTTATTGTTTGGTTAAGTTGAATGTAGGTTTTATTTGACTTGTTAATTGATAAAGCCAGCTACTTGATCATGAGTTGTATTTTGAAATGAAGTTCTTGAGGATACATGGAACTATGGAAATGTGTTGTTTACGTCAAGAGATACTTAAACTGTCCTCAGAATGCAGATAATAATCTATACCTCTCCTCTCTCTCCCTCTGCTCCTTCAAAGTATCAAATAACCCTCATGTCTAAGATGCCAGGACAAATAGCGCCCCCTGTCATTCACTCAGCAAACCACACCATGCAGGTGCACCACTAAGCCAAAGACTGGGCCTCCTCTCAGCCTCCTCCTCAGTAAAGAACATGTCTGCATCATGACAGAATAACATGACGGTCACTGATGTACAGTATAATGGAGGAGGGGGAGGAGGAAGAGGAGGGGGGGCTCTTCCTCTGTGACAAGCTCACATGACAGACGTGACGCAAAATGGAACAGTTCCACTCTGTAGTATCTGTAGCAGGGTGATCGCATGAAACACTACAACGATATGTGCGTGTCCGCTGTGTGGCATTGAGAGGAGGAAGAGTTGTCTTATAGTGAACGTCCTCATCCTCTCACACACACACACACACATATACACACAGAGTCCTGGCTCGTATCGTCACCGTGCCGTGATGCGACACTGCGCCCGGGGTGAAAGGATGCGGCACGGAGGCTGGATGGGGGTTTTTCCGGGCCTCTGAGCGATCACATCCTCGAGCACTTGAACGCGTCTTACCTTCTCCTGGGCTCTGGTGAGCTTCTTCTGGACGTTGCTGGCCACTTTCCCGGCGGTCAGCCCCTTCCCCAAATTCAACTCAGCCATCTTGTAGCGTCGGGTGAGCCTCGGATGCGGGAAGGGGGAGAAACAAACACGGCGACAACGATCGGCTGCACCGCTACGGAGACGGAGACCCGCTGGGCAGGTTCATCCAACGTCCAGGCGCGGGGGAGAGAACGGCGATAAACGCGGATGTGTGTGACGCTCTGTGGTGAAGATATGTGTGTATGCGTGAGAGTGTGTGTGTGTATATGTGAGTGTGTGTGTGTATATGTGTGCGTGTGTGTGTGTGTATATGTGTGTGTGCAGAAAGCTAGGATGTATTCCCCAACACCGAGCTGCTGGATGCGCGTCCGTGACAGAGGAGGAGGAGGAGGAAGAGGAAGAGGAGGATGCGCTGTCAGATGCTCTTAAAGGCGCAGATGCTGCTGCTATAAAAAGCACAATACAGCCGCTTTAACGCGCTAAAGCTGCGCGGTTATCACTCCGTTCTATACGGCCCACCGATCTGATCACTCTAACCATTACGTCACGCAATACGTCTGTGTTTCGTGCTTGTAAAACACAAAATACATCATCACAAGGGGTCGAAAATATTTGGCAGCTTCCAGAAAGTGCTTGTGTATCTTCAATCACATTTACAGCAGCGTAAGTGTAAAACTGATCTGCAGTAAACTGAATCTAAATCCTTATAAAGCACCAATATAATAGAATAACATAGAATAGAGTAGAGTAGATCATAATGTAATAGAGCCAGCAGCCGTGTGTGTGTTGGATTCCACCCCCTGGTCCCTAGAAGTGGTACAGACTTACAACATGTTACATCTGGATCAGAAAAAATGGGTTTAATCCAACAAGGTTCACATGTCCTCCACCAGCAGTTTGATTAATAGCCACCAGATGGCGCCATTAGCCCGCTGCTGATTTCCCTCAAAACGACTAAGCTTCACTTTCTGCTTGTTGTTGCTCCTGAGGTGTTTGCAGGGAGCTGATGCAGTCCAGTCTGGAGGGGGGAGGGCAAGGGGGGACCCAGCGTCGTACAGAACACACACAGAACACACACACACGTGTTTATATATGTGGGTGGTTGATGCTTTGGTGTTTTACTTTTCAACCAGATTGACTCCATGTTTGTTTCCTTTTTCTGTGCTGTGTGTGATCAGTCCTCACTGTTCTTTGTGCCTCACACACACAGAACCTGATCCACTCTTTGACAGACTCTTCCTTGAGGCCCAGAACCTTCATCTCCCTAAGATGACACTCCATCCTGATCCGTGCTGCCCCATCACAGTAACGTTCCCTCCAGCTGTTCCACATCTGTAACATTCCTGCTGCATTCAGACAAACTGTCTTTCTACTGACATAAATAAAATCTTAATATAAAAGGTCAAATAAAAGGTCTTTGTCAGCTGATGTGTGTGTATCTGTGTGTGGCTGGGAGCTCTCCGAGGTCCTGATCCCTGACTGATGCAGCTGAGAGGACAAAGCTGGCCTCAGCAGAAGAATGGAGCTCTGGATTCTCCCGGGTGGTAATTATGTGTCCTTGTGTGTACGGTACAGAACGCAATAATGTGAATCTGTTGCATAATAGCGACTGTAATCCGGCCTGCACGCGAGAGGGAAACGTGTGTGTGCCTGAGTGTGTGTGTGTGTGTGTGTCTGAGTGTGTGTGTGTGTCTGTGTGTGTGTGTGGATGTGTTCACTCCTCTCAATTAAAATATGTCAAAAGGATTTCAAAAGGATGTTATTGTTGTTGTTTTGGGGTTCCTACACACACACACACACACACACACACACATACACACATGTTACAAGCAGAAGGGACACTTCCATATGTTTTGCTGAATGTATAACCATCTCTTTCTGCATCCTCCACTCTCGCCCCCCTTTCTTCCTCTCCTTCTCCCCTCACCTCCTACCCTTGCCCCCCCCCCCCCCCCCCCCCCTGCCATTCCCCCTCTCACTTTTCACTCTCTCTCTCTCTCTGCCCCCCTTTCCTCCCCCCTCTCTCCCTTTATCCCCAACAATAACAACATTTGGCCACGAGTCACCAAGCCCATTCTCTCCCCCCCCCCCCCCCCCCAACCCCCCCTGTATAATCACATGAAAAGCTCCTCTCCTCCTCCTCCTCCTCCACCCTCTTGTGCTGCGGGAATGGTTTAACCCGTTATTCAGAGAGAGAGAGAGAGAGAGAGAGAGAGAGAGAGAGAGAGAGAGAGAGAGAGAGCACAAAGACAGGCACGTTGTTCGCGTTGGTGCTGTTGGAGGATAAACCGAGGCGCATGATGTAAACATGGACTGAAAGACGCAAACGGCTGCGCTTCCATCGTTTTCCCGTCGCTCTCTGCCTTCAGTATTACATGAGGTGCTGACTGGACGCCGTCTGGTTCGGACAAAGAGACGAATGAAGGAGTAGAGAAGAGGAGGAGGAGGAGGAGGAGGAGGAGGAAGAGAGAGTAGTTGGGCATTGTTTTGTCTCGGTCGCGGGGCTCTCTGGAGTTTCTGTGTGTCTGGACCAGAACCTGGTTCAGCGAATCCGGACCATGTTGAGTTCTCCAAGCTGACGGAGGCGCCGAGTGGAGATCCGTCCGTTTTTTTAAACCGAACACTGCCCTTCTTCCTTTCTTTCTTCCGTTCTTCCCTTCTTTCCCTCTCGTCTGGGTTGGAGGATGACAGCAGGAGCAGAGGGGCGTTAATGTGCCACGGCTTTGAGGTGAGTGACTGAGTTTCTTTGTTCGATTCCCCCCTTAGAGTTGCGCGTAAAAACCGGATCGGCGCGGAACAGAAATTTGGACAAAGAACGAAAGAAAGAAAGTAGCGCGGTCCGTCAGCTAGAACGCTACTTCTCTCCCCTCCTCCTGTTATTAATGCGCTTTCTGGCACTCAGCATCTGTTCCCTCGCAGCTCAGCCATCAATCCTCTCCGGCAGAGGGAACAATGAGAGCGCACACACACAAACCCTCCGGACGGCCCCGCTATTGTTTTCGCTCCATTGTGTCCTCCTCCAAAGGTGCAACGTTTGGTGCTATAAGGCAACAAACTGCACGAGCTCTCAGCGGCCGCGTATCCATGGCAGCTAAATTAATCCTTCATGATGTGTGTGTGTCTATGTGTGTGTGTGTGTGTGTAGCAATGAATAATTCACAACGACTGTAAACTCTGAATTTGATACCAGTGTGCATAATTGGGTTGAACAGCGTGTAAACACAGAGAGGCAAATAGATTAGCAGAGAGTCACGTGGCTCTACATCTATCTATCTATCTATCTATCTATCTATCTATCTATCTATCTATCTATCTATCTATCTATCTATCTATCTATCTATGTATCTATCTATCTATCTATGCTCTCTCTATCTTTCTCTCTCTCTCTCTCTCTCTCTGTCCCACATCCACTCTCTTTTAAAACAAAGGCTCTCTACACTTCATTGTATCTTAATCCAGACGAACAAAAGAGAGAGAATCCACACAGAGTGAAACCAGAACAAAAGAGCAGCTTCCTAATTAGTAGTTTGTCACAGCAAAGATGAGATAATTGTATAGGAAGAGCAACCTTGCACAGGCACCTCTCCCTCCTCTTCTTCCTCTTCCTCCTCTTCTTCCTCCTCTGCCTATTGTTAAGTGTGTTTATGTGTGTCATTGTGGGAAGGAGTCTGAAATGTACTCGGGGGGGTCATCGCTTCTTCTTTCCACAAACAAAGGGATCCGAGGTTCGCACACTTAGGAGACGTTTAGAGGAAGATGATGATGATGAGAAGGAGGACGAAAGAGGAAGACAAAGGCGGTCGAAATCCGTCCAGATTTGGCCGTCTTAGATTAGAACTCAGAGGTCTAGACGCTGGTGTGAGAGAGGACACTAATGCACTCCCGTATTGTTATGGCTGCTGTTATAAAATCATGGCCTCGTCTCCATTAACTCAGACGAAATGAGTTAGAGTCTAATGGCAGTTGCAGCCTTGTTGGAGCATGAAAAACACCCAGACGAAGCCAATCAGGTGGGAGGAGGATTAATGAGGTGATGCTATTTACGATAATGTCTTTGATTTGAAGGTGATGCTTGAGTCAAACGTGCCGAGTGAAAAGCCAGCCAGCGCGCGGAGACGACGTGTTTGTGCCAATTTGCAGCCGGCGTGCAACGTTTTACATTTACACCTTTCAGCTCTTTCTCCCAGCGTGACACCAATCCCCTGCGCCGGAGCGTTACAGGAGACGTCGCCGCAGGGGGCCACAGGCTGTATAGTGGCTGTTGAGTGAGAGGAAGGTGTTTCACTCTTCCTCTAACAGGGCTGTCAGGTCAAGTCCTGGAATGCCAACCCGCTGATTTTCCAGTCATGAGCTCGCTGCTCTAAAAAGCCCGGTGGATTCTCGCCCGGCGGCTGTTCCGGTTGACAGCTCTAATTCGCCGCATGTTGACTCTTCCTTCCTTTTCCCGCGCGTTTCCTTTGATGCCTGCACGCTGACGGCTCCTGATAGCGTCACGTATCGACTGGAGAGGTGCCGTCTTTATTGCCTCCGTGGGGGGAAGGCGGATATTGCTGATTCAAACCCAAGTATGCAAATGAGGCCCTGCATGGGAGGCTTTGTTGTTAGTTATGTAACCCAGATCAAGAGCCAAGCGGCCTTATTTTAGGACTTCAGCCAAAGTTACAGAATGTTGTTATTGTGAGATTTATGGTTTGTGCGGCCATTAAAGCAATGAATCTGCACTGAAGGATCGTCTTATACATGTGGAAGTACACTCTGTGGCCCGGCTGAACCTCTATTAGAGATCAGAACCAGCCCAGTTAGGACAAACAGACGCTTAATGTATGGATGCTGATTCAATTATAATGGAAAAAAAGAGGAAAACTTTGAAAATATAACTGGAAAAATGTCCGAACCACTCAGCATCTTCTGATCGCTTTGCTCCATCCTCCATCACAACCTGCTGCCTATTTTAGTGCCTCTCACAGACGAATGGGTGCTATGGAGACTGTAATTCATAGAGAACTGCTAGTCAATGGGCAGCCTGTGTTTGTGTGCCTTCACTGTGCACGGCTGTGCTGTTGCGTTGTGTAAGCGTAAGAGAATCCAAAGCCAAACCTCAAGACTGGTGACTGATCGCAGCGCATCTACAGAAGCTTCGCCGTCTGCCACGGGCCACATGGTTATGTTCTACATTAGAGGAAGATGGATGAGGTGTGGGAGAGCGAAGACAAGGCGAGAGGAAGAAAGAGCGCGAGTCAAAACGCAGCCGAGCGGTAAATTGTGCGGGTGAGACAAAAAAACAGAGGGGGGAAGAGAGGAAAGGAAAGGAGAGGAGAGGAGAGGAGAGGAGAGGAGAGGAGAGGAGAGGAGAGGAGAGGAGAGGAGAGGAGAGGAGGGGCAGATGGGAAGTGACAGAAGGGATGAGTGAAGGAGAAGAAGGGATTGAGATGGAGGTAAAGAGACAGAGTGGAGGGGAGGAAGGGTAAAGTCGATCCTAATCCCATTAATTTACACCAGCGCTGTCCTTCCCACTGGCACACACACACACACACACACGCTGCTGTTTAGTATTCAGTATTGGTGTGTGTTGAGCGTCTGTGCTGACACTTTTTCATCATATACATCATGTGCAGCAGCGGTGAGGACAGACTGGGAGCAGACTGACTCTCTGTACATTGTGTACACGGCTGAGTTTCTCTGTGCCACCCATTCACAGACACACCCAGTGGAGCCAGAGAGGAAGAGGAGGAGGAGGAAGAGTCTAAACTAAAGGCTTTGACCCAAATGACACACACACACACACACACACTGCACAGACCAATGTTTGCCTACATTTATACATGCAAACAGTCAGAATGTTGACATGCAGTCATTAGTAACAGAATCTCAGAGTAAACATGAGGTGTTGCGTAATCCTGCATGAGGCCAGTGGGAGGAAGCTGAGGTGTGACGCTCCAATTAGTGAGGAAGGTTTCTGTCTTAATAAAGAGAATGAAACGTCTGTGCGCTCATCAGAGGAAGCATTTATTTAATTTGTGATCATTTCCATCACATTAAGGTTTGAAAAAGCAGATTTATTGCCTTCATTGTGTCTAAAAGCTGCCGTGTGTGAACACATCTGCACAACTACACAACATGGGCCTGAAGAGGAGGAGACACAACCTGGATACATCAACTCACCACCTGGAGGAGGGATGGGTGGAAACCTCTCATGGGTTAGGATGGAGAAGAAACGGGGTTAAAAGAGCGACGGTAGAATGTGGTAATGACTCTCACCATGGGGAGAGAGAGAGAGAGAGAGGGAGAGAGAGAGAGAGAGAGAGAGAGAGAGTGAGAGAGAGAGAGAGCTGTCAGCAGCACAGCTAATAGAAAAACACAAAATACAAGACAAGGATTTATATGGCTACAGGGAATAGATGAGAGAAACTATGTCCGTGTGTGTGTGTGTGTGTGTGTGTGTGTGTGTGTTGCATGTGGCACTCAGTATGTGTTCACGCCATCACAGAGGAAAATGAGTGTCTATTACCTGCACATTGTAGGTCAGCAGCTGGAGATCCCCCAGTGTATACAGTGTGGAGGAACACACACACACACACACTAAAACACACGCGCACACAGAAGTGCACACGCACACACCATGTAAGGCAGATAGCAGAAAGAGAAAATGAGAGAAAGGTGTTTTTATTATTAATTCTGTATTATGTGATGACAGCTGTGCAGTGTTGTGATTGTGAACGAAGCCAGAAGACAGAAGAAGATTTGTGGGAGGTCTGAACGGCAAACAAACACATTTAGGTTTTAATGAAACTCTGGTATCTCTCTGCCCAGTGAGAGAGAGAGAGAGAGAGAGAGAGAGAGAGAGAGAGAGAGAGAGAGAGAGAGAGAGAGTAATCTGATGAAAGCCTCTTTACTCCTGTGTACCTTCACCTTCAGGCCACAAGCGTTGCCAGCTGCTTAGAGGGATCAGTGCTGAGGCCACTTACACGGACACACACACACACACACACACACACACACACAGATGCATTTGCGATTCACTTCTTGTTCACTTAAAGTGTTGTCAGGCTGCTCACGATGCCCACATGTTATCTGTCAGGGTAGAGCTCTGTGGCTGCTTCACCGTTTGACTTTCTCCCCTATAAACACACACACAAATACACACACACACACCAGACCCAGACCAGTCTATGCTTTCCTGGTTTGGTCATCTGATACCCCAGCTCTCAGGTGCGGTGGTCAGATAGATATTTGTGATCCACAGCTCTTTAGTTAAACATCCGGGGCCGATCTGTTAACTCCAGCAGCTGTCGTTTCTAAGAAGGACATTTATGGGCGCATTCCTCTGAAAACTGTCTTCAGACATGCTGCGGCTGGGGTACGACAAAGTTAAAGACGGCGTTTCATCAAACCTAGAGTGTCTGAGTCCACGGAAAAAAGAATCCAAAGCCTAGAATTTCCCCTGCGGCACCGTTTGTTCAACTGCTTTTATTTGAACTTCTCACAATCTTGCAAAGCGACGCCATCGTGGTTCACAGCAGCACAGATGTCAGGTAGAGCAGAGAGACGGAGAGGACTCTGAGGTATCACTGTGTGTGTGTGTGTGTGTGTGTGTGTGTGTGTGTGTGTGTGTGTGTGTGTGTGTGTGTGTGTGTGTGTGTGTGTGTGTGTGTGTGTGTGTGTGTGTGTGTGTGCGCGTGTGTGTGTGTGTGTGTGTGTGTGTGTGAATGAACAGGCAGTCTGTAGACAGAGCCGTCTTTATACTATATAATGTGCCTGGGTGGTGGGGTGGCTATAGGCAACTGTGTATGTGTGTGTGGGTGTGGGTGTGTGTGCGGGTGTGTGTGTATAGGTCATTGAGACGTCTCAATGGTCTCGCAGCTCAAAGGAGGGAGAGGGAGAGACTGAAAAGAGGAGAAGAGAAAGTCAACAGTTTCTCCGCTCCCATACAAATCAGCCTGCTGCATTAATGAGGTGTCCAGGCCGTTTCACAGAGTGTGTGTGTCCCGCTTAACTTCACATTCACACACACACCGAGAAGCGAATGAGGCAGATATCTGCATGGTGGAATACATAGAATACAAAGGACCCATACAGATAAGGAGAAACCAGCTGCAGGCAGGGAAGAACATTTAAAAAAGTTCAAATTGTGTCTGAACTTCTTTTTCCCAAACCGAGCTGAACTCAGTTTGTCCCTGAAAAGACCCTGAGGGACTCCGTATGGAAATAGGAGACACTCAGAGAGCGCATACCTCCGACAAGGCTGAGTAGTCCTCCGAAGTTTAAATGTTACCTGTTATAGCGCCACCATCAGGCCATCAACATCAACACCATCAACTCTCTCAACTGTGGCGGAAAATCTAGTCAAGTGAAAGTGGGCGTGGCTTATATGGACATATTAAATACTTTGACGTTTTTTTTCACGTCAGAATTTGTGTTGAATCCTCAGCGGAGTCAGCTCCATCTGACACACACACACACACACACACACTGACAGATGGACAAGATGCAAACACATATCCTGTTAGTAACCATGACATCAGCAGGGCCGTTACTCACTGTCACATGCACATGAATGCTCTCTCTCTCCCTCTCCCTCTCTCTCTCTCTCTCTCTCTCTCTCTCTCTCTCCCTCTCTCTCTCTCTCTCTCTCTCCCTCTCCCTCTCTCTCTCTCTCTCTCTCTCTCTCTCTCCCCACACAAAGTTTGGCATCTTTTCCTCACTTTAACCAAACTTATTTCCGCTATTCTCCCCTCTAGTTTCCCTCTTAAACGTTCCAATCAACAGGACAAGCTCTCCCGTCTTGTCTCGTGTGATCCACACCAGAGGAGAAGGTTTAATATCTCCGTAACGGTTTAAGAGGTATTAGGAAGGTTCACCCTCAAGGCCTTTCACCTTCGTCTATCTGCTCTTAATCTCCTCGCCGCTCTTACCTACTGCCCTCAACCCCGTGAACTCCCCTCCCCCGCTGCCTGTGCTCTCTCTCTCTCTCTCTCTCTCCTTCCTCGCTCGCTCGCCCTCAACACTATTCAGCCGGTGCATTTAAAAATCAATATCCCAGCATCGCAGCAACATTAGGCGAGCGTAGTTCACATCCAGTAAAGATAAAAGTCGCCCTAAGCTCATCGCGGTCGGACATGAAAAGGGTGCAAACCGCAACAACATGTCAGCAAATCCGCTCGGCCTCCAGGTCGCATCCAGACGGGGCGTGAGGTCTTTCACTTCCACTGTGAAGAGGAAGCACCGCTGAGAAGCTCAACCATTCATATGAAACAACAGGACCAGCAGACTGGGACACTGGGGGAGAATTCAGCCACATTTGTCTGCGTCGTGTTCGATCGGGTTTGAAAGTGAAAGATGGAGCAAAATTACGAGTGTGTGTGTGTGTGTGTGCGTGTGTGTGTGTGTGTGTGTGATCAAAATAGTGAACCTGAACTGCTGAATTTCATCTCTAATTCAAAGTTGTTTCTGTCTGGCTGTCACATTGAATACAGCCACATTGATGGGTTCAGTATTTTTGGGACAAACACAAAGACGTATTTGCTGAATCTACACATAAATGTACTAAAGTGCACCATCAGCCGGTTCAGGTCTGCTCGGTTTTCAGTCACAGAGCTGAACTGAAGTCGCCCAAAGGGAAATTTCCCCGGTTGAGTTCTGATTTGTCACGTCAGACACACTTCCTCTCTGTTCTCAACTCTGTTCCTCCCTGCAGACTCCTTTTTTGATGTCGAAACCGAAATGAAGTCCACAGTCTTCCTTCTCTTAACCTGCTGAGACATTCTAATTATGGGAAATTAGGTGTGTGTGTGTGTGTGTGTGTGTGTGTGTGTGTGTGTGTGTGTGTGTGTGTGTGTTCGCTGTTTTTCTGTTTGTGAATGTGTTACTACTGATCTGTCTCTCCTCTCTCTCTCTCTCAGTGGTTGTGTTTTGTCTCTAGAGAGCAGTGTGTCCTCATTCTATTGATGCTGTTGCCACTACTCGGCGTGTGGCATCTGAAATATTGATGCTGAGAAGACACACACACACACACACTTTTTGCCCTCTTCGCTTGCTCATGTAACTAGACCCGAAAATAAAGGATTTACTATTTACTCTGTTTTTCTATCCATATCCAAACACACCCACACACAAACACACACACACACACACACACACACACACACACACACACACACACAACGGACCTCCCAGTGAAGTAGGCGAAGACATTAGTCCTCTGAACCTCGGTGGAAAGCGGCCTGATTAAGTATTTATACGGAGAGAGATCAATTCTGGAAAAAAGAGAAAGTTGTTGTCTGATAAAGTTTCTGTTCTTTGTGCGTAAAGATCTTTGATCCGTAAAAGTGAACTCGCCGAGTCAGCTGAAGTCGGCGGTGGCGCTCTGCGATTGGCCGATGTGTTTACAAAAAGGCAAAAGATAAAGAGAACAAATAATGAGCCGAGTATTGCTGCAGCAGTGAGTCTCATATTTGACCTTTGACCTCATTATATCTCCTCCTGCGGTAAAGACGGCGAGGGAGAGGAAGTGAAGCCCGAACAGAAGGCTTTGATTTGTCAAATTAAATATTTTTCGGGCCAATCAGAGCGGTTGAAAGACTTAAATGAGCTGCATGGGTGAAACATTTTTGCAACTTTGATTGTCTGACATTAGAGTCTGTGATTGAGCAGTTAGAACACTTAGGCCTGTTACTAATGTTCCTCTGACATTTAGGGTTATGGCCTAATTCATCAACATGTGAGTACATTACATTACATTACATTACGATCATTTGTCAGACGCTTTTATCCAAAGCGACTTACATTACATTTACCACCCTTCGCAGAGGGAGCAATTGAGGGTTTGGTGCCTTGCTCAGGGGCACCTCGGCAGGGGCTCGAACCGGCAACTCTCTGGTTCCCAAGCGGTAGCTCTACCCACTGAGCCACTGCCTCCCTACAACAACATCATCTCAGGGCGACTTCAGTGTAATTGCATCCCTCAGACTGGAATGTGAGGGGATGGATCTGTCTGGTGTGCAAACATGGAGAGGGAGAGAATCACACAAGTGCACTTTACACTAATGAGCCTCGTTATTTGTCGATAGAGGCACAAAAAAGCTCATTCGCCCACAAATTAGGCGGGGAACCGCTGACGATGTGATCTCAAATATTTCAGCTGCAAATTATGGAACGCAGTGATTGGAGCTGTTATTGTTCCCCTGCTCTTTGTGTGATTTGTGTGAAATAACACAGATTTGGTGTTTTGATCCACCTTATCTGGATTTGGCGTCTGTGAGGTTAACATCAGAAACACACACATCCTGCTAAAATAGCCAACATACATCTGTAAACATAGATATCTTAGTTTATATTCAAGGGTAAAAGTCATGATTTAACACATTCCACTCTAATGTTGGTTGTCTGTTGTTGGAAATGAAATAAAAAGTTTGATGATAGTCCATAACGTCAGCGCTTTAGAGTTATTTCACATTTACTTGGCTCTGTTCAACCCAGTGTCAGCGTTTTGTTCCATCATAAAGAGCCACCATGAATGAGGTGAAAGGTCAGGGCTGTTTCGCTGCCAGATGCCTCAGAGGAACCAATAGCGGCGGAGCTGTAAGGCGAACATTCCCATGGATACGAGCCCCCCTCCCCCTCCCCTCCCCGATCCCTCGTACCCGCTGCTAGTTGTCATGGCAACAGACAAGATGCGGCATTGTTGCGTAACGCTTCCTCATTCAAGTCCCATCATGTGTCAGTGATCGGAGGGACTGTCAGCCAAAATCATCAAACACATTCAAATACCATTAATAACATTCTGTCACTTTGACTGTTTCCTGTTTCAGCTGTATAGGATAATACATTATCAGCTCATTTCCCATACACGCCGGTGTTGCTGTGTCCGGTTGCTGCCTGTTCCAGTTTATCGTTTTCCGTTTAGCACGAGTCGTGGTGCCCTGACGTCTCCCGCTGGTCCGTTAACATCATAACATTATAAAGTTAATAACAGCTTTAGACTTCATCTATCTTAATGCCATTAATTCTGTACGAGCAGCAGGGACACGCTCGCTAGTTGTTGCTCGGCACTGGAACAAATCAGAAGAGAAGCGTAACGACAGCCGCAGGCTTTAACGGAGAGAGAAAAAACGAACAGAAAAACCTTTTAATTCCACTACTACTAAAAGCTCATCTATAATTGAAACAGAAACACCGTCTGATACTTGAGACCTGATTAGAGTTACACACCACTATGACATCACATAGCAAATCCATTTCTTCTATATTCACGTGCAGGACTCAGAGGGGAGGTGTTGTTTTACAAAGATCACCATGGGAATGATATGTGTGTGTGTGTGTGTGAGAGAGAGAGTGATAGAGTGAGGTCATGTTGGCTTTGACATGATAAGTGCTGTGACCTGGACTACAGTAATGGATCCACAAGAACTGAACTGGGACGGTAAAGTGTTCTTTTTTTATTGTGTACTGCTCACCAGGTTCACCAGGTATTTAATCTTGAATGAAAAGTCTGGGATTTGCAGACACACACACACACACAGCTAACACACACACAGATGTGAGCGCTACACGGATCCACACATGGAAAAGATGTGTGTGGAAAAGTGTCAATTGGTGTTCAGGTGTGTGTAGGTGTGTGTAAGTGTGTGTAAGTGCCCTCCAAAGGAAGAGGCGATGATGAGCCACACTGCAGACTGCATTAAAGATGCAGTGTGTTACCGTAAAATAATGATGATGCAGAATAAAAGGCAGCCGTTATGTCACTTAGACGATGTTCCATTCAAGCCCTTTACTGCTGAGTGAGTCCATAAACTCACCAGGCTCTGCTGAACCGGTGGGATTTGGGGTTTTAAATGAGTGTGTGTAGATGTGTCTCTGCAGATTCGGTGTGTGTGTGTGTGTGTGGTTCCCAGAATGAGTCTATAATCCTCAAATCAAACACATTACGCTGCAGCTGTACTGGGTTTTCTGGCGTTCTGAATCAAATTAACGGGCCGATCCTCCTGTAATCTGCTGCGTCGGAGCGTCGGAGCGCCATGTGGCTGCAGATTGAAATTGCCCGCAGCTATTCTGAAAATCAAACGCGTGACGCCAGAACTGGCTGACTTTGATCACACCTATTAGCTAATGGAACAAATACTGTACAACAAGGAGAAGCAAAGCAGAGGCCCGGGGCGCTGTCATCCCTCTGTGGACCTCACACACACACAATTCCAGGTGTGTGTGGAGCTTTTTTTTTTTGAGTGTCCTTGTAAATCACTCATGCTGCTGAGTGTCAGACCAGCTTAGGGGTCCGTCTGCGTCACATCAGTGTCACAGCAGCTCACCGTCCACTCTCACCAGAGGCCCAGATCACCATAGAGACCAACAGAGCGTCACATGATCAGCACATCTTAGCCTCAACACGTATGAGACGCAGGTGGGACGTGTTGATCTAGATCTACAGGAGAAGACAGGTGCATGCATGTGGGACCTCACAGTCACAGACATCACAACATGTCATGATTCTTAAGGAACCATGAAGTTTGAGCTAGATACAAATGTGTTGCCTTCAGGATCCAATCATGCCCATGTTAGATTACACAGTCGTCATATCTAGATACAAACTCCAAGTTCTGAAGCTGGACTTGGGGAGCTTGGGAGAAAGACTGGGGCCACAGTGGATTAATGGAAAATACAGTTTGTAATGACTAAACGCTCACTGGGTCACAAAACACATAGAAAGTCAATTCCAAGCATAAGGAAAACACAGATAAGGGAGGAAACAAACAAACAGAGGAAACTCAAGTATCAGGCATTTAAGCCACCGGTCAAAAAGGAGAATAACTCATAAGCAGCTTGCAGCTACAGGATAAAAGGTGTTGACACAAATACTAGAGGAGAAAAGTCTCGGGATAACAAATGCAAACTGGAAAAACTAAAGAGGCTCAGCAAAAGGAAGTAGAGGTGAAACAGTAAACAGGCGATAAGAGCAAATGGAAAATAAACACAGAAACCTTCAAGGACAGAAACAGAGGAGACAAGAACTTCTGATGAAACACACAAGCAGACAAACAGGTGAATGTACTCACGCAAACAAGAAACAGGAAATGAACGCCAGGGCAGGAAGTGAAGCACAAGGAACGTGAGCAGGAGATAATTACAAAATAAAACAGGAAACGAACACAATAAAAGCACGCAGGCGGAATAATGAAGCAACGTCACTGATCTAGTTTGGCCTTAAATGAGCAGAAATATCATTACGTTCAGTCTGGAAGAGGAATAATCAGTTTGGTTTATGATCCAGATACCTTTTATGGCTCCTGTTTCTTTTGACAAACAAAGGAATGAAGTTCTACCCAGGATCCAGACTTCCCTCCCTGTGCCCGGGTGATGGAGTGCAGCGCTGCTCCCTGTTGTCAGTTATGCAGCAGTGTGTTATTTTAATATCACATAAGGTTGGGACCCAGCAGTTAATAAGATGGAATAATATATATGTATGATGTAACGGCAGTGCGGCTCTGAAACGGCGTCTCTGGAAACTTACTGTAATCATTCTGTCATCGTGAAAAGCTTTAAGTTTCAATCAGCCAGCCAATTTATGCAACTTGCTCTGTTGATCTTTCGCTCTCTGTTTGTGCTGCAGAGTCGTGACCTCTTTGATCCATTCCTCTGTGTGTGTGTGTGTGTGTGTGTGTGTGTGTGTGTGGTGTCTGCAGTGCTCAGCTGCATGTGTGTGTGCAGGTGCTCAAAGCTTTTTTCCCTGTGAAACTTATGGAGCTGGCTCAGTGTGTTGTCAGCACTTACAGCCCAGCACTTAAAAATGAACAATCAATAACGGCTCCCTCCTCTCTTTTCTTTCCCTCCATCTCGCTCCTGCACTCTCCCGTCTCCCCCTCACCTAGGCGTCGTCTCCATGGGTGAGTCCCTCTGATCCAGTCATCCCCAGCGACCCCTCCATTCCTCACCCCCGCCCTCGTCTCTTCGCCTAAACCCCGGTCCCCTCCTTCCCTCCCGCCCTCACCTGCTCCACCACCGCCACCATGACTTCCACCAACCTGCTGCTGGACGTGGCCGAGGCGGGCCTGAGGTGCGACCAGGAGATCAAGCGGCGGTATGAGATCGTGCCGTCGGTGGTCTGCTCCATGTGCTGCCTCTTTGGAATCATCTACTGCTTCTTTGGTGAGTCAAAGCCCCAGCTGAACAATGAGGTTTTCATGAAAAGCCAGTCGTGATAAAAACAGCTTCATCTTTCTCCAGACCTTTTTCAAATCCACTGTCCAGGTCAGAGAACATGGAATTATGGTTTACAGCTTGTGTGTTCCTTTCCTGGAAAGAATATCAAAGCTTTTAGATACCGCATCACTTAGGCAGGAGACAGAATAACAGCAGATATCTGAGACGGAATTGGTGGGAAAAAAACATTTTCTGGATGTGTGTGTCATCATTCCAGGATATCACCACATTGTTTTGATTGTTTGAAAGCAAAGTGAGGCGGATTTCTTCTCCAGCATTTATGAATAAGAGCAACAGACTTGATGGCAACGCATGACATGCCTGGTGTGTGTGTGTGTGTGTGTGTGTGTGTGTGTGTGTGTGTGTGTGTGTGTGTGTGTGTCCATAACTTCTGAGACACATCAATGTCCCGTCGATCACTTCCTGTCACTTTGCTTCTTCTCCATGAATCAGTCGCTCTCCATTTTGTGTCCCGCAGCTCTTCTCAGTTTGGATTAAACCTCAAAGTCTTGATTACCCTCCCAGATCTCTGTTACCGTCCCCACTGATTGAAGACTTAAACAGAGAGAGGAGAGGGAACAGTCTGCGGTCTTCTTTTAAAGATAACACGTCTAATCTTCTGCTGCTTCTCCAAAACAGCAGCAACTGCTTATTTCCTCCTCCTATCAATCACCCATTCTTAATCAAGTGGACACACCTGATTGAGCTAATCTGGCGCAGGTCGAACAAACACAGAGAGATAGATTTGAAAAGCACATAGTGGGCGCGAGAAACTCTGTAAATAAAATAAGAGGCAGCACATCGCGGTCGGACCTCATCGACCGAGCGTCCGACCTCTTTGGCGGCACGTTCATGCCGTAGGCGTGGGTTCATTGGTAGGTTAGGACACACACCGCTCCAGGGGTTCACTTTGTTGCGGTGAGTGATTGAGTTTGATTGAACCACAAGTGGTTTGGGCTGAGCCTAATAAGTTTGGATGTAAAGTCATTAGAGCGCAGAGAAAATGATGAGTGAGATGCCTTGAATTTGGCTTTGTTGCGGTCAGATTATGCAGAGTGAAGAGAGTGGTGATGTGCAGCAGACCTGCATTAAAGAAGAAGTTTTATTCAGAACGTTTTTGTGCAAAATAGTGCAGCTGTGTTCTTTGTATGGCCCCAGGTCTGCTCAGGGGTTACATAGATTTAGTTGTTGTTGTTGCAGATCTATGAGTCATCCAGGCCTGTAGGAATGCAGGCACTTACAGAAACAAATGCATAGAAAAAGAGAGTCACATATCTGCTGATGGTAGCTCCACGTCGTATTATAATGATTTGAAACAACACAACATCATCAAAACAATAACAATCCAACATTTGATGTCTGCAGCAGGGAGGAATGTTTACAACCTTGGACTCCAAACCGCACAGTACCAATTACAGAATGCCCTCACTTCACCTAGAATGCACTGCTTTGCTCCACCAAAGATGTTCTGCCACATAATGAGCCAGTATGGTTTCTTCTTCATGTTTGTGTTTCCAGCAAAAACAGCACATTTCTAAGAAGTCGACAAAAGTCCAAATGAGTATCGGCGGCATTTCTATTTCACTGACGTAGTGTGAATGAGGCTCGTCTGATGCACACTCCTATACACTGGGTGGCGTCATTACAGTCAAAGAAGAGGAGTTGCGTGTTTCTTCTTGCGATAAATGCAAACGCGGTAAAGTTGGAGTGGACTTTCAGCGATCTTTGAACTCTCTTGCAACTAATAATGATCATTTAGAAAGAAATTGCATCACAAACCAAACACAACTGACTGAGACAAAATACAAATTGAAGTAATGCATGGAAAATACCACAGAATTCCCAAAGTCACATTCTCAACTTTGTTTTAAGAGGTGACGGTTGGCAATGAAAAGACAGAAGCACAAAGTTCTTACAGGGACAAACAAACCAGGCAGGAGAAGAGACAGGAAACGAGGGAGACGGGGAGTGAACGGCGGCACGGAGAGGCTGATGAAGAGGAGAAAGATGAAGAATTTGACGCTTAAAGGAACGGAAAGCGGTGTACTACAGTGAAAGGAGAGGAAGAGGAATTAGAAAAGAGGCAAAGGGAGATGTCATTTTCATTTAAGCACATAATGACACTGCTGGGTGTAAACAAAGGAGGATGGAGCAGATAAGAATAACTCATCTAAGGAGCAGCCAAGTGTAAGAGCAGATGTATTATTAATTGTTATTTATTTATGAGACTGCCTGGATAAAATAGTTATGCCTCTTGGCCGTTCTGATGGATCTGCAGAGAAGAGTTTCAGAGACGCTTCGGTTGTTTCCTCTCACACTCCCACTCGTTCACACGTTCGGCCCGTTCTGGAAGTGCAAACACGTTGTGATGTGTTCAGGGTGTGATGAGAGGCTGGGCTGAGTAGAAAAGGAGAAGGAAAGCCCGGTTGTGACGGGGTGTGTCCATTAAATTGTGGTCGGATCAGAACCGGAGGAGGAGGAGTGTGTGTGTGTCTGTGTGTGTGTGTGTGTGGGCGATGCTTTGGATCAGGATTAGGCTCAGCTGTGCAATGGCTGATTACACAAAGATAACAATCTGATGCCGGTTCCCCTGGAGACAAGAGTCCAGATGAAGCGGGAGAGAGAGAGAGAGACAGAGAGAGAGAGAGAGAGGGAGGAAGGTCTGAGAAAGAAAATGCAAACATAACTAGACTTGCAAGCGAGTATGAAGGGGTCCAAACACCCTCAGGTACTATATGTTGCTGATGAAATGTGATCAATACCTCAGACAAAGCACTTTTCTCATTATTATTGTTTTAGTTGCAATCCCGGCAGTGTGTGTGTGTTCAGACCATCAGTAATAGGAGGAAATGTCTTTTAGAGCCTCTTTCTGTGTTTCTCTGTTTGTTGTTTCCTGCTATCTTCATCTTTATTGATTTGGAATAAGATTTCATGTATGTGCTCGTCCCTCAGGCGTGTGTGTTTGTGTGTTTTCCAGTTATGACTGACACATTTCCCGTTTCCCTTCTCTTTTACGCTGCAGGCTATCGATGCTTCAAGGCCGTGTTGTTCCTCACCGGCCTGATGTTCGGCTCTGTGGTCATCTTCATGCTGTGCTACAAAGAGAGAGTCATGGACACCCAGCTGAGCGTGGAGGCCTCGGTGGGCATCGGCCTGGGCATCGGGACCCTGTGCGGCCTGGTCACCATGTTGGTCCGCAGCGTGGGACTGTTTATGGTTGGCCTGCTGCTGGGCCTTCTGGTGGGAGTGGCTTCACTGGTGGTGAGGAGAAATCACTTAGTGGTTGACTTTTGCTTGCTACTTTTGTAACATCACACAGACCGCCTGAAGGAATGGAGCGTCAACATTAATCTGTCTGGAGTCTGGAGTCTGGAGTCCTTCCCCTGTTACACACTGTAGCCTGTCTGACGCAAGGGTTTGCCTTTCTAAATTAATGTGGTTGAGTTACCATAGCAACAGCTCACTGGCCTCAGCACCAGTATAGCTAACTAACTATAGATACAGTTGTATGTTGTACAAAGGAACCATCTCCTGTTCATTCTCTGGCGGAACACTGTTTCCCATAATACTCAACCAAACCACAGACTGATTCTATTTTTAGACTTAATAATAAATAAGAGAGCTTTTGTGTCATTCATCCAATTCTTAACTACATCATGGAAAGACTAATCACCGGTGTACGATGTCTCCTAAGGTCATGGAGGAGTTCTACCACCCCAACACAGTGTGGGTTCCTCTGGGCGTCCTCCTGGGCTCTGGCACGTTGTTCGCCGTCCTCACCCTGCAGTGGCAGCGCTGCTTCGTCACCTTGTCCACGTCCACCTTCGGCGCCGCCATCATCACCGTCACCGTGGATTACTTCATCGAGCTGTTCGCCCTGGTGCACTACGTCTACGAGAGACTCAAGGTGTGTGACTTTTTCTTATATAGAAGTAAGCGAGAGTGGGCGTCAAGGTGTGTGTGTGAGCGAGCGTGCGTGTGTGTGTGTGTGTGTTTCTGTGCACGTTTAAAGGGTTTGTGTGCGCAGTTAGACGTGTGTTCAGCAGAGAGCATCATTACTTTCTCCTAGGATTACATTATTGAGCTGTTTGCATTGCTGGCTATGTCAGTGTGTGTGGTTGTGTGTGTGTGCGTTACAGAGAGGAAGCGATAACATCATTATTTAGCACTTTATCGAGCTGTTGACCTTGGTGGGTTGTGTCGACAAAACTTTGCTGGAAGCTTTGATGTGGGCTGGAAGTTGTGAGACTGGCGGGGGGGGGGGGGGGGGGGGGGGCAGGGGCGTGATGGTTGATTTGGTACGACCCGTTGCTATGAACGCATTAGTTTGAGAGCAGGAAATGCACCAAACCTAGTACATTAATCTAATTCTTAAGCTGCGATAATTGGATCAGAAGGAAAATCACTATAGGAGGAAGCAGTGGAAGCGTTCTGAATAACATTCCTGCTCCAGTGAATCAGATGATGATGCTTCGGGACAGGTGCAGGTGGCGCCATGACACCGACACACACACACACACACGCACACACCCGATAGAACCGACCGTGCCACAGGAGGAGGCGTGGGAGAGGAAACACAGGCTGGGGAGCTGAGACGAGCTGATGCAGAGGATTTCCTCCAGAATCTGTGTGAAGTCTAGACGAAGCCAAAGAAGCCCCGGAGCTTTGGGGAGGAAGATCCTGCTGGATATGGACCCAGGGGTGGGGCGGCTGAGAGGGGCAAGCTGGGAGCCAGGAGGAGGAGATGGGCAGTGAGCTGGGCCACCATACGATTATCCACTAGATGGCTGTACGAAGAGCATCCAGGAGTGTGTGTGTACATCAAGAATGGACAAGCAGGTGTTTTCCAGAGATCAGCGCCTGTGTTCCTTCATTATTTACTCCTTCATTTGTTTTGTTATCCCGTCTCAAACCCAGCGTAGCTTCAGCAGTGCTGATTTATCCGCACAGAAGTGATCTGAATCTTTATCAGCTCAGGCTTTAGGGCCTGGGCTTTAAAGGGTTTGAATGGAAATGTTGTCTGTTCTATCAAACAATCTAACTTCAGCTCTGTAATCTCTGCAGGTGGCACAAAAGAGGCCCGTGTGCTGGTTTACCTGGGTCATCTTGGGGGTGTGGCCTGTGCTGGCCTTCCTCGGGGTGCTGATCCAATGGAAAGTCACAGCGGAGGGATTTTCCCACACAGAGGGTGAGCCATGACGCCACACACACCCCAAACACGAGTAGTGTGTGGCACTAGAACCTGACTTTCAAAAGACACACAATGCACTATAACACAATGAAATGTATGTGTTCCCACAGTAACTGCATCCAAAACTCAAACTAACATTCTGACACTCACACGCACTCACACACACTCACATTCACTCTCACATTTGATCTTTGCAGGGTTTTGACAGCCTTACACAGTGTGGCAGTATGAAACGTCAGGCTGTCATGGCTTCCTGGCACAGTGTGTGTGTGTGTGTGTGTGTGTGTGTGTGTGTGTGTGTGTGTTTGTGTGTTGCTATAGATACAGTTGGAGACTATAGCTATCTTTTTGGGGGGGGAATTTTTGCCCCAAATAAAGACACACACAGCTTATTAGTTGCTTTCCTAGTTTTTAGCTGAATCTTTGTGTTTGGATCAGTTAAACAGCAGGAAAGATGGAGGAGAGACGAGGTGGCAGGTGTGCTGGGGGGAAGGGCAGGATGGGGGAGAGAGGGGGGGGTTTAATGGGGGCAAAGTGGGTAAGTGGGTCATCTGTCCTTCAGCTGGCCTAATACAGTAAAATTAGCTCGCGTAGCTCGTTGGGGCTTTCTTTAGTGCTTTATTTGTATATTTTATGTATTTTTACACACACACACGAACACACACACACACACACACACACACTCCATTTGGGGCCGGGATGATGTTGAGTGGGGGGAAGGCGAGGGTCTCATTAAGAGCTTCTCCTGGCAGATGGCGCCTCGTTAGCTTTCTGTTTGTCCAATGACAGAAAAAACAACCCTCATATCCCAGCTCCCCAACACACACACACACACACACACACACACACACACACACACACACACACACACACACGCAGTGCCACACAAAGTCCAGCTCGTCTCCCTGAGGTGCAGAAGGTCCCGGCGTGTTTTGTGTCCTCCTGCACTGTGGAGATGAACTGAGAACCTCTGACACTCGTTTCTATAAACAGCGAATAAACTGCAGAAAACACAGAAATAAGTGATGAATGAACGAGCGTAGAGGACAGAGTTTAGTCTGTTACTGTGGAGATAATGCACACACACACACACACACACACACTCACACTCACACTCACAATATGTCAGGTATAATAATATGGTGCGAGTGTGCTTTCCTCTCTGCCTCATCTCCTCACTAAGCCCCCTTATATCTCTTTATATCTCCTTCACTCCTTCATGATTATTGTTTTCCACCTTCCCTCATCCTTGCTCCTTCTCTCTCGCCCTTTATCCCTCTCCTCTTCTTATCCTCCCATTCACACTGGCTCACTCCCTCTCCGATCCTTATCTTGACTCTGCAGTGATCTTTGTCTCTTTGCAGCGCCTCTACTTTGTCCTCACCTGTCGTCGCTCTGTAATGCTCTTTCCGATGACGCTCTCCCCTCTCTCTCTCTCTCTCTCTCTCTCTCCCCCTCTCTCTCTCCCTCCCTCCCCACAGTGGTAATGAGTCGACAGCAAAGGACGGTCCAGCTCATGCGCATCCGCCAGCGGGAAGAGAGGCTGAAAAAGGAGAAGGAGAACAACAAAAAGAAGAAGAAGCGGCAGAGCCAGAAGCCGAGCCACAAGCAGAAGGCCCACACTCACCACCACCACCCGCAGTACCATCACCCCGGGGCGTCTCACCCTCACCACCCGGCCCCCAGCACCCAGCCGCCCAAAGTCCCTCCACCCCAGACAGAACCGGGTTACCACCACAAGAGCAGTTCTAAAAGTCGCTATGAGGGAGACGTGCTGTCACCGGTAAGAACCTTAGACTTTTATTTTGAAGGTGACATTGCTGTATGATGTCGTCCTCACGTCTTCACCACACCTGTCTGTCTGGCAGAGCTACATCAGGAGCTTCAGGGACAGGCAAACGGACAGACGGGTGTATTCACACGGCCGGATGATGAGCCGCACTCGCATGGCCGAGCTGGACTACGACTGCGGCTCCCAGGTTCCCCTCACCGCCCCCACCGGACCCCCGGTTCAGATCTGAGATGGGTCAGAATTTGAGGCGCGCCTGCTTTGTTCGATGGTCACAGTCGAGACACCAAAACCATCCTGTGCCAACGTGATCAACTGCCCCCAGTTAGCCCAACAAGAATTCACTTTGGCCTGCAGGAGGCACAGAAGAAGAAGAAGAAGAAGAAGTTTGTAGGTCATCTCACGTTTGGCTCCACGTCTCTTATTGCATCGCTGTGGAGGAGAGAGGAAGTTGTACCTGCTTGTATCTAGTTGTGAATGATTTAAATGTGAATTTTTTTGGGGGGTGTTACAAGTCATGAACAGTAGCAAAGTGTGTCGATGAGACTCCCCCAACCACACACACACGCACACACACTCACACAAGGAGGACTGCAGGATCTGACAGGAATAGGATCCTAAGAACATGAACTCAGTGAAACTACCTTCCACATGCGCTTTGTTGACTTGACAGCTCATTAAGCGGAGACTTTGCAGTGGATTTGCTCTCCCAACGATAGAAAAACAATATGAAACACGAGAGACAACTCCTCTTCCTCACTTTCTCTGCTCAAAGGTCACGCTGTGAAGTGAAGGGAAGGGAAGTGCTCATGAAGTTTGTTCTCCTCACTGACAGCCCCCTTGAATCCAGACATTGCCGCTCTGGAAATGTAAAATCTCCCCCTTTTTTGAGACTGAAACCCAATTTGGTTCATTTTCCCTCGTGTTTTGGTTTGTATCAACGCTGTGAAGTCCCAGGGTGGGTCAATGTTTCGTTGCCTAAGACTGCCGTCCGCCATTGTCCAAGGCTGTGTGTTCTTAATGTTAATCTGCCTGTCTTTCTCTGTGTCTTTCCTTCATCCCGTCAGCTCTTAAGTCGCCACCAAACTTCCCACCGTAAGAGCATAAAAGACGCTTTGCAAGGCCAGCAAGGTTTCGATTCAGGTGGTGAACAGGCACAGCTACTGCCAACTCCTCTGCCTGTCAGTCAGGAACCCCCGCCAATCCCCACACACCAATTAAACACGCTCCTGTCACGTTAATCTACTGTCTGACATCTTTAATTCCCCTTTTCTGGGTCCTAGCCCAACATTTCTCGCTGTAGCAGACGAGGTCACTTACCAGGTCTGTAGGCCTTTGAACGCACCATGTGGAGCCCTAAACCACACAGGAAAGCCTCTAAAAGTCAAAAAAAAGAAATACAAGTAAGAATCCCTTTAAATAAGCTTCGACAGCACATTGGAAAACACAAACATCTGAACTGGAATCTGAGCTCAAGGCTGTTTAGCGTTTGCACCGTGATCGGCCCTCTGACAGGTGATGGACTGTACCAAGTGTGATCCATGCACGGGGGGGCGATTGGTCTCTGTGTGTGTGTGTGGTGCAAACACGTGACTCTTTAATTTTACATTCAAACTGAAGCAGAGGAGAAATAAATGTGATGATTTCCCTCGTCGGGATGGGAAAATGTGAGACTGTGAGGTGTGTGAAGTGGAATTATGACGGACTCTTTCATGTGCATCTGTGTGTGTGTCCGTGTGTGTGTGGGAGAGACTGACATTTTGGATTTGCGTGTTTCTCCTTCTTCTCCTGATGTTGACATGAACACAAACACCCTGCTGTGCTGCCCAATCCTGACGTGGCGTTTGTGTGTGTGTTCATGGTTTCATCATCTGAGCCCTTTACTGCAGCGGGACGTTACGTGTTCCTGACCCTCGTCATGTGAAAAAAACACACAACTCTACATTCCAAATCCTCCCAGTGAAGTTATGGAAGATAATCCGAAGTTTCAATGTTTACTCTGTAGGACTGTACTGTGATTGATTTTGTTTCTAGTGACGTCAGTGAATTATAGTTTTGCACCATGAATGCAACTCAAACCAGAGAAAGGACGAACCACTCCTCTCCTTTTGTATCTCCTGTTTCCTCTACTCTTCCCCCCTCTCCTCCTCTCCTCCTCTCCTCCTTCAGGTTTAAAGGGCTTAGAGAAGACGTTTGAATGGTTCCCTGCTCTTGTTGCGTGACCTTTTTCTGCCCAGACTCTTCCTCACATCCTGCTCTATCCTGTACAGCTCTACAGTAGTGGTGTTCTCTAGCGTTATTCCAGACTTTGCTTGCACTTCAGCCCCGGTCTCCCTCCGTCCTTGTCGTACGGTTGAAGGACAAACTGAGGCGGTTTATTCTTTATTGTAGATATTGACCTGTAAATAGTTTTTAAATGTACAGATGTGTGGTTCTGTTTGACTTATGACAATGATCTCTTCATGGTTTTGTAATGGAGTTTTCCAATGTGTTACTACTGTGGCGTCCAACGGCTTTGATTTGGCTGGATGAGGATTTTTGCACTTGTGTCTTTTTGTTTGTCTCTGGGTTTCATCGTGTGATGTCGGGAAACAAAAGACAAAATGAGCCTTTTGTTGATTTTATAATTTGTCAGATTACTAGCAGGGGGTCAAATAAAGCAAAGCAAAGATGAAGTCATTTAATATTCAGAATATATTCCAACCTGAACACCAGGAATGATTTGGGAGGAAAACCCTGAAATCCTCCATACCACCTTAAATCATTATTATGATTATTATTATTATTATTATTATTGAGCATGTATTTATATGGACCTAAATATGATAAACATTGTGAATCTACAATCTGTACCGTGTTGCTTTTCTCTTTATTTGTTTGTTTAATACAAACACACACACACCGACAGAAGATGATGATGATGAAGTTGATCACACACCAATTTACCAAAACACAGGAAAAACAGTCAAAGGTCACACTGCTCGCTGCGTCATTGTGATTTTGTTGAAAATGTGCAGTTAGAGGTAAAATCTTCTGCTGTTCTTTGATTTTTCCCATTGATGCTACTTTTTTAACGCGTTTCTGGTTGAACTCTTGGCAGTAATTGTGTCTTTTCTCTTACACAAAGCTCCTGATTGCATCAAACACTCATTGCTTGCTTCCCTGTGGCTGACAAACGGCTCTTTAGAGGCTCAGACCAGCTTCTTGTTTCACGCCTAGTCTGTCAGATCAGCATGTACAAAGTCTCTTCCCTCAAACTACAGAGACAGTAGAGCGCAGAAATAAGAGCCAGACTTTTCTTCAGCAGGTGGAGATGGAAACAGAGGGACGTGCTGCCCTTTACGCTGACCCTTCACCACTGCAATGCAACGCTGCTGTTGCCTGTGTTGCCCAAGAAATAGTGATAAAACAGGAAGCCGTGCTCTCCTAATTACTGGATAAGCAGTGAAATGTCTTTCCATTGTCCTCTTTCTCTCCGTGTCCTCCTTTGTTGTCTCTGTTTCATTATCCCTCTTTATCTCCCTCTTATGGCTCTCTCTCCTTCTCAGCGTACCTGCTTTCTTTCACCGTCTTCCCTTGCACGGCCCTCTATTCTCTCTCTCTCTCTCTCTCTCTCCCTCCGTCTCTCTCTGCTCTTTTCTTTATCTCTGTTGACATTTTCAGTCCGGAGGCTTCAGACACACAGAGTCGTCAGGCAGCAATTGTCGTCGCCGTCGCTGGAAAAAAACGTGGCCGAGGCGAACTCATTACCGGGGGGCCATTGTTCGCTTCCTGCCCCCCCCCCTCCTCCTTGCCACCACCTCAACACGGAGACCAGACATGTTACCGATCCTTTCAACTCCCGCTCGCTCATAAAAGTGAACAAAAAGTTGGTCTGAGCAGAGTTTGAGGAAGACGAGGTGAGCACAGTGTGTCCTTTCCTTTTATAAGAATCCAATGGAAGTTAATTATATCAGTTAAAGCAACACCGACACAGCAAAGAACCAAGAAAACTCAGCACCTTCTGGCACTCGGGGATAACAAACGTCTTTATTAGAGATTTTTCCGGCACAGTAAGTGAAGCAGCGTGACCTCAGTCAGTCACACACAAACACATCACCTTGACTTCCTCGTTTTGCATCAAACGACATCAAAAACCTGCAAATCTCTCGCTTTCTTTCACCGACAGAATACAAACTCTTCTCTCTCTCTCGCGTCGGAATAACTGGGGAATAACATGCAGTCTAAACATTCCAGCCCATGTTTTGACCGTGTTTGTCAACCGCTGATCCGTCCGCCCAACTATGCAACTTGTGTCTCCCTGTGGATGCTGATCGCTCCTCTTCATCACAAAGGGAGATAATGAGTCAAATGTTTGTGGAATGCCCTTTATTAAATCAATCTAATGCTGTATGATGCTTACAGCACATACTTTACTATTTGCATACACTTAAGCCGCGTTGTTGTATGTTAATTTGCCTAAATGGAGTCAGCTGGAAGATTTAGATCCTGAAGTGAAGAGAAAATGACTTCACTCTGTTTAGAAAAAGGCTCAGCTTATAAAAGATCAATTTTTTTTTTTTGTCATATTTATTCATTTGATGTATTTTATATGCTGCTGCTGCTGCTGCTGTTGTTCTCTGGCTGCCTCTTCCTGTTTACATGATGTCTTGCTGGTGCTGTGTGGACTCGCTGACCACCTGAGGAGGAGAGCAGAGAGGAGGAAGAGGCTTTGAATTGAGATGAAGGAGCAGATATGGTACAGATATCACTTCTTTTCGTTCCCAGTGAGAAGGCCTAATGTCTGCAGTGGGGAGGGAGGGGGTGCTGGGGGGGCAAGGGACAGTGGTGATTGGGGGGGTTGTGCCTTCTTGCAGGTAGGTGTGTTGTGGGTCTGTAGTTTGTTGCACACTACAAGATATTGTTTTTTTGTATTTGTGGTTTGTTTTAGACTCAGGATCCACATTGGAAATCCTTTTTTACGTGCAGATATAAAGACACTAAATGAATCTTTCCTTTTTTTAATCTGGTAGTGTGCTTCTTTCTGTCTGTGGTGCAGAGGAGACGACACAAGAGAAGGAGACACACTGGAAACCAGACTTACACTCTGGGCACTAGCGCCCTGGCTCATAGAATACTTCATCTAGATAAGGACACACACACACACACACACCAAAATGATTCAGCTAGAACATTAGGAGGTCTTATCTGTGTGTGTGTGTGTGTGTGTGTGTGTGTGTCTGTGTGTCTGTGTGTGTGTGTGTGTCTGTGTGTGTGTGTCTGTCTGGGTGTATGTGTGTGTGTGTGTGTGTGTGTGTGTGTGTGTGTGTGTGTGTGTGTGTGTGTGTGTGTGTGTGTGTGTGTGTGTGTGCCGGTGTGCCGGTGTGTCTATCTGGGTGCATTTGTGTGTGTGTGTGTGTGTGTGTGTGTGTGTGTGTGTGTGTGTCGCGCGTACCTCTCCATCGCGGGTCTCAATGGTCTTGATGAGCACAGTTTTCTTGGAGTGAACCTGCTGCTGCTGCTGCTGCTGCTGTTGCTGATGCTGGGACTCGGGACTCGTCTCTGCAGGGACACATTCACACACACACACACACACCATTAGCTGTTACACCGTGCGTGCAAACACACAAACATCACTTATTTCAGCAACATTGATAGAGTTTGACTGGCGCCTCATTTAATTCCATTCAATCAAAGTCACTGCTGTATCTGGGCCATATGTCTCCTGCATCGTCTTTAATTACGGCTGCTTGTCCTCCGCCGCAGAGTGGCGTGAGGGGACGGATGATGCAGATTGATAGCATACCGGTGGGTTTGTTAATACATCAAGTCAGGGGAATTATTAATGTGCGGCTTCTTGATTATTGCCTCTGTGACTCAGAGTGGCCGTGAGAGGGTTTTGACATGTTCTCTACCGCCACCTGGTGGTCAGAATGGAGAACTGCAGGTCTCCAAAATAGCCCCGTCCATATACAGTCACAGGCTATAGTTAGTGCTTTTTTTTTTATTTGCTTGTTGACTCATCTGGAGCGCAAAAATGGATTTCTGAGGGTTACGGTGTGTGTGTGTGTGTGTGTGTGTGTGTGTGTGTGTGTGTGAGCGTGTGTGTGTTCAGTTTCTCCAACCTCTGAATCCGATGGAGGAATAGGCAGACTGCATTGGCAGAGTGGTAGTGATCCTGCAACAGCAACAAAAAAATACACAAACACACAGTTCAGTATTATAGCAACACACATTATTACATAAAAGCCTCACTACACACACACAGGCACACACACCTTGTCTCCTCTCCCTCCAGCAGCTTGCGGTAGGTGGCAATTTCAATATCCAGAGCCATCTTGACATTGAGGAGGTCCTGGTACTCCCTCAGGTGTCGAGCCATATCGTCCTGTCAATCAGACAACATTACTGTTACTGGAGCACAATATACTGTAGATACAACAATACAAGACAACAATACAACAATACAAGACCAAGGAAACTGTTACACATGGACCAAATCTTTGATATTCTTTGCAATGTTGTGCCATTTCAGCCTTATAATCGATGATGTGGCGGTAAATCAAAATGAAAGATTCAGGCTGATGAAGACTGCACACAATCCTAAAGACCCGTCTTCATCTTCTCGACTTCTGACTCCCCCCCCCCCCCCCTGGCTGTCATTGGTCAAACACATGGGAGGTTGCATCACCGCTTAAGGAGCTACTGGCTGGAGCTCCACCAGCCAAGTGAGCTTTGGGGACCAATCACAGCCAAGTATCAGAGGTAGAAAACACAAAAGCACCGAGAACACCCAGCGAGTCTGAAAAAGCCCCATTTTGACCCTCACAGAACATCATCATGCCCTCAAAGAGCCACAGCTGATGAAGAATGGTGGGACGTAAGCTAATCACCTTCATCTTAGCAATGTCCTCCTCCAGTCTGACGATGCTGTCCTGGTATCCAGAAGCCTCACGAGCCACACGGTCCTCCATGTCTCTCATCTGGCGCAGCAGAGACTCATTCTGGAGAGGGAAACAAAGGGATCAGGGTTTAGAAACGGCAGAGCGAAGGTGCAATGAGAGAGAGAGAGAGTGTGTGTCCGTCACTCACTGTGCCCTTGAGTGAGTCGATCTCGCAGGTGTAGGACTGGATCTGGTGTCTGTACTCCATGGTCTCCTGCTTGGACTGTCTGAGGGCGTCGTTGTTCTTGTTCACGGTCTGGCTCAGATCGGACACCTTAGACTTGTACCAGTCCTCGGCCTCTGCGATGTTCTTGGCGCCGATGGCCTCGTACTGTGTGCGGATGTCCCTCAGAGCGGCAGTCAGGTCAGGTTTGGACATGTCCATCTGGATCTGCACCTGAGTGTCCTGCATCTGGCTCTGCATCTCACGGATCTCCTGCAACGGGACAGGGAGGATAAAGGCAATGAGTGAAGAGGAAAGAAGGAAAGGATGAGGGACAAATAGCAAATACATTCAACTTAAATAACACAAAGAGGCCCTGAAATATAAGCTCACTATGTGGGATCTGACCTAGATCCTTATGATAATACATCACATCTCAACACATCCTGTTAAAAATACACTGATATAACATTTCAAACTATTAATCTTTCTAACAGGCTGATTTAACTCAGTGAATCCAGTTTCAAACTGGTGATACTCGCTCTCCCTCAGCTGTCTGCTGGTTTTACCCCGTATTATAAATAGCTTTACATCTGTTCGCACACAGACACACACACACGCAACAGCTGACATCTCCACCTTCCACCAATCGGCAGCTGAGCATTTCTGAGAGGTCAAAAATGGTGTGTGTGTGTGTGTGTGTGTGTGTGTGTGTGTGTGTGTGTTTGTGTGTGAGTGTGAGTGTGTGCGTCTAACCGAAGGTAAATCAATGATAAAAGTCCCATTGTGCTTATTAAAGGAGTGTGTGAGGTTGGACATCAGACATCAGACATCAGGCGGTGTGAGTGTGAGTGTGAAGTATTCGCTCCTCTCCGTCCCTGCATGCCTCCGATCTGTCTGATGTTACAGTGTACGTTTACACACAGCTGTTACCTGATACACGCCAACCCACTGCCATACAACGTTACATCACACACACACACACACACACACATTCTTCTTCTTCTGCTCTTTTTTGGTGGTTACGAGTTAAACTGACCTCTTCGTGGATCTTCTTGAGGAAGGCGATCTCCTCTTGAAGGCTCTCGATGCGTCTCTCCAGGTCCAGCCTGGCCAGAGTGGCGCTGTCCACATCCTGCGCACAAACAAACACACACACACAAGTAAGGACATGAGATGAGATGAGAGGGACATCAGGCTGGAATAAAGAGTTAGTAAGGAGTTAGTGAGAAGTTAGTGAGGATTGAGACAGAAGGCAGAGGTTTGATGAGAGAGACGTACGGCTCTGAATGCAGACAGGTTGTTCTCAGCTTCCTCCTTCTGATGAATCTCCTCCTGCAGTCTGGCAGAAAGAAGACACAGGGGAAGGAAAGAAAAATGCTTAAATGCATAGAAGCGAGCAAATGTGTGTGTCTGCGTGTGTGTGTGTGTGTGTGTGTGAGACTGTGTCCTCCTCTCCAGGGCCCAATTACCACGCAGACTGCCGGCTCGTCAGCCAGCTTTCCGCTTTTCTGTCTCTGCCTGTGAAATTCACAGGAATCGAACTGACGAGGCGGTGACAAGTGGGACTCAGCAAAACACACACACACACACACACGCACGGGTATCTGCTCTTTGAGTCCTGAACTAAACTGTGGTGCAGCTGCTGTAACAGTGTCAAACTCAGAGAGGGGGAGGGGGGTTCTGTTTCCAGAATTAGCATTTAACCTCTGAATAACTGAGGAATGTATGTGTGTGTGTGTGTGTGTAGAAATGAGAGTTAAACACAATAACTGGAGCATCTGCATCTTCATTTGATCTCCACTCCAGGGTCTCAGGGAGAAGTTTCACCTTTAACCCCTCAGAGAAATTCTCTATATGAGTTCCTGCACGATTCTGTGCAAGTATGTGTGTCTGTCTTTGTGTGTGTGTGTGTCTTTGTGTGCCTGTGTGTGTGTGTGTGTGTGGTTGCATTGTAATTACTGGCAGTCAGGAGGTCTGTGTGTGTATTTTCATCTTGGCAGCAGGTGCTTTGGCATGCATCACATGTTGCTGCTGGCAACAATTTAAAGAGGGGCTGATAGCGGAAAAGTCAAGTGCGCGCATGTGTGTGTGCGTGTGCGTGTGCGTGTGCGTGTGCGTGTGCGTGTGCGTGTGTGCGTGTGTGCGTGTGTGCGTGTGTGTGTGCGTGTGTGTGTGTGTGTGTGTGTGTGTTTGTGTGTGTGTGGGCTTCTTCTCTGTTTAATAAGTGCTTTTGCTTGCTGTTGATGTGACAGAAATTCCAAAATTCAGGAGCCAACCTACGATCTCCAGAGAGACTATTCACAGATACACACACACACACACAAACACACACACACACACACACACACACACACACACACACACACACACACACACACACACACACACCATTCAGTCTCTCTCTCTATCTTTGTGCGGGAGTATTCACAAACTACCTTTGTGAGAGCCTGGTAGCCTGTGACACTCTGAGCTCTGAGTGTTTTGTTCGTCCTGCAGCTTCAGTATTCACATCGATTCTCAAACTTTTCCTTCCTCGCTCTGCCAGCATTTCCTCTCCTTATTTCCCCTCGAGCAATATGTCAATCTGTCTTTCAAGATTCAGCCATTGAAGTGGCAGCGACTGGTGTTTCACCCATTTACTCAAATGCCACAGCCGAGCGTTTCTCTCTGACAAATCTCACCTTTTATCACGTCAGCGTCTCGTGTGGAGTAAATCCATTGGAAAGGAGTCGATACTAAAGTTAGTCAAACCAAACCTGTCCCTGGATATTCATTCATTCATTCATTCATTCATTCATTCATTCATTCATTCATTCCTCCATCCACACCTCCTCTTGCCCCTGGTCCTACCTCATCTTCAGCTTCTGCAGGTCATCAGCCAGGTTGTCTCTCTCCACCTCCACCCTGGCTCTCTGGTTGGCCATGGCCTCAGCTTGCCTCCTCAGCTCCCTCATCTCCTCCTCGTACATCTCAGCCACGCGGCCGGGCGCCTCGCGGCCCTTCAGCCTGTCGATCTCCACCGTCAGCGCCGCGTTCTGCTGCTCCAGGAAGCGGACCTTCTCGATGTAGCTGGCGAAGCGGTCGTTGAGGTGCTGGAGCTCGGCCTTCTCGTTGGTCCTTGTGTTGAGGAAGTCCTGGTTCATGGCGTCGGCCAGGTTGAAGTCCAGCTTCTCGCCGGAGTAGGTGCGCATGGCGGTGGAGGAGCCAAAGCCTGCTCCTCCAGCGCCGCCGGAGGACATCCTGTAGCTGGAATAGGAGGGCATCCCGGAGCTCTTGACCTCATAGACGCGGGTCGAGTGGGCTGCGGAGGAGCTGCGGCCGCCTCCAGAGGAGTAGAGGGAGGACATCGGGGTGGAACCGACTCCAGAGCCGAAGGTGCGGCGGTATGAGGAGGCCGACTGGGCTGAAGAAGAGTAGGACTTGCTCATGGTTGGTTGACTGGTTGGTTGGATTGTGGTTGACTGGAGGAGATGAAAACCCAACTGACCCGCCGGGCAACTGGGAGAGAGACTAAGTGAGGAGACACCAGGCGCTGGGTGCAGCTATTTGTAGATCTACCACACCCACTCTGACCCCAGCCCCTCTTACGTCTCCATTCACCCCAGCCCCTACCCGCACACACACTTCCCCCCCCCCCTCTCCTCCTCCGCCATGTTGTCCTCCCTCCATCCACCGCCGGGGCCAACATTTCCAGACAAAGCTTCAAAATGAATAAGGGCTGCTATTTTGGAAGGTCTCTGCCAGGCGGAGAATGTGGCTGATATGAAGATCTGACACCCGACATCACGTAACCTGACACATGAGAGAAGAGAACACAACGGACAGGATTGGAGTCGTTTCAGGCCTAAAATCTTTATTCTAACATCACAACTAACAGATGACATTATTATCAGCAGGTGTCACGCCGCCGTCTCTGTAACTCATCCATCATTCTTCCTCCCTCACTCATCTTTTCTCCCACTCCTCCTCCTCCTCCTCCTCCTCCTCCTTCTTCTCCTCTCATTCCTCTCCCTCTGTCGCTCCTGCTGCCAGCCCTGCATTCAGCTGTTGTAGGGTTCTGGTTTCAAATGCTGGAAAAGGGCGGTGGCCTTCAGTGTGTGTGTGTGTACGTGTTGATGCTTGACTGAGTGAGTGTGTCCCTGCATATGTGTGTGTGTTACGCAGCCATTTCTCTCATTATTACTCAGACTGAGGAAGGCGTTATGTTTACTTCCTGCATCATTGCTGCTCTATCTGTATGCTGCCTCCATCTGGACCCGGACCAGACAGAAGGGACCAGACCAGAATCTGAATACACAGAAAATAGATCACATCCTATTTTGCCTCAGCATAAAATTGGAATATGCAGGACAGCTTTAAAGTAAAATAGAGCTTCAGCTTATTGAGCAACACTCATATGCATACGGGATGGATTTAGGTCCAGACTATTAATCTGGACTAAATTTAATCTATAGAATGTCTCTGTGCTGCTTACTGCTCACTATTTGAGTCGCTACTCTACTGCCACTATAGAGTTACAGAACACTTATGTTGGTTACATAAGGAGGGTTTGACTGATCGAGCGACGAGCAGGAAGGTCAAAGAGTTTTGACGATAGAACCCCGATTGGGTTGAGGTGTGTGTGTGTGTGTGTGTGTGTGTGTGTGTGTGTGTGTGTGTGTGTGTGTGTGTGTGTGTGTGTGTGTGTGTGTGTACGCCCTGTCTGGACAGATGTATCATTTTGGTAGACGGTTGATCTCCTCTTACGGTTGCCAGGATCCCATTTATGACATTTAGGGCTGTAATAAAATCAGTAGCATGTTATTAGTTTAGATGAAAGTGTGTACATGCGTGTGTGTGTGTGTGTGTATGTGTGTGTACTTTTGTGTCAAAGAGCAGTGGGTCTGTGTCAGCTGCTGGTGGTGTCAGGTCTATTTTTAGTTTTGTGTTTGAACCCTGTTGTCATGCCGTTGTCCCTGAGGATCATGGGATTGAAGGCATCGCCCTGACAGCCACGGTAAAAGAAGAATAATGGCTGTGCTTGTAAGGGCATGGAGGAGGAATAATTATAGACATTAACAATAATAACCATTCAAACAGTAAATGTTAGTTATCAGATAAACAAACAGCTTCATCTTTGAGGTGTAAATGCAGAAGAACATTTCCTTCAGCTAAAAATCAGGTCAGTTAGAATCAGAGGAGATGAGGACTCACGGACTGAACACACCAGGGAAGGAGAGATGATGAAGAACAGGGGAGACCAATCAGGACCAGGTGAAGCTAATCAGGCAATCACACAGGTGCAGGAAACACACAGGTGCAGGAAGAGAAGCGTCTGAAACGAGAGGAGAGGTGAGTACTACAAAATAAAACAGGAAACCATGAAGAAATGAAAGACAATAAATGTTTTTAGGGGACAAATTTAATGAAGTCTAATTGCAAACCTGACTTGACACATTTCCACTTTTAGAAATGAGTCATGAAATGTGTATTAATGTGGAACACACTCTTCTGATGGCTCTCACATGGGGCCAGATGATGCAGGATGAGCCGACAGGAGCGTGATGCGGTTTGACCCTGATATGTGCTGACGTGACACGCCGGCGTTCCCCAGGTGGGAACCTTCCGGGTTGGACCCCCCACATCATCGGCTCGGGACAGAATATTACCCTCACACCAGCTGCCTGACAAACCCCAGCAAAGACTGACCCATGGCCTCCAAAATACACACTCTTAAATTAGCCGCAAAGCGAGTGGGGAAATAGTTACGGCACAGACACACACACACACACACACACACACTCATCAAGAGTGAGAATATCAACAGTATCATAGCAGCCAAACCCGACTCAGCAATGGCACAAGTGTTAAGACTCAGCAATCATCCAAATGTTTTTATAAACTAGGATGTCAGTGGTTTTATAATCGTTAAATACGACTCTTTTGACTAAAACAGGGGTCGTCTGTCCCCTTCACTTTCTCATCGACCCATAGGTGGGGGGGGGGTTCGTGGGTGGGCCTGGGTGGGGTGTGTGTGTGTGGGGGGGGGGGGTTGTGGAAAGTGTCTGAGCGGAAAGGAGGCCCCATGGGACAGTACATGCATAGGTGAGCTGTTTGGTGTTGACCCCAAATGTTTCACCTTTCATAGTCACCGAATTCGTGTTGCCCGGCAACCAACTAAACATGAATACAAACATTCCGAAGGGGTGAGCTGGTGTGACACAGGGGACGGAAAGATGAGAGAGGGGGAGAGAGAGAGAGGGAGAGAGAGAGAGAGAGATTGCATGCAAATGTGCAACATGGAACCAAGAATAACTCCACAGACAAACTCTTTTATAAGGAAAGTTGTCCCAGAACTATTTTGGTCTATCCTGAGATATGATATCTGGCCGCTCACTGTGCCAGTAATAGAGCAGAGGACATCAAACCATGTGACACATGAGTCACACATGAGGACACTTCCTGTTCCTGGTGAACCCTTCTGACTGTTTGTTCAGTCAAATAAGTTTGGTGACAAATCCTGAACTCATTTGCTAAAATAGAAAGCAAATCATCTGTTATCCTCCATCAACATAACACATAAATATTAATTAAATAAATAAATAAATAATTAAAATAGCTGGAGAAGACAGAGGCTAAAATTCAACAGAAGACCCAGAAGATCAGAGGGCCAGCAAAGCTCCTCAGGGAAGTGATGAGCCAGAGAATGACAGCAGACAGAATTCAGGTCTTTGTTACTCTGAAGCAGTTTGGACAAAAGCCAAGCCAACATCAAGGCCATGAAGAAGAAGCAGAGAAGCACAGAGGAACAGGATGAAGACTTTTGAAGCTTTGAAAGCAACACAGTTACTTCACAGCACATTGGAAGAACAGTTGACTTTGTACTTTTGTGTTTAACGAATAAATACAAGGGGGAGTTACGCCATCTCGCTGTTTGCCAGACTTACCTAAGATGAGACACGGTTATGAGGAAGAGGACAACAACGTGGCACTTCCTCACATGTTTTTCCCACGCCATTGTTTGTGTAGCCACACGGGGGCGCCAGAGCACCTGGCAAGATGAACTGCTGTTGCGCAATAACATAGAGAAGACAACAGCTCGCTCCCTTGAAATTCTGCTTCTATTGTGCTCACAAGTGAAGGAGTCAATGTTGATCCTCTGCTTCTTAAAGAAAAGTGGAATAATTGCCGGTAACTGAGACTAAAACGCTTCATTTGTAACGTCAGAGTGAGTCAGTGTGAGACAGAAAGAAAGTACCAACCCCCCCACACACACACACTCCACCTGAAGACGCTTTTTCACGTCACACACGCGTGAATTCAAATAAAGGTCTGAACTAACGTCTTCTTTGTTTATTGTTATTTTCATTGTTATTTAATGTGGAATCATCTTGTAAACACTTGATGCCTCGTCGACGTGCCGGTTGATGATACACATTGGAGACGAATCGAACCAAATCAAACGCAGGTTGCAGGAGCTTCTCCCATCATCCACATCTAATCTCATCTTCCTCTCCCCCGAGGCCTCGATGACGCAACTGCGGGTTGACGTCCTCAGCGTCAGCGCGCAGATCCTCCTCGATCTCGGATCCTCCTCACGATCAGACGCTATTTCGCACGATCAAGTCCGGTGTCGTCAGTGATACTACGTATGCATGTTTATGACCTGAGCCCCCCTCCGCCCCCTTCACCCCTCCTCTCCAACGTAAGGACTTCACCACCTTTTTTTTCTCCTCCCTTTCGTTTTTTGTTGTTTTTGTTTTGTCGTTATTCCTCTTTTCCTCCTCATATGGAGCTTTGTGTGTGAGGTCTCCAGTGTGGTGGTCGCGGCTCCTCGGACCACGATGGGGATTTAAATGGGAAAACGGGGGAATCGTGCGTCTCTCTCTCTCTCTCTCCCTCTCTCACTCCCTCTCTCTCTCTTTCTCGCTTAATTTGGGAAGATCATGCAACACCCCAAGCCGTGGCGAGCTGTGCTGCTGCTGCTGTCGGTGATGTTCCAACCGGGAATCTCCGACAAATACGGTGAGATAGATGATGGTGACTAATGAGGAATCAGTTGTATTGTTTTCCAATGGCGCGCCTGTGGCTCCATGATGACTTTAATGATTCCATCCTACTTTATCTCATGTTATAATGCATGTGTGATATATTCCAGTGTAAGAGTGTGTGAGATGCTGTATGTCTTTAAAAGGAGCTGTGTTGTAAAATGTGTCTTATGTGGACCAATGGAGAGGAGGACATCTAAAGAGAGAGAAAGAGATGAGAGACATATCATGTTCCTTTGCCTCGGGTTGTTTACCTCTGCTGCATTCATTCTCATATTCACATATTGTCATAATGAGTTTTACAGTCTAATCTGGATGGAGGATAAAATTCAAGCCTCTGAATCCATTTCGGTCTAGAGATCAGCCAGGAGCAGAGCAGCCTGAGCTGTAATTATTGGTTCAGAAATTTGATAATTTTCCCCCATCCACATTATTTGTTTCTCCAGCAAAGTTCAACCAGCCCGCTGGGTGGAAATGCACCGAATACTGGGTGGATTTTAAGCTGCACTATAAGCTGCACTGCATCAGGCTCTCTCCTACAAAAACGTGAAACAAAGTGAATATTGTCCTAAAAGTTTGTCCCCATCTGTTCCCTTCACCCCTGATAATGTGTTTATCACTTCAATGATGTCATTTGTTGTGTGATTTAGATGGATTATGAATGAAATATTTCACATTAAGGGAATTACTGCATTTTATTAAAACATTTACCAAAATGATAAAACAATATTTCAATTTTCTATTCTATTTCTTATTAAATGTAATATTTTATGTTTGATGGTTTCAATTTCAACTGGAAATAATGGTAAAAAATCTTATGTTACAATTAAACATTCAACTACAAATGCAACAAATGACAAAAGCAACTACACAAATGTAACCAAAATGCGATGTACATGATATATATTATGCAAAAGCCAAGCAGGGACTTCAGCACCATGGACAGAAGCAGTGACAGTGATGTCTGCCGTGATCCAATTATCCATCTGCACTGCCTCCATCTGTCATTTCATTATCGATTACTGTTTGCATTAGAGTTCACTTCTCTGCATGCAGAATCCATTAATAGGGATCACGTTTTAGTTCCTATATGAAAAACTGTACATTAGATCAGATTAGGTTTCCCTCAGGTTGCCCACCAAAGTGATGGGATTCACTGGAACCCCTGGTTAATGTGTATTTCTTATCATGGCCTCTGTTCTTAGCCTGATTCATCTGTGCATTGGTGTGCTGGCGTCACGGCTTCACCTGCTGCTCCCTTTTCCCCTGACAGTGAGAAAATGTCTCTGCGACTGAGCATATATGCCTGCCAACAAATAAGAGTAACATTAATATGCAGTATAAGCATGAAATAAAGAAGAAAAGCTGAAAAGGAAACACACATTTTCTTGCCCAGAGGGATAATATTTTTTTTCTTGACTACTAAATTAGCATTAGATCATTAGTATTTGCATCTGAGCCTAAAGACACACGCACAACTTTGTAGGCGTGTATGTCAGCTCCTCCACCTTCAAACATGGTGATGTCGTCCGTCATAAGGAATGTTTCAGAGCTAAGGCGTCAATGTCTCAGTCAATGAAAGTGTGTTTGTGTGTATTCGGAGGAGGAGGTGAGTCACTGAATCTGCTGCCATGCACTGCGTCACTGCACTCCAAGCAGAGTTATTAATATCTGAAATATCAGTTATCGATTTGTGTCTCTCCCTTCACATCTCCTGCAGACTCATGTTTCCTTTATGTATTTGCGCAAAACCACATTATGACAGACAAGATCCTCCACTAAACAACAGAGCAAAACAACACAGTCTATCAGCAGTAGCAGGTAAAGGAAGACAAAACACACAAAAAGATGAAGAAATATATGCTTTCAACCGGAAATAAATCATTTAAAACTTTCTTCTTTCGTCTTTTTGATATTGTATGTAGCTATAGAATTTGTATGATCAACAAACAACAGAGGAATGGGCTCTTTTTTATTTTAGTTATTGGTTAGAACATCAATATGAACATAAAAAGCAGGGGACCAAGACTCGAGCCATGGGGAACTCCATTACATGACAGATCTGATGGTCACTTCATTCACGGTGGCCGAGAGGTTAAGGCGTTGGACTCGAAATCCAATGGGGTTTACCCGCACAGGTTCAAACCCTGTTCGTGACGATTTAATTTCAGCATTTTCCCTCAGGATAAATAAAGGTTAATCTTATCCGTGTGTTTTTGTAGTTCTTCTGAGAGCTCACATCATACAGGTGCTTAGAGGAGATATGAACATATAAAAGGGTGGTTGTCTCTTCACGCACTGTAAAGCTGCAAGAGCACAATAATATTAAAGATAAGCATTCTCATTATCTGTCTGTGTTTCCTTCTTGCGCTGTGGAGGAGGAGCTACATCCATTTCCTTCTGAATTAGATTCAAATTTACAATTAAAGGATGAGAGCAAGCAGGAAGAGGAGGCTGGGCGGACTTCATCTGATGAATGTGTCACAGCTATCTTCATCTCATTCACACCTGCTAGGCGTGACTGAGATCTGAGCATAATGCAAACGCAGAACACATCTGCTTGTGATCAGATTGCATTTATAATTATATTCAAATTTGTACACTTGTGCCCAACAAGTGAAAGCGGTCGTGTATCTTTGAGTCAAACATCCTCTGACAGAATAAGAGAGGCCACAAAAAACACTGTCTTTGGGTTTCGTCGACGTGGGAGATGTGTGAGACCTATAGATATTTGTGTGTGTGTGTGATCAGATTTAAGTGTGAGTTAAAGCAGTGGTTGCCATGGAAATTGCTGTGAGAAATTGTGCCGTTGCTCATTGGTGGACTGTTTCTCTGTTTCCATGTCAGGTTGTCTGTTTGAGAGAAAACTGTGTACAAGGGATCAGTTCTGCTCAAATGGTGAGTACACACACACACACACACACACACACACACACGTACGCACGCACACACACACACACACAATGCAAACACAGGTCAAGGTTTTTCTCTCTCACACCTGCCCCTCTCCCTTTCCTCCTCTATGTCTAAGCCCCTCCTCCTACTCTCCTGTCTCCATGGCAACTCTGACATCACTGTGAGGTCGACACCCCCACAGTCATTGTGCTAATACAATGATGAGTCACTGACACACACTTACGCACTTGTCTCTGGTGAATGCACTCTCACACACACAGCTAAGGGCCAGAATACAAAATAGTTCATTCAGTTTGATTGAAAACGTACTCATAACATTTATACACACACACACACACACACACACACACACACACACACACATACATACACACTTGTCTGTAGATGTGATGGTAAGTGGCGTAATGGCCACTCAAAGGTTTTCAGTCAGATTGATTTTCCTGAGAGCAGAGTGTGTCTGTGTGTGTGTGTGTGTGTGTGTGTGATGTGATGAATGTCTGCCGGACAATGGACCATGGAAACTGTTCTTTTGTCAAGTGTCAAATGATGTACAGAATATTGGGCAATTAAATGTGATGCATTCACCACAATTCTTCAAATTATTCTAAAAAAGGAACATTGAGATTTAACAATTACCTGCCATGGAATGAAACCAGAAATGTGGCTGATTGTCTATTAAACTCAGTAATGAGTTGATTAAGAACATAAGCTATTACTGTGCTAAGTCAAGATGAAGAGGTGAAGAAGGTGTAAGACAAAACAACAAAACACTTCTGCTTCTTCGTCACCACCTCATCAAAACCACACAACTTGGAGGCAGTGATTGCATCATGGAGTTTGAATATTGTATCCCCAACATCTCCTTCAGAAAGGGAATTTCAATCCCAAATATTCCTCTAATCTTTGGGCCAGAGATTGGAGATTAAAGAGAGCTTCTGATTGGTCGCCTTTATCTTCCAATGCGAGCCTGGGCGACACCTGTAATTACATTTGAGTTGCCTCTTCCTCCTGCTTGTAAATGAGCAGGAGGGGAGCAGCCAATCACAGCACGGCGATAAGCATCGACACTAATGTATTCCTGTCTGGATCGCCTCTTCATGAAATTATTGTATGAATATGATAACAATAATTTCCCATATCCCGCGTCACAGTCTATTATCAGATGTGCCGTCAATTCTGGCAACTGAAACAAAGCCTAAACGACACACACACACATCCACTCCGTTCTCCGCTCAGTCTCTTCCCACACACCTTCACTGGAGGGAACATTCTGTCCTTGGAACAGAGCGCCCTGCTTCTCTGTAGTTTCCTCAGAGAGGAGGGAGGAAAGCGCCTCTTCTGGGCAATTTTCTGAATCCAAAGAACCCGGTCGACTCCACTTTGATGGATGCACTGGGAGGCACAGTTGCCGTTAATCGAAAATTGCCAAAGCACAGCCGTGTGAGTGTCAGTGGTGTGTGTGGTTTAAGCCAGTAGAGTCCATTAGAGGGCTCTTTGGCCTGAACGTCTAAACACTTTCACATGCCACAAATCCAACAGGACTTGTCAATTGAGACACTGGAGATTTTTTAAAAAGCCGTTTCATACCCGAGAAATTAATTGCAGAACTGTAAACTAATGTTGTCTATCACAGCAAATGTATTCCTGTTCTTAATTGGTTTGATACATGGGGGGCAATAATTTGTTGCTCCGCCTGGAATCCCGTGTTCCCTGGACAAAAACCCACATCTACAGGAATAGCCTGAGCTCCAGAAATAACCGAAATCCAATCAAGCCTCTCACTTTGCTGTCTGTTCTCCATTCATCTTCCCATTCTTCCTCCTCCGCCTCTCCCTTGCCACTCTGTCATCCATCAACCAGCCCGTCCACCAGCAGAAATACTGTCTCGCTGGGAACAGAAATTGGATTTGTAACTTACGCACTATAGTATTCCAGTACTACAACATTAGGGGCCTGTTTCAGTAATTTACCTAATTTGCCCTCACGTGTCCATTAACAACAACAACCTGAACAACTCCATGTTACCTCTGTTGTTATACAAACACATGAAATTGTCCGTAGCGCTGCGGGAGCTGGCGGCATTCTAGTGCCATACAGCTGCTGTGGTGACTCATCAATGCACCAAATTCTTCATCATCTGCCCGGCTACAGTATGTTTTTTCTTTGCAAACACATGGAAAAAATGACAATCTGTCGGTAAAATCTGCAGTTTAGCTATGTGAGATTTGTAATCAGGTAAGTAGGTTCATCAGTAATTGAGCATTCTCAGTATTCCACCCACCTCAGTGTTCCATTCTCTGCTGGCCACAGAGCTGCACACTCCTGCTTTTATAGCATTGTTCAAACTAATGACTACCATTCAACCGTTATTCAGAATATGAATAATAGAGCGATTTGGAGAAATGGATTCTGCATGATTTAACAGTTTTTTAAACCTGTTTCAATGGAAGCTGTGTTCTCTGTGAAAGGGCCAGGACGCTGTCAAAAGGACTTTGACAAACAGGATAAAGTGTGTGGGCACTACTTCTACACTATGAGTCATTGTGTGTGGGCTTACGTGCACAATCGGGTGTCGGGGGCCATTACAAAACCCCTGTGGGGAAAATGAAAGAAGCGTTGAATAAACTGTTTAATGGCGACTTCATGTTTGATTTCTGTCTGTATCTCTCTCTCTCTCTCTCTCTCTCTCTCTCTCTCTCTCTCTCTCTCTCTCTCTCTCTACCTGTGTGTGTGTTCATTCTAGATGGGCTGTTTGGTCAGTGTCGCAGCTCTAAGCAGGACCAGGTCCAGTACCAGGTGTCAGTTCCTGTTCTGAAGAGGATGCAGGAAGTCCTCAAACAGCTCATGCTACAAGGTAAGACAATAAACTACATTACATTTCCATCTTATGTTCAAAGAATTAAATGAAATCTACCACGAGTGATGCTGCTTGTGAGTTCAGGACAGCGGTACATTCTAGTATACATAAAATGTGTAGAATAATGCTGCGTTAGTGAATCTGAAGAGTAAAGTTCACCCAAGCGTAACAAGAGCATATTTTCCTGTGCAAGAAGCCTTCATGAATACAAATGGAATTCATTCATAATACAACATCTCAGCACTTTGATAGCACTGGAATATAAAACACTATTGATTTCTGTGTTCCTTTGATTGTTTTGGTTGTGTGTGTGTGTGTGTGTGTGTGTGTGTGTGTGTGTGTGTGTGTGTGTGTGTGTGTGTGTGTGTGTGTGTGTGTGTGTGTGTGTGTGTGTGTGTGCAGGGCTTTCCTGGCAGGATGACATCACCCAGTATATTGTATCCAAGGAGCTGAAGAGAGTTCCTCATACCACCCGTCCCTCTAAGCCTAACACGTCCTCCTCGTCTTACCCTTCCTCTCAGTAAGAACTCTTTATCGTTTACAATTACTGATGAATGTCCATGAAACACAGAATAATGTGGAGGGAAGTCCCATCGATCCACTTCTTCCACCGTGACCCTCTCTGTCTTTCCGTCCTCATCCTGTCTCTGTGTCTGTCCAGGTCCAAGCAGCACGTCCACCACCACAGCTCCAAATCTGGGCTCACATCCCCGGCTGACAACTACATGGACTACATGATCGTCGAGCCGCCGCAGTCGCCCCTACGCATGCAGCCGGCCTCTATGGACCCATACACATACCACCAGGTACGCACACACACACACCCACACGCACACACACACACACACACACACACACACACACACACACACAGAGGACTATATCAGCTGAATTACCTGTCACATTCACAGCATAGGTACCAGGATGAAGTGGAGCGATCTCTCATTGGAGGAGGAGTCGCTTATGCCCGCCCCTCTTCTCGGTCTCAGGCCAATCAGAGAGAACGAGAGCGAGACAGGCAGATGCTGCAGGAAGCTCTGTCTCTCTACATGGCATCTGCACAGCCCTCTTATCGCCACCGGGGGGCAGCACCCATGGCTCCTCCAGGTACAACTGAATGACTATAAACATAAAATAGTGAACTTAAAACACCAGAAAAATAGATGAGAGCATAAAGAAAAGATGCAGCCTTTAATATTTTATTTTATGACTCTTACTCATCTTCTTTCATCAGCTCTGCCTTATTACGAGGACGTGGAGCTGGAGATACCTGTGGACTATGTTGAAGATTACACCATAGAGGAGAGACTTGGTACTGCAAGCCGACAACAGCCTCTGCAAAATAAGAAAGTTAGCCAAGATAACGACAATATGCGCACACTCAATGGTGAGGAATCTGACCTTCACCTCACTCAGGCTGAGCAAACCTGGTCGCACCTGTGAGGGTAGTACTAACTGTCCTGTCCTGTCCTAGACGACCTGCTCCAGAGGATGTCAGCTGTGTTGCAGAGGTACGGCATCGACCCCAGAGAGCTCAGTCAACAACAGTTATACAGGCTGGCGTTGGTTCTACAGCTGATGCAAGCCAAAGACAAAACAGGTACCAGCCTGGTTATCAGCTCGGCTTCTGTTCTGTTTGAGGGAAAATCAATCCAAACGCTGTGTTAATGCAAGCGTCTGCAATGCAAGTGGACTCTCAAACTTGAAATATTGTGCGCCATAATGTGTGTGTGTCCCTTTCCACACAGATCCAAATGAGAAAGACCTCATGGCTCTCAAGGAGGTACGTCAGAATCCAGCAACTAACATCCTCACTGGGTGCAGATAGAATCATTTCACACTGACGTTTCTCCTGTAATCCCGTCTTTAGATGCAGGGGTTAAAAACAGACATTGCAGCCGCTAAGCCTGAGAAGCTGCTGGCCCCAGTTCCTGACCCCCCTGGAGCCCCTCTTGTCTCTTCCGCTGCCTCAGTCCCAGCCACACCTCCAGCCAAGAGCCCCAGCACGCCCACCTCTGCCTCCCAGCCTCCCCAGGCCTCACCTGTGGAGGCTGGGCCCGGCTCACAGGGTCAGGGTCTGCCTGTAGTGGAGGGCACAGGAGCCAAAGAGGAGTACGGCTACATCGTCACCAACCGCAGGTCAGCACAGCGCCCTGCGGTGTGTCTCTAGACCGATAATACACAGAATCATCACAATACTGAAGATGTCCTTTCTCCTTTCCAGCCCTCTGAGCCTGTATGATGGAGTGAAGCTGTTGGAGTTATTAGCTGATAAAATACATCTGACAACCAGCAGCTTCATCAACATCAGGTAACAATATCTCTGCATCCTGATTGGGCTTTATCTGCTTTTATGAATCAAACATGAGTGAGACCGTGTGTCCCTGTCCATGTGTCCCTGTCCATGTGTCCCTGTCCATGTGTCTTCAGTGTGGTGGGTCCTGCACTGACGTTCCGTATCTGCCAGAATGAGATGAACATGACTGCTGTGGAGGTGGCTGCCAAAGCTGGTGAGGCACTCGAACGTACACACACACACACACACACACACACACACACACTTATTCAGACAAGATTGTTTTTTTATCCACATGCAAGAAACATGTTGCTCAGTGTTGTTTCTTTACAGTAACTGAAAAGAATTTCCTGCAGTCTGAGACGGGCCTGAAGATCATACAGACTGGTGTTGGAGAGGTACTACACACACACATACACACACACACACACACACACACACACACACACACACACACACACACACACACACACACACACACACACAAATCCACCAGCCGCAGGTGTTGAAGAAGTGGCTTTGTGACATTTAGAGCTAAAGACCTCCACACACTGTCACGGTAGATTTCTCACCAACAAAGGTCCTTTACATCCCCCTGGCCTTTGTTCTAGAATAGAATATCCGTGTGTGTGTGTGTATGTGTGTGTGTGTGTGTGTGTGTGTGTGTGTGTGTGTGTGCGTGTGTATAATCTGGTGCGAGTGAGTGCCACCTGGAGTGTAAGTGGCCAGAACATATCACCAAGGCGACATCTCGAAACAGCGAGCACTCCACTTGTTGCCATGGTACCTCATCATCTCTCCCACCCACCCACCCCCACCACGGTTCCCAGGTCCCAGGTGCTATGGCAACGCACACATACAGCTGATTATTTCGATTAACTTTACCTTCACCTTCTCTCTCTCTCTCTCTCTCTCTCTCTCTCTCTCCCTCTTTCTCTTTCTCTCCCTCTCTGGCTCTCTCTCGCTCTCTCTCTGGCTCTCTCATCTCTCGCTCGCGCCATTAACTCCAATTGTAAAATTTGCAGCGCTCGCGAATTGGCCTTTATTCATTTGCATTTTTAAGATAAATAAATCAAATTACTTTACATTTTAACCCTTGTCCCTCTGAACCTTCGCCCTATTTTCTCCAACTCCCTGCTGAGCGCTTAGCTGTCACATGCAATAACACACACTGGTTTGTTGTGTGTGAAGATGACTTGAGTGACCTTTCCATCTCTTTCTCACTTTGAGCGATGAGAAGGGAAATAAGTATAACTGCATGCTGGAGTTGAGGGGCAGATTCCCTGGGGTAGCTGATGTTGGCCTGACAACATATTCACTGTGACAAAGGGCGATAACGAGACAAACAGACGGAGATGACAAGACGCTCGCTTGTCTTCCGCGCATGCACACTCACTGCTACTTTCTCTTTCCTTTCCAGAGGACGGATGCACGGGGTCTCCCACAGGTCACCAAGGTTTCCCAGGGGTCCAGCGGCACAGTCATCACCCTTGTTTCCATGGCAGTTGTCGGAGGACTGCTGGTATTGGCTATGGCAATTGCTTGTCTCAGGCATTATGCCCAGCAAGTGGCCAATGGCAAGATGGGCCTGGGGCCAGAGGGAGGAGCAGAGACACACTTTGACTACCAGGTAGGCTGACAGATATTCAGACTGAACACCATATTATTTTCAACATTTCAACAAAATTTTATGAATTGACCCTCCTGAGACCCTGCGTCCTCATATGAGGACGTTACATTTTCCTTCCAAGAACCTTATACATCATTGTGCTTTACTTAAACCTGTTTTCCTCTTGTCTGGACATTTGTTGCTGCCCCCTAGTGGTACAAATACATACAATATAGATATTAGGTCCCACAAATCCCAAATACCAAGGAGAAATTAAAAATGCATACAAAGCCCGGCATAGATTGTTTTTTGTACTTGGTATAGAAATGATTCACTGAAAAATAGCCAGTCTACCTCACCCTGCACCCTCCTGCCAATTCAGGAGCTTTGTCGGCAGCACATGGCGTCCAAATCATCCCTGTGTCGGCAGGACTGTCTGGGCGGCGTGGGCGCCGGTATTGGAGGGTCTGTAGTCGCTCCGGGTGCCGGGGGCCGGAGAGGCACGGACACATCCCGCGTCAGCAGCGTTTCCTCCCAGTTCAGCGATGGGCCCCAGCACAGCCCGTCCTCCACCCACAGCTCCACACCGTCCTGGAGCGAAGAGCCGGCCCAGTCCAACATGGACATTTCTACAGGTCACATGATACTGGTGAGACATCAAATGCACACATGATCTGCTCGTAATGTAATCTTTGTGTTTACATCAGGTGTTAATGTTCTCAATTACTGTCACTCCCTCAGGCGTACATGGAGGATCATCTCCGTAATAAAGACCGCCTGCAGAAGGAGTGGGAGGCTTTGTGCTCCTACCAGGCTGAGCCCAGTTCAGCAGCTGTGGCTCAAACCCCAAGCAACATGGACAAGAACAGACACGCAGAGTCTTTACCCTGTGAGTTCATTACTTCACTGCGCCTTCATCTGATTCCTTTCCATCTGTTCCTGTGCCAGATTTATGCGTTTTACTAAACTCTTCACAAAGAACATTAAATCATTAAAATGGCTCGTCTTGTTTTCCAGACGATCACTCTCGGGTGAAGCTGAAGACTGACATCAACCCAAATAAGCAAGATTACATTAACGCCAGTATCATTGTAAGAAGAAATGTCAAACGATAACCATTTATGTGAGATTCTTAGTGCTCTGTATCTCATCTGTTTGACTGTTTCTTCCTAGTTTGATCATGACCCTCGCCAACCTGCTTACATCGCCACACAGGGCCCACTGCCTCATACCGTCGCTGATTTCTGGCAGGTCAGAAGACAGACACACACACACACGCCTTCTCTTTCCCGTCCTCCATGACACCCTACCCCAACTTTCAGACTTTGACATTCATGCACATGCTCATTACAATCAAACCCACAGATGGTGTGGGAGAACGGCTGCACAGTGATCGTGATGATGGCCGCTCTGGTGGAGGATGGAGAGAAACAGTGTGAGCGATACTGGCCCGACGAGGGATCATCACTCTACCACATCTATGAGGTAACCTTGCAGTGTCATTTTGATACTTTTCTTATAATGAACCCAGGGGAAAAAACATCCTGCAGCACGACTTCTGAGATTAAAGTCAGAATTGGGAGGAATAAAGTCAGAATTTTGATAATCCATTTTCCATTTACCATTTTCCTCTCCACCTCTCTCTCTCTCTCCCTCTCTCTCTCTTTCTCTCTCTCTCTCTCTCTCTCCCTCTCCCTCTCCCTCTCCCTCTCTCTCTCCCTCTCTCAGGTTAACTTGGTGTCGGAGCATATCTGGTGTAAGGACTTCCTGGTGCGTAGCTTCTATCTGAAGAACGTGCAGACGCAGGAGACCCGAACCTTGACACAGTTCCACCTGCTGAGTTGGCCCGGCGACGGCATCCCCACCTCCACACGACCTCTGCTCGACTTCCGCAGGTAGGTCACCAGAGCCGAGGGTCACATGACTCAAAGACTTGGCTCGACTCTTACTTGATATCACCAAAACAGACTGAAACTATCCAACGACACCACCGACATCTGACCACTACTTGTTGTGCAATTCTCTCCCCAAAACAAAGATTAAGAATTTCACAAATGTTAGGTTGTTATTGTGTGTATTTTCAACAGATTAAAACATTTCCCTGAAAATGTATAAATTCAGTGAATACATGAGGATTGTAAGATTGAAATGTAGGATTTTGACTTTTCTGTCTTGGCCTGTGACTTTCTTGGACTTGACAAAACAATGCACAGTGAAACAATGACTTCATCCACACACCTACATTTACACATACACACACACACACACACACTATCCCTGCCTGTGTCCCCACTTGGTTCCATAATGTGACTTTTAGTAATGTTGCATTTAGGCAATTTAAGTTGACTTCTTATCCCAGTACAAACAGGAAGGAGCAAACAGGTTGGTGTGATACAAATACAATACACACACGTATGCCAATGTACAGAGATGGATCTGATGTGTGTGTGTGTGTGTGGACTTCCGTTCACACTACTAACCTCATGCCTTCACCCTTCTCTTTGTTTACCATCATCTCTTGTCATTCCTCATCGTAGGCTGCGAGATCCAATAATGCCGCTGTGCATTTCACTCGCCCGCTGCTCTCTCTCTCCCTCTCTCTCAGCGTGCAGCTTGCTAGGTTTGTACTTTTGACATCTCCCAGTGTCATTTTTGTGGTTTGCAGCTAGTACTCTGGCTCCAGTTGCATAGTCACAAAAATGAGCATTGGCAGGTGTGACAGGCTACTTGCAAGAGGGACAGTGAATCTGTGGCTTCTCCTCCACCTCTCAGCACTCCCTCCTGTCTTCTCCTCATTATCCACCTCCTCACTTGTCTTCTCCTGTCCTCCACTTCCTTAAACTTGGTGTATCCATCTGTTATACGCCTCTTTCTATGTCTCATTCTTTTAATCTCAACAATCGACAACTCACATGTACCAGAAGCTGAAGCTGAAGACCTTTTTAATCCTGTGTTACATGCACGTCACCAAGCTAACACTGCCGTCTGTGAATCGATGAATTCTTCACAGAATTCTTCCATCCCCTGTTTCTGTTTTTCAGGAAGGTGAATAAATGCTACAGAGGGCGCTCCTGTCCCATCATCGTTCACTGCAGGTGAGACAGACACACCGTTCCACACCGTAAATCATACATACTTCAATGTTGTTGTTGTTTTGTTGTTTGTTCAGCAGTCAGCTTCTTCTGTGGTTCTGTTGTTTTGAAAGCTGATCTGAGCTCTTGACACTCTGGTCTCCTGTCTCACTCCTTTAGCGACGGCACTGGCAGAGCTGGCACGTATATCCTCATTGACATGGTGCTCAACCGCATGGCCAAGGGTGAGTCACACACACACACACACACACATATACAGATACATTCCTATTCATCGTGAGATAAGCAAGTTGATGCAAAACTAATGTCATTTAATTAAGATAAGAAAAAAAGGAATGGAATATTTTGGACTGGGCCTCTAAACATGTGTGGATGTAGTACTTGATGTGTCCAGTAGATGGTGACAAAGTCATAATGGAGTTGAATACTACTGCATTGTGTGTTTGGCATGCATGACACAACATCTGTGTGCTGAGGCTTTTACTGATGTTGTGTTGCAGGAGTGAAGGAGATCGACATCGCAGCCACACTGGAGCACGTCAGAGACCAGAGACCCGGCCTGGTCCGCACCAAGGTAACACCAGTGTGTGTGTGACCCCAACAGCATTATGTCCTATAAGGCATCTGTGTGTGCGTGTGTGTGTCCACTGCTCCCTCACTTCTCTTTGCCGCGTCTCCCCTTCTCTCTGCAGGACCAGTTTGAGTTTGCGCTGACAGCTGTGGCCGAGGAGGTGAACGCCATCTTGAAAGCCTTGCCACAGTGAGCTACAGCACCCGGGGACACACTCAGAGACACACACACACACACAGCGACACACAGGCATACTATATCATGTACCTTCACTGTAAACAACAATATACAATATTGTTCTGCTACTAACAGAAAGGAGCTTTTACTACTGAATGTTTCTCCTTTAACTTCTTTGTGAATGAAGATATTTGAAGCTTTAATGTATGTCTTAATGAGATTTGTGTCAGGACATAGATAGAAACCTAACCAGCCAACATGTCCACATCAGGAAGCTGTTTGTTGTGTTTGTCTCGAGGGCCGAACACTCTGTTGTGTGACTGATGAGCAGTATTTACATGTTTGACACCTGGTATTGGACGTGATACAATAACCAGCAAAGTTTACCTCTGGAGCAAGACAGACACTCTTTGGCTTTGAGCTCATACCTCCTCCAAGGCCAAACAAGCCTAAAGAAAGAAGTGACGATAATTGTTTTCCTTAAATGTTTGAATTCGACCTGAATCTGGACCAAATCGGCATCTATTCATTCTTTCAATGTGATTAGTATAATTCCTCTGAAGAAATGAGCCCAACATTTATGTAAATGCTTTGAAATGAAATAAAAATCCTTTCAAACTTCCTGGAATCACCCTCTGGATCCAGAGCCACGTCAGAATTTAAAGCTTTCTTCTTCTTCTTCTTCTTCTTCTCCTCCTCCTTCTTCTTCTTCCTTCTACTTCAGAAGCATTAGACAGACCATCACCAAAACTGACGATTCAGGCAGCCATCTTGCTGATACACAAGGAAGTCACTGATCGTCATAACTCTGACTGTGACGTGTGTGTGTGTGTTTCTTGCAGGTTTTAATTTACACGATTGTTTGCTTTATTTTGTAATGGACACTGTGCTCTGACCAATGAGAATGCACCACCTCTCCCTCTCCCTCTCCTTCTCCCTCTCTCTCTCATTTACACACACACACTAGCTTAGTTTGGGTTTTGCCTTCTTCTGTGTTCCAGATTGCGATTAATGTAAATAATTCACCCTGATGATTGTATGTATATTTCATGTAGCAGACAGACTGAAAATAACTATAAAAATGTATTTTTGACTTGACTCGAATAAATTTGTGATGTGATGCAGCAAAAACAAGTGTGTCATTACTTCACCTCAATCTGCAGACTTTCATCGTCTAAGGTCCCAGATTCTTGATAGACAGGAGTATATTTCTAATCTTTCTCCTGGCACGGTGATGTCATTCACAGTACACTGTGATTGCGTAACCTGAGAGCTTCTGTACCTGCTGTGGTTCATCACAACAAAATGTGTTACAGTTGAGCTGAAACATGTTTTTAATGTTGAGATGATAAGAGCTGTTTTCACTCGTTTCAAAATACAAAGATTCCAGTCTTTTGCTCCAGAATGAGCTATGTACACACACTCACACACACACATAAAAATACGGCATGTATCTCGGATACTTGTTTGAAATAAGAAGGTGTCATTCAGCAGGTAGAAGCCATGAAGGGCAGCAAGACAAGTGCACCATGAAGGGTTAAACTTTGACCTGTAAGGGTAGATGTACAAGAATAAGGCATTTCCATAGCAACAGGAGTAATGCAATACATTAGACGGAGCAGCTTGTAACAGTGATGTGTCATAATGAGATTTAGATGAAAGGAGATTGAACTGTGGGGGCAGGAGAGAGAATGATTGACAGCTGCAGGTTTACCTCAGAGCGGGGCACAGCACGAGCCAATCAGGTTAGCTTGTGAAGGCCTTGAAGTCTGAGTCTGAAACGGGAAGCAGAAAGTAAGAAAGCACAGTTACCAAAACAAAACAAAGGAAAAGTGAATTTGGTTTAGACGTGGAGTTTCTCGCAGAACGTAATGCCACCAGAAACTACACTACTATTGTCATGATCACACAGGGCTTTGATGAGCCCCAGGAGAACCTGCAAGGGAAATGTATTCAAACAGTTCATTCATTTGTAATACACAGGACTCATTTAATAGAATTCATTCACTATCTCATCTGCATTCCCTCAAGAGATCTGCTGTTGATCTTTACAGATCAGAGAGAGAATGAGGGACAATTCAGAATTAAACAGAGTAATAAAAGAACAGTTTGTTTTCCTATTGTTATCATAATTATTATTCTTAGTAGCAGTGGTAGAAATTATTATTATATATATTTGTTTTTTATTATTCATTTTTATTATTTATTTTCATTAAATTAAATAAATAAAAATATATAAAATTAAGTAAATAAATTAAATATATTAAATTAAATGAGTGATAAATCTAAATTAGATAAATTACTAAAATACATGCCCTTTTCTAAATCAAACAAGGAAATGTCCCAGCTCCTCTTTTGGCTGAATCTTTATTTGTTATTTCCCTTTAAACAATTTGAATTAAAAAAAAACACACACACACACACACATAGCAATCCAGTGTAAAACAATTCAAACAGGTCAACAAATTTCTATTTTTTTACGTCCTCCCTCTCTGACTCTCTCATTCTCTCTCAGCAAATTTGGAGACAAGAAATTGTTCCATTCTTTAACAAGAAACACAGACCAGTTCAAACACAGGGGAAACATCCTGAACATGATAAACATTAGAAACAGATTTACAAACATTAGTCAAGGCAACAAGGCATTAATGTGCCTGTAATAAGAGTCAACTTAAAGGCAGTGGCATGTACTTAAAAAGCCGTACAGTAATTCATTAAAAATGCCGACAAGAACAACAACACTGATAGTAGTAAATGATCTGTAGCACTGTCGTCTAAATCCTCCTGTTACATTAAACCTTATTACACATCATTACAGTTTGAAAAAGTTAATGATTGTCTGGAAATTTACATTCTAACTGGTTGACTGACATTGTATTCGTAAGTTGAATCATTTTAGAGATATAAAGTGAAGAATAGAGCCGCATAGATCTGCCCAACACCATGGAACACGTGGGAGAGCTCCTCTAAATGAAGTTGTGCGTTTAGTTTGATACAGTTGTGCTCACCAAATGTTTTCCTATGACATTTGACCCTGAAACATTCTGTTTGGGAACACACAAGCTGACGGTTCAGATGGTTCAGTTCTACAGACGACAGAACTGGGGAGTGAACGGAAAATATGTCTGAAATGCTCCAACATTCCAAAAAAAACAATGTCAGAGACATTGGATGCAACCCTCCCCAGAATATCTCTCTCTCTCTCTCTCTCTCTCTCTCTCTCTCTCTTTCTCTCTCTCTCTCTCTCTCACTCTCACTCTCACACACACACACAAGGTGGACAGTAGAGCTGGTGATGATATGAAGTAGTCCAAAAAACCAGGAAAAAGATACTTTGACACATTTGACACTTTAGTACATGTGCTTAGTAATACATGCTTGTTTCTGACTTTGGCACATTTGCAGTAGCGTTGTAAACACGGTAAACAAAGTAATATAGCATAAAGCGCTCATACATTCAAGACACGATATACAAACTGTGCTATCTGACCAAGGTGCCCACCCACCTCACCCACCCCACCCACCCTGCCCACCCTGCCTACGCGGGTGCCGTACATCTTTTAAACAGGATCTTTGTCATTGATTTAGTATTCGTGTCAGGATAAAATGCTGCAAAGATTCCTCTGGAGCCGCAGCTTCAGACTGGGACACTGAGACAAGCTGGAAGTCTCAGACTTTCCCTGTGGAAGCATGAATAAAGACATTCCACAGCAGGGTCTGTACTGGGCCGAACACACACACACACGCACACGCGCACACACACCCTGTGATTTCTGAATCCTTACTCCCAGACTTGTGATCTGCCTGCATTCACTTTAAACGCCTGTGTTCAGCACACTGAGTCGAGCACAATTAATAAGGCATCCCAGATATATATACATACACACACACACACACACACACACACACACACACACACGTAATCACAAGCACACAGCATTAGCAAGCAATACACCCACACTTGTTCTTCCTCCTCACGCTACCATCAGTGTTCTTCCCCGTGGGTCCCAACTCTTCTTCATTGCCCTGACGCAGTGGTTCAGTGTCTGCAGTGGTGAGTGACCCAGGAGAGGGTCCTCGCTCCCTATGTTGATCCGCAGCTACCTTCCCACCAGGCCCTGAATCTACTTTACCCTGCCCCTCTTCGCCTTTCTCCTCCTCTTCCTCACCCACAGCAACCTTTAATATTTCGGTTTTAAGAACGCCGCCCCCTTTACGGCCCCCAGCTCTGTCAATCAGCACTTTGACCCCGCCCCCAGCACCTGATATGAGGTCGGCCGCCGTCGCTCTCTGCTGGGCCTCCATTTCTGACAGACTGCACGCCAGAGCCATCTGCAGTTCTTCGTCCTCTTCGTCATCCTCGCCGTAGTGAAAGAAGGGGGCGGAGCTGAAGGAGCGGCGCGTGGCTGCAGGGTTCGGGCCGTGCCGGGCTCTGTCGGGCTCGGCCTGCACCTTTGGGTGTTGCAGCTGAGGCTTGTGGTGCGGCTGCTCCTCTCTCCGGCTGAGCTCCAGAGCCAGAGCCATTTCATCCTCCACACCTAAGAGCAACGACACACACACACACACAAGAAGAAAAGAAACGTTGGTTAACTGTAAATAAAACCTTTTCTTCTTTGTGTGTGTGATCTTACCATTAATTTGGACTGATTTTAAAACCCCGTCCTCTTCAATCTCTACTCTTTCCTGCCCGTTCTCTTTTACCCTGCAACAAAGACAAATACTCAGGTTAGGTATTTCTCTTTACCAGTGATATATTCAATCCTCCTGAGCAAACTGAGGAACTGCAGGCTAAACAAAAGGACCAGCTCGTTGTAGGGCGGGGGTTAGAGGTCACATTGTGTAGGTTGGGTTAAACCATTCCTCTTCCACTCACCTGTTTTGAAACAGGGTGTGAGTTTTCCAGTGAAATAGTTAAAGATACATTCGCCCGAACAGGGACTTGAACCCTGGACCCTCAGATTAAAAGTCTGATGCTCTACCGACTGAGCTATCCGGGCTCTGAGAGACACACAGCAGGGTGACAATCTAACAATGACTCGACAACGACACGTACTTCCTGGTTGTGGTGCGTTTGCCGTTTACGATGCGAGTGGAGGTGGAGACAGATTTGAAGTTGCTCATCCCTCCTCCTCCTCCTCCTCCTCCCATGCTGTCCATCCCATCCATGCCACCAAGGGAAGAGGAGAAAGAGGTGAAGTCGACTGAGGAGAAGAGAAGAGAAGAGAAGAGAAGAGAAGAGAAGAGAAGAGAAGAGAAGAGAAGAGAAGAGAAGAGAAGAGAAGAGAAGAGAAGAGAAGAGAAGAGCCTCACTTAATTGATTATATAGCATTAACTATGTGGCTTGTTGCTATGGTTACATGCAGTTTCACAGACAGAACATTGCCTGGATATCTATTTTTCACAGTTTACCTCCTGTTGATGGGAAGGAGAAGAACCGACCGGGTCCAAGGCGAGTGGAGGCACCAAAGGAGGAGAAGTCATCACTAAAGAAACTACCAAAGGGATCCTGGCCACCGAAGAACTCCCTGAACACCTCGTCTGGGCTGCGGAATGTGAAGGTGAATCCTGGGAAATCTGATGAAAAGTCAGAAGTGGAGGAACCTGGGAGACGAAGGGAGAGAGAGGGGGAGGATTGGAAGATCAAAAAGGGAAGAGAAAGTGATGATGAGGGGAGAGGAGGAGGCACAATAGAAGGATGAGTGACGTGGGAGAGAGAATATCACATGTACATCACATGTACACATGTCCAACCTAAAGTTCAGCCATTAGAAGGCATCAGCTGCTTTTGTTTACCTGTGTGATGCGTTCTGTCCTTCCCGTATCTGTCGTACGCCTCACGTTTACTCTCTGTGGGAAGAGCAGAGCACAGGGATGGAACCAGAACACAGGCATCAGGACATTTTCTCACAGTAAATGAAGTGATGATGGATGAATGAAGGACAATGTGTAATACAACCACATTTAATTAGATCGTGTGACATTCCTCTGAGTCAGTCAACCGTCACAAACTACGAAAGCTACAAATGGAAAACTGCATTGCTGGGAATAACTGCCGTTTGCAACCGACTGACTCAGTGTCTGGAGCCACGCTGGGCTGGAGTGATTTTGAAGCAAAAGGCCCTGCTGACCTCCTGGCTTTCCTTCAGCAGAGCCATCTATGCAGGAGCACGCCTCAACTTCCTGCCTCGTGGTAAATCCCTTTATTCCGCTCGATAAAGGTTACTGCCTCTGTGAATATGTGGTGGTTACGTTTAATGGCAACAGCCTATAGCCCGAGTGTCATGCTGAGGTTGTTTAGAGGCGGTTTCATTGCAGGAGGAAAGCACTGAAGGCGGCAATGGCGGCAGAACTCTTCATGTGTGACTTACGGTCCGATAGAACCTCATAGGCCTCGGCCAGCTCCTTGAACTTTCCCTCTGCTTCCTCCTTGTTGTCGGGGTTTTTGTCTGGATGCCATCTCAGGGCCAGCTTCCTGTACCTGAACACACACACACACACACACACACACACAGAAACAAATAAAACCCTAAACTGATGTCACTCCAAACTTCTGATGTTGTTCTGTTCGTCTTCTTGAACTCATTTCATTCAGCCGTGTCAAACACATTTGACACACAGAGGAATATTTCACTAACATTCTGTAACCTGCAGTCAGCTCCTTGTGTTTAATTAGAACACGATTTCCCAGTGTACTCACGCCTTCTTGATGTCGTCCTGAGAGGCTCCCCTGGACACTCCCAGGATGTCATAATAATCCACCATGCTGCTTCCTGTCTCTCCTCACTGCACCGCCTCTGATAACAACAACAACAACATTCTTCAAGTGAAACTAAAGAATCTTAGGAATTCCCCCAAATCCAAGAAAGAAAAATTTGTGTGTCTTGCAAACTTGTAAAAGCACACAGAGAGCTGCTAAGAAAGGACCTGAGGGAGTGTAAACTTTTTCCTGGTCAATATGAAAATCATTCGCCCGAATAGGGACTTGAACCCTAGACCCTCAGATTAAAAGTCTGATGCTCTACCGACTGAGCTATCCGGGCCCTGGGAGTTCCTCAGCAGGGTGTTGTATTGAACTGCAGTGCCTCTCGCTGTTTACTTTACTGAACAAACACATTCCTCAGCTAAAGGGAAAAGGCTTCTCTTCAAAACATGACATCACGTAGCTATGACCAATCACAGACTGTGTGTGTCACCAAACTAACTGTAAGCGCGACCATATAAGCAGAATGTGTTCATAGTGTTCACATTGTTTTATGTGACCAGTGTGTTTTAATACGTTTGGGAAAACACATTTGAAAGTTGGAGTAAATGTGCTGTCAAGTCTGTTTTAGCAGTTTATAGAATTTGAAGAAGCAGCATTTAGGGAAAAATATGAATCACTGCAGACTCATAGTTGATTGGGTGAGTTAGTAAGGAATTAACTATAATACCATAAAATAAGACGTTTGCTTATAAAGACTACATTATTAACAATAACAACAGGGTTGCGAAGAGAAAATACATCTTTCATATGAAAATGCACTGATATGACAACTACAGCAGTCATTTTTATGTCTTTTACATTGCGTTAATTATTTATGATAACTTAGCTTGACTTGTCCGTCTTGACTCTAATCTTAAAACTTGTAAAACAATGACTTCACCCCACCTCGGATGATTACAGACAGTTACAGTCAGACATGTCCCCCACCATGCCAGAGTGATTAGTGGACTGAGGTGTTCCAGTGTCTGAGGGGACTTCCAAAATGAGGTAAACAAACTAAACATATCTGAGGTCTCCATCTCTCCAGGGGGCAGCCATGTGCTCACACTGAGGCTTTACTGTGTGTTATTTCCAGCCTTATGGCATCCAACACAACTGCTGCTCTACACACACACGCGCGCGCACACACACACACACACAGGAGCTCGCAGTGGATATGAAACAAACACAGACTTTGTGTTTTCCTAATATGGATAATAAGGAAAACTTCAAAACAAACGGTCAGGTCCCGTGTAGCGTAGCAGGGATGACTCGCAGGCTACTCTAACCGAAGCTGACCTACCGCTGTAGCCCGTAGGCCTGATCAGTGAGCAGCTGATCCTCCGGTCCGCCGAACAAGCGGTCCTGTCGTAGCGGTTGTTCTGGAATGCTTTTGCCGCTCCCCGTGACAGCCCCGCGGACAGCCTGAGCTCTCTGCGCCGCAGCGTCTGTCTCTCTGCCGCCCACAACAAACACAGTACCGGGGTGCTTCAACCGGGCCCGTGAGTCCGCCTGCCCCTCTGCTGTCCGGAGACTAAGCTGGACCCGCTACGTCACCATCAGCTGAGAGAGAAAAATAGAGCAGCCGTCTAGAACATGCCAGTGTTTAGAAACGTCACAGGACCCGCCCTGCCCCCAGTACTGCCTGTTGCTCTGAGATAACCCGCAGAACAACCACCTGGGTGCCTGAACTAAATCAATTAATCAGTCCGTTACTGAACAACCGCATTCACGCAGCTACAAGAGTATGACGTCGACGGTACCGTAGGAGACTATTTGACTTACAGCTAGACACAGAAGTTGTGATTATAACCGATATAGTCCTCTAATTTGAAATTTTATTAAAATTACTGAACTTAACTTTGAAGGACGATATAGGAGTATCAAGTTTAGCTGACCAAATTCTGTAACCATTTTATACAGTTAACGCTAATAAATCTAGTACATAACACGATACGTCGCTTCATTTTACATGGGTTCAGGTTTGCAACACAAATGGCTGCTTCAGCTGAATGACGTGAAAATGCTTGTCATCCAGAAATTCTATTTAAAGTGGCAACACCTGTAAGCCTTCATCAGAAGAATCAAAATGTAAGTGCTTTCATCTTCTCTTCCCCTTACTGTTCTAATGCTAAGTATAGAAATGTGTTATTTTGTATTACCAGTCTATGAATTAGCATTATTCAACACACAATATCTTCTGTGAATATTGTGCCCATCTGGAGGCCAAGTGAGGCAACTACAAGACTCATTTCAGGTTTGAAACAAGCACAGCTCAATGTGTGAAACAAACTTTGCAGACCAACAGTAAATTCTGGTTCAAAATGACCGTATATTGCAGAGCTCAATAAGATTGTATTCCCATCAGTGGTTAACATGGGCTTGCATGTATAAAAAAGGATCAAATAGTCATGAGAAGGTTCATTGTAACCATTTAATGACAACTGTCATATAACCACATTTTCAGAATTTTCGCAGGAATGATACATTAAGCAGAAGTTTTGGAATGTGATGTACAGCCAGGATGCCGCCGAGTCTTTTAATACTCCTCACCCTCTTCATCTTCTTCTCCAACGCTGTCAGTGCCCACCTCTTCATAATCCTTCTCCAGAGCAGCCATATCTTCTCTGGCCTCTGAGAATTCGCCCTCTTCCATGCCCTCCCCAACATACCAGTGGACAAAGGCCCTCTTGGCGTACATGAGGTCGAACTTGTGGTCAAGTCGGGCCCAGGCCTCAGCGATGGCTGTGGTGTTGCTCAGCATGCAGACTGCCCTCTGGACCTTGGCCAGGTCTCCACCAGGAACCACTGTAGGGGGCTGGTAGTTGATGCCCACCTTGAAGCCTGTAGGACACCAGTCCACAAACTGGATGGTACGTTTGGTCTTGATGGCGGCGATAGCAGAATTGACGTCTTTGGGCACCACATCACCACGGTACAGCAGACAGCAGGCCATGTATTTACCGTGACGAGGGTCACACTTCACCATCTGATTGGCTGGCTCAAAACAGGCGTTGGTGATGTCAGCCACTGACAGCTGCTCATGGTAGGCTTTCTCAGCAGAGATGACTGGGGCGTAGGTGGCCAGAGGGAAGTGGATACGAGGGTAGGGAACCAAGTTGGTCTGGAACTCTGTCAGGTCCACATTCAGGGCTCCGTCAAAGCGGAGTGAAGCTGTGATAGAAGAGACTATCTGACCAATCAGCCTGTTCAGGTTGGTGTAGGATGGGCGGTCAATGTCGAGGTTCCTACGGCAGATGTCGTAGATGGCCTCATTGTCCACCATGAAGGCACAGTCGGAGTGCTCCAGGGTGGTGTGGGTGGTCAGGATGGAGTTGTAGGGCTCCACCACTGCAGTGGAAACCTGGGGGGCTGGGTAGACGGCAAATTCAAGTTTTGATTTCTTGCCATAATCAACAGAGAGTCTCTCCATTAGCAGTGAAGTGAAACCCGAGCCGGTGCCACCACCAAAGCTGTGGAAGATGAGGAATCCTTGTAGCCCTGTGCATTGATCAGCCTGGACGGGGTGAAAAATAACATTACCAGCTGAATTAATTTTCACATGCATTTATTTATTTATTTTTAAATCAATGCATTTGTATGAAACAGTAGTGGTGCACCAAACCATTTCAGTGCTTACTGAACACTTCTTTGTGATCACAGAAACCGCAAATGCTCAACCTGACTAGCTCTTACCAGCTTGCGTGTCCTGTCAAGAACCAGATCAATAACTTCCTTGCCGATGGTGTAGTGTCCACGAGCATAGTTGTTGGCAGCATCCTCCTTTCCTGTGATCAGCTGCTCTGGGTGGAACAGCTGACGGTAGGTTCCTGTGCGCACCTCATCTGTAAGTGACATGAAAGGGCGTCATTAGACAAGATCCAGACTGTCATCTTAAAACCATCTTTATTAGATGTGACTGTGGGTTATGTTTTACAGACTACTGACCGATCACAGTGGGCTCCAGATCCACAAAGATGGCTCTTGGAACGTGCTTTCCTGCTCCTGTCTCACTGAAGAAGGTGTTGAAGGAGTCATCTCCTCCTCCAAGAGTCTTGTCTGAGGGCATCTGTCCATCTGGCTGGATCCCGTGCTCCAGGCAGTACAGCTCCCAACAGGCGTTGCCCATCTGGGCTCCGGCTTGGCCGACGTGCATAGAAATACATTCACGCTGATTTTAAAGAAAAAGAGCCAGAGGTTAGTAAGGTCAAAGGGCAGATGGCACTTAATATGCAATTTCGATTTCAGAAATGCCTGATTTGAGGCAGCTTAGCTCATTTTCTTGTTTGTATAATGTTTTATACATGACGGGGCTCACTGGCGTTCCCTGGTTTAGGCTGTACATTGTGGTGACACAGCATAATACCATGTGGCCATGCAGAGGACCAAACGCATTTACTACACTTTAAAAATCTTCGGTAAATGTTAAAGGACCCGTTTGGTTGGTATTTAGGAACATGAGACACAGTATACAACAGACAGGAGGGTCATATTTCGGAGCTAACGGGGGGGAAGTCTTGAATGCTTCTCCATCCTGTGTCCCCACCCTGTCCTCAGCGCCGCCCCTTTATTCCTCTGCCCTCGCGCCTTCCTGGCTGACTGCGTAGGGCTGTGTAACAGTCTGGGACGTCACCCTCCCCCTCATATCTCCCTCTTCTCTGTCCAAAAACTGCGCGAAATTGTTGCAAAATGGCTGCCAGCTAACTTATACTTTCTAATCCAGTCTCTTGAATTCTCCATAAAAACATGATTACGACCACATTTATTTGTCGCCCACTCGCCCAAAAAAAAAGTTAGCATTTTTTCCACTAGCTTGAGTGGGTCAGACTGGTGTGAGGACAAAGAACTCCACCTCGTTTAGTTCCGGTCATGTGGCCCATTGTGCCCGGTGGCACTGAAAAGACGGGTAAAATAAAATTCTTCCTATATAACCGACCCGGTTCTTTTCACTGCGGTTAACGTTGCGGAAAATACATCATTCATTAACTTTCAACTGTGATGTACTTAAAAGCCTGGCTTATATGTGCCGTCTAACATTAACAAACAAATATAAAGGTTAAGTGAAAGCAGAGAAAAGCGGGATTTATGAAGCTACGTCATCAGCCGAAGCCGTTACTCACCATTTTGTCTGGTAGTTCTTCAGCTTACGTCGAAGATTCAGACCAACTGCGAAAAGTACGGAAGGGATGTGGAGTGGTGGATTTTATAGTCCGGGATGTGGACGGGCGGAGCAGGGAGGAGCCAACAGACAACAGCTGCGCAGCTCATTGGCCAGATGGCGCATCAGTTTGAACAAACTGATCCCTATTGGAGTCAAACATGTGATTCCCTCTCTATGCGATTGTGTGCTTGCTTTGTGGAGAGGAGAGGAGAGGAGAGGAGAGGACTCTTGTCTCCCTGAACTTTCCCTCTAGTCCCCCAGCTTCCTGTCCTTGAACTTGAAATATGGACACATCTGGTCCATATTTCAGTATTTTACAAAAGACCATCAAAAGTACGATTCCACACAAACATAAAGTGTGACCATAATGTAAAACAAACATTTTCCAATTGTTTAAATTTTGTCTAAATATTACTGTACAACCACAATAACATTTTATGTTACAGGTGATCAAAAGTTTAATTTTATCCTTGCAAAATATTATTTTGAGATTAGGTGTAAAGGATCCTTACGCGTGGGAGACCTCCAGTGTTGTCATGCCTTCCTGATGTTGTCCTGAGAGGCTGTTCTGGACACTGCCAGGATGTCATAATAATCCACCATACAGCTTCCCACCCCTGATGACAACAACAAACACTTCAGTCAAACAGTAAAATAATTTAATTTTTCTGTGGGATAAAACATACATACAAAATATATTATATTCTGATGAATCAACCCACACATCAAACATCATCAAAAGGGGGAAAGCTGAAGTAGCTCAGGCATTTCCCCATCTCAAGAAAGGAAAACTAATTTGTGTCTGTGACCATTCCAGGCATTCAAACCACATAGGGAGCTGCTAAGTAAGGACCTGTGGCAGTGTAAACTCTTCTTTTGGTCATTCTGCACATTGTGTCCTTTGCATGTTTACATAATCATTTTCTAAACGATTGAAAGCTTAACCATTGAAATACATAAATGGCCACTCCCAGATGAAATGTTAAATGCATATTCTATGCATCAATATGCAATGGGTGGTTGTTCAGTTCAGCCCGATATTGTCGACAACGATGGTTCTCTATGAGTAAGACATTTTAAAAAGCTACCGCCCGAACAGGGACTTGAACCCTGGACCCTCAGATTAAAAGTCTGATGCTCTACCGGCTGAGCTATCCGGGCTCTGCAGTGTGCCCAGCAGAGTGTATAGAAGATCCTGAGCAATCCTGACTGAAGCTTTTGTTTTCTGTCCTTGTATATTTTACTATGACTTTACAAATATGACTGCTATTTTCGTGTTTGTTGTTCGCATTCCTCTGCTGAAGGAAAAAGACTTTTCTTCAAATCCCATGACATCACACAGATGTGACCAATCATGGCGCAGTATGCAAATTCATGTAAATCACACAAACGCTGAAACCTAGACGTGTCTGTGTGAAAACAGAACCATTCTAAGCCGAAACAGATATCATATATGAATAATGTATTCATAGATTCTGGAATGTTCCATAGTTGTGACTGATTTGATGTCTGTTGCTCTATGTGTTTGTCTGTATGTGTTTTAATATCTCTTCAAGGCATAGCTGGAATGTTTTGGCGATTCCCAATTAAACAAAGCTCAAGTACTGTGAGCGGGGGGCCTGATCATCAGGGGCAGATATGCACATAGGCATGCCTGGGTTAAAGACTGGGGCCACAAGTGATGGTGGGCCTCTGATTGGCCAGAATTTAAACTACTACACAGATTGTCGAGCCTCTGCGACTCTTGGATTGATGCTATTGTAATAAAATTCCAATTTCATGTTTCCCTTATTGTGTTTGTTAATCTAGATTTATCTTCCTGTATATCTTAGCAGTGTAAAACTATAAGAAGCTACCTACAAACTTAAAGCCACAATATATTCAGTGGCCTTGCTCTCACCTGTTGACCAAAGAAGGAACTGCACATTTAACCAGCCTCACACACACAGAATGGCAGGAAAGGTTGGGGGAGGGAAGCACAGACTTCCTCAAATGGAATGGGAGCTGTACAATCACCCAAATCTTAACACTAGAAAACTCCCTTCCCTCAATAGCCAAGCCTCGCTGTTATGAAGAACACCAAGGAACTTTAAATCTCCTGTTACTCCAGAAATGTTATACAAATGTCACAATTATAATTTCTAGTCAAAGACCAAAATGGAATAGTAAGTCTGATTTTGTGGCAGAGCAATGTTAGTCGACTCAGTTTAAAAATGTATCTTTGTTCAATGAGATTTTTTTCATTCATGGATTCCATGTGGATAAGAGTACAAGAATGATCAAACAGTCAAGAGGAAGGTTCATTGTAACCATTTAATGACAACTGTCATATCACCACCACGTTTTCAGAATTTTGCAGGAATCATGATACATTAAACATTAACTTTTGGAATGTGATGGTACAGCCGGGGTGCCGATGAGCCTTTTAATACTCCTCTCCCTCTTCATCTTCATCTCCAACGCTGTCAGTGCCCACCTCTTCATAATCCTTCTCCAGAGCAGCCATATCTTCTCTGGCCTCTGAGAATTCGCCCTCTTCCATGCCCTCCCCAACATACCAGTGGACAAAGGCCCTCTTGGCGTACATGAGGTCGAACTTGTGGTCAAGTCGGGCCCAGGCCTCAGCAATGGCTGTGGTGTTGCTCAGCATGCAGACTGCCCTCTGGACCTTGGCCAGGTCTCCACCAGGAACCACTGTAGGGGGCTGGTAGTTGATGCCCACCTTGAAGCCTGTAGGACACCAGTCCACAAACTGGATGGAACGTTTGGTCTTGATGGCGGCGATAGCAGAATTGACGTCTTTGGGCACCACATCACCACGGTACAGCAGACAGCAGGCCATGTATTTACCGTGACGAGGGTCACACTTCACCATCTGATTGGCTGGCTCAAAGCAGGCGTTGGTGATGTCAGCCACTGACAGCTGCTCATGGTAGGCTTTCTCAGCAGAGATGACTGGGGCGTAGGTGGCCAGAGGGAAGTGGATACGAGGGTAGGGCACCAAGTTGGTCTGGAACTCTGTCAGGTCCACATTCAGGGCTCCATCAAAGCGGAGTGAAGCTGTGATAGAAGAGACTATCTGACCAATCAGCCTGTTCAGGTTGGTGTAGGATGGACGTTCAATGTCGAGGTTCCTACGGCAGATGTCGTAGATGGCCTCATTGTCCACCATGAAGGCACAGTCGGAGTGCTCCAGGGTGGTGTGGGTGGTCAGGATGGAGTTGTAGGGCTCCACCACTGCAGTGGAAACCTGGGGGGCTGGGTAGACGGCAAATTCAAGTTTTGATTTCTTGCCATAATCAACAGAGAGTCTCTCCATTAGCAGTGAAGTGAAACCCGAGCCGGTGCCACCACCAAAGCTGTGAAAGATGAGGAATCCTTGTAGCCCTGTGCATTGATCAGCCTGAAAAGGAAAAATTACATTATTTCTCTGGTAAAGCCCAACTGCAGCTAGAACCATCTGTGAATTTTATGCAACTACATTTTCACATAAATCAGTCGGAAAGCAGTAGTGGTGCACCAAACTATTTCAGTGTTTACTTAACTCTTCTTTGTGATCACAGAATCTGCAAATGCTCAACCTGACCAGCTCTTACCAGCTTGCGTGTCCTGTCAAGGACCAGATCAATGATCTCCTTGCCGATGGTGTAGTGTCCACGAGCATAGTTGTTGGCAGCATCCTCCTTTCCTGTGATCAGCTGCTCTGGGTGGAACAGCTGACGGTAGGTTCCTGTGCGCACCTCATCTGCAAAAGTGACATAAAAAGGGCGTCATTAGACAAGATCCAGACTGTCATCTTAAAAGCATCATAATTGGATGTGACTACTGACCGATCACAGTGGGCTCCAGATCCACAAAGATGGCTCTTGGGACGTGCTTTCCTGCTCCTGTCTCACTGAAGAAGGTGTTGAAGGAGTCATCTCCTCCTCCACGAGTCTTGTCTGAGGGCATCTGTCCATCTGGCTGGATCCCGTGCTCCAGACAGTACAGCTCCCAACAGGCGTTGCCCATCTGGACTCCGGCTTGGCCGACGTGCATAGAAATACATTCACGCTGAAAAACAAAAACAAATAGCAGTAGGTTAGTAAGGTCAGAGGAAGATGGCAGTTACTTTGCAGAAAGAGTCTTTTAATTTGGCATGTATTAAGATTAAAGCAAATCTTACATGGCAGTGGTATTGTTACATGGAACCTATGCTACTCATTCAAAAATTACTGTCTTGTACATGAATTGTCATGGAGGCCAGTGTGTGTTCCTCTTGGAGTGTCTGTTAATGTCCAATTATGGAAACAGCTCAGCTCATGACAGCTGGCCAAGAGACACATGCAAAGTCTGAGTCAGTGGCTGTCTGTCTGTCTGTCTCTTCTTCCTGTGGCTCCCAAGAGCATGCTGACGATAACTGGCTGAGGCTGTGCAGTGCAGTGCGGTGACACAGCAGAACACAGTGTGGCCATGAAGGGGGATCAGAAACAGGAACAACACTTTTGAAACTCTTCTGTAAACGTTAAGGGACGTTTGGTTGTTATTTAGTGACATAAAATGCAGTAACTGGAGAAGTCCTGCATGCTTTTCCATCCTGTGTCCCCACCCTGTCCTCAGCTCCTCCCCTTCATTCCCTCTGTCCTCACGCCATCCTGGCCAGCCGCATAGTGCTGTGTAACAGTCAGGGCAGTCCCCCTCCCTCCCTCCCCTTCTGTCTCCCCCCCCCCCCCCCCCCCGTGGCTTATACCAAAAAACGCTAACAGCTGCAAAATGGCTGCCAGCTAACTCATACTCGCTAATACCGACCACTCCTCTTTATGCTGCTTTTCCTATCACACCCCCCCCCCTCTCTCTCTCTCACCGCCCGGACTGCCACGATTACGCATAATGGGCCCGGTTCAGTACATATTTCTGTAAATTACAACAAATACATATTTAAAGACACCAATTATTCTAGCGCCAAACCTCCCCCCGTTACATTTCCGCTTTTCGCCTCTGGCTCTAGTTTGTCATACAAGTGTGTGACGATGACAAAGCACTCACACGCGCCAAGTTCCTCTCATATGACCCATTTCACGCAGTAAGCACACAAAAGACGTGAAAAATAACATTTTTTTCGTTATATGAACCTCCACTCCTTGACATAATCATGAAGATGACCTAAAAGACTCAGAAGATTTTTTAGATTCCAGGTGAGTTACACTAAACACCACCGCTGACATGGTGTTCAGCCTGATGTCTGTATTGCGTCAAACGTTTAAGAAACAGAGCTAAAGGCGAAATGAAATGGATGGATGGAGAGGAGACCGGGATTTATGAGACTACGTCATCGACCGAAGCCGTTACTTACCATTGTGTCTGCTTGTTCTTCAGCCGATGTCGAAGATTTCAGACCCGAAGCGAAATGTGTGCAGTATGGACGGCGAGCCGGTGAATTTATAAGGAGGGATGTGCACGCGCGGGTGGGGGGGAGGAGCCAACACCCAACAGCTGCATAGCTCATTGACGGGAGGGAGCATCGGTTTGAAAAAAAGGGGCGGTTCCCTATTCGAGGCAGTCACGTGATACCTCCCTATGCGCTCTTGCTTTGTCTCTGTCTGTGGACTCTGGAGGCTCTTCTCTCTCTTCCCCTGGCCTTCCGCCCTATCGTCTGACTTTGCTGTCTTAGTCGCTGTCTCTCTCTCTCTTTGTCTCTATCGCTCCCTCTTTCTTTGTCTCTCTCTCACCCTTAGATTAGTTTAATTATACATTCAAAGCTGAAGCCCCTGAGTCATTGAGGAGGGGGATTCACCAGCAGTATCTACGCCCCTCGGTAGACAGGCAAACATTACCCTTCTCACTCTTCCAGGGCCTGTGTGCGAGGATAGAATGTTTAGTTTATGCATACACACCCACACCCATCAAACACACACACACTGTCCGCCACCACGTCCGTGAAATGAACGGTAGATCTGAAAGAAGAAAGCCGACAGAGACAAGTCAAGGTTCTTTATTCGTGATTGTAAAATGTGTGAGTCATGGGAATGCACTGAAATGGTAAACACGTTCAGAAATGTCTTGGTCAGTTTTCTGTGTAACATTTAATCAGCCCCTTGGGATCATAGAACCATACATTACAAAGATCCTATTGTTTGACACTGAGGAGATTCATGCACAGCAGTCAGTGGGTTACATATTTTCTTTCTCTCTCTCGCGCTCTCACAAACGCACAGCTCAATGGCATACAGAATCTGACATAGGAGCTCTTTCATAACTTACATACCAGTGCAACAGGCTAATGGGGGGAGGGGCGGAACAGACAGAGCTCAGTCCAAAGAGTGGCATTATAGTAAGACGCCTAAAACCAGACACAAGGTTTACTAGGTCAGTGTTGCTTAAAGTTTTCAGATTGTATCCACATAAACGTTGTTGTAAGAAATTAGAGCAATAGTACATATAGTACGTTTTATATATTGTTTATTTATTCTATTTATTCATCTGTTTATTATGATCATATGGATTATTATAATGTCATCATCTGCTTTACAGGCTCAGTTTTTCATGTATTGTATTTGTCACATTTCTGTCCACTACATAAATCTATATTTGTGCCACATTTGTCAACTATGAATCAAAATTAATAACTTTGTATGGCAAAGAGCACAGTGTGGTCAGTATTCCTCTCCTTCATCATCTTCTCCCAAGCTGTCAGTGCCCACCTCTTCATAATCCTTCTCCAGAGCAGCCATATCTTCTCTGGCCTCTGAGAATTCGCCCTCTTCCATGCCCTCCCCAACATACCAGTGGACAAAGGCCCTCTTGGCGTACATGAGGTCGAACTTGTGGTCAAGTCGGGCCCAGGCCTCAGCGATGGCTGTGGTGTTGCTCAGCATGCAGACTGCCCTCTGGACCTTGGCCAGGTCTCCACCAGGAACCACTGTAGGGGGCTGGTAGTTGATGCCCACCTTGAAGCCTGTAGGACACCAGTCCACAAACTGGATGGAACGTTTGGTCTTGATGGCGGCGATAGCAGAATTGACGTCTTTGGGCACCACATCACCACGGTACAGCAGACAGCAGGCCATGTATTTACCGTGACGAGGGTCACACTTCACCATCTGATTGGCTGGCTCAAAACAGGTGTTTGTGATGTCAGCCACTGACAGCTGCTCATGGTAGGCTTTCTCAGCAGAGATGACTGGGGCGTAGGTGGCCAGAGGGAAGTGGATACGAGGGTAGGGCACCAAGTTGGTCTGGAACTCTGTCAGGTCCACATTCAGGGCTCCGTCAAAGCGGAGTGAAGCTGTGATCGAAGACACAATCTGACCAATCAGCCTGTTCAGGTTGGTGTAAGATGGCCTTTCAATGTCGAGGTTCCTACGGCAGATGTCGTAGATGGCCTCATTGTCCACCATGAAGGCACAGTCGGAGTGCTCCAGGGTGGTGTGGGTGGTCAGGATGGAGTTGTAGGGCTCCACCACTGCAGTGGAAACCTGGGGGGCTGGGTAGATTGCAAACTCAAGCTTGGACTTCTTGCCATAATCAACAGAGAGTCTCTCCATAAGCAGTGAAGTGAAACCTGAGCCAGTACCACCACCAAAGCTGTGGAAGATGAGGAATCCCTGAAGCCCCGTGCATTGATCAGCCTGAAAGTGAAACATTATTAAATTGTAAAAATCTATTTATTCTATCTTTGATCATGTTTATCATTATACAAACATGGACTTAGGAATCAATCTCACCAGCTTCCGAGTTCTATCCAGCACGATGTCAATAACCTCCTTGCCAATAGTGTAGTGTCCACGAGCGTAGTTGTTGGCAGCATCTTCCTTTCCTGTAATCAGCTGCTCAGGGTGGAACAGTTGGCGGTAAGTTCCTGTACGCACCTCATCTGGAGAACAAAACAGATTTACAGAAGAAGAGTTCCCAAAGATGAATCATTGATGAGTCTAAAGGTTAGTATATACTTTCAGAATGAATAATTTATTTGATCTTGACACTGACCAATGACTGTTGGCTCCAGGTCCACAAAGATGGCTCTTGGAACGTGCTTTCCTGCTCCTGTCTCACTAAAGAAGGTGTTGAAGGAGTCATCTCCTCCTCCAGTAGTCTTGTCAGAGGGCATATGTCCATCTGGCTGAATCCCATGCTCCAGACAGTATAGCTCCCAGCATGCATTGCCAATCTGAGCCCCAGCTTGGCCCACATGAATAGAGATACATTCACGCTGTAACAGTGAAGTAAGCTAAGTTATGACGACTCATGTATACCTTTTGAAGTAGTTTTATTTGCTGAAATACTGCATGCCTTGCATTTCTAAAGTCGAAGGAAAACACGAGTCTGACACGAGGTAAACATATCTTACCATTGTTTTGCGTTCTTTTCCGATGTCCAGGTATCGGGATGAAAACGTAGTGCTGGAGACACTCGTACTCTTCTGCTTTTATATAGCTAAGGTGAACAGCGATTTGATCTGAGTTGTAATCAGAGAACTGATGACACCTTGATAACATAATCTGCTCCACAAGCGTGAACACAATGCAAAAGGAGGTCACCACCCTGTTCATTGTGTGTGCCTGTGCCTGCATATTTTCTGAGTGTGCATGTAAACCTTATAGTTCAGAGAAGTTACACTCAGAACCCACAGTGAGACCTATATACGTATGCCCCCTGCTCAAAACATATATTTTGTGTTTTGCTGGGTCATTCCACCAGTTTTCATCAGAATTGACTAATATATCTACGGAAATCCCAAAAAATTAGTTCATAATGTCCATGGTAGAGATTACAAAAACACAAGCTTTTAAATGGAGTCTGACAGGAGATAAATAATATTTCCTCCTCTAAAAAACAATATAAAAATAGTAGATTGTTGGTGAAGAATGTTTGGTGAAAACAGTTCTCAAGCCTGATAAACAGTGTTATAATGGAAGTTCAGGAGATGCATTGTTAACTTATTTTCTTTCCCACACTCTTAAACTGAGATGAAACATCAGTCTTTAGAAAGCTGTACAATATATATGAGAGCTGCTCCTCCTTCCCGGTTGGCCTTTTAATCCCCTGGGACAGTGGAGAAACTGAATACGTGTGAATCACCTCAATAGGTATCAGCTGACTGAATGGTGAAAGCAGTGACTATGATTTGCCTACCAGTATGGTTCCATTATATGCAAAAAAAATAGCAGCTTACACTTGTTCCTCCCTTTCAGGTTCATAAGACAGGTCATTCATGATAACAAAGGTTGCAATTGTGTGCGTCATCTGAGTTGTTTATTGTGGTTCTGATGGAGAGAGTTCAGCTCTGTCAAGTCAAACTACTTTTCAGGCCAGCATATATTGTAATATCAGATGAGGCGTTCAAAGCATGGGAGTATGGGAGTTTGGGTTAGATCCCACATGCAGTGCAAATAATTGGAAAATAACTTTGACACATGTAGTAAACTGTGGAATTGTCACTCAGAATTTCACTCATACTATGTCGTCATTTATTTTCGAACTTTATTACTAACATTGTGCAAAGAGAAAGTGCAATTACTCTAAATTATCCCAGAGTTTCTCACTGACATGGAAACCAGCCTGGCTGACACGGATTCAAATGGACTACAATTCATTTAAACGTGTTTACAATATGTTTCATTACAAAAGAGAGTAGAGGGGCACAATAGAGCATAGTACTGTAATATCAATAAGCATGCATTGCCTATGCCTGTGATCTTTATGTTATAGCCTTAACATGCATTTTAACACAGTTGTGTTTGGCTGAAGTGTGTGTGTGTGTGTGTGTAGGGAAAGGAAGTGTGTTACTTCCTGCCTTATCTGCTTTTTTCTCACAGTCATTAACTTGTGACCTAATTCTATTGTTCGAGGCTATAGGCTGCTTATGTCCCACTGCTAGCCCCCTCACATGTGGCCACAATGCTAATGCTGAGTGAGAGAGATAAAGAGAGACAAAAGAGAGAGAGACAGAGATAATTTGTAACATGTTGAGGTCATGGTATAAATGCAGCACAATATTTCAAACTTTATTGAAACAGACTACTACTCTACAGTGTTATATGTGAACTCAACATCCTCACTAGAATGACTCAGACTTTTTACTCACTGGGTGACTCGCAGTGTTGCAACTACGACCTCTAGAGTTCAACGAAGTTAGGTCTCCTTCTCCAGTAAACACTGGTGTTTGAGGGGTTGGTCTTACGTGCAGGATGTTGGGTGGGACTGCGCACCAACTGTATGTCATGTGCTAATCTTTGAAAAAAATGAAAACTGGCATTGTCTTTGGAAAAGAAAGAATAATAATAATGATAAAAAAACAACAACTTTTTTTATTTGCCTCCTTAAAAGCTGTGAATAAAAATGTGCAAGGATGACGAAATTTGGCTTCTTTAAATCCTCATATATTGTGAAAATGTTCTTTTTGGATAAAGAAAGTTAAAACTAATTAAAAATAGATGATGATCTTGGAAGAAATATAAAAAATTATTCACTCAGTTGTTAGGTGGTAAAAAAACTTGTTAGACACAGAAACGGCAGAAGCATTGTGACTGAAACAAAGTTTTGTTTACAGAGCTTCTTTTTAGTTGCCATTGAAGTGCAAAAGGCAAACAAACGCAGGTTAATTTCCACTCTAAGCATGCAGCACCTTCAGAATGCTCTTGTACCGTCCCCTAGTGGCATTAACACTGCATTGCAACTGAAAGCATGTGACACGCTTTCCGCGCGTGCTTCCTGTGAGGGGGTGGGTGGGCGTGGCCTGCAGTTGGATATAGGCTGATCCACATCCGCGCCACCTGATTACTGACTCACTCGTACCGCATTGAACGACGCTGTGAGACTCCGCCGGGAAAGTCGAGCTCAACATTCGAAAAGCTCCTATTTTATTCACCAATATTTCAAAGAAGCTCCCTCTACTCGACAGTCAAAATGGTAAGTATCCATTTTACGTCTTTCACTTGTCGAAAAGTGCGTTCGTTTGAGTGTTTTGTTGAAGTGAATAGCTTTGCGCGCCCTCATGTTTGTGTGCGTGGAAAATGCGCGGTAAACGTGCTGCTGCCGACCCTCTGGCAGTAATGGAGCCCAGACTCGGTGACTAGCTCAGAGCTGCGTATGTGCGTTTGTCTACAGGCCTGAATCGGCAGCTGTTAAAGATTAACCTACCGTTCTTGCGCATTATGAGAGGAAAACTGTCATCTGATACGCATTTGAACAGATTTAACACGGGCGTCATAGTCTCTGTTGGAGAAGTTATTAATAGCCCATGTTTTCTAATTAGGTTGAGGCCAGTAGACTGTCCCACATAGCCTGTGCTTTTCCACGTTCTTCTCTAATGGAGGCTGTTACGTGTGTTAGAAAATAGGTGAGGTGTGCCTGTGAGCACAAGTAAGGGATCAAGAATAGACGTGTTTACTGTGAAGAGCAGGTATGAAGACTTTCAGGTCCAAACAGCTATTTTCATTTGCAGATCCTGTGTTGGGTTTGGGCGTCTTCAATCTCAGCAGCAATGTTCATGCATGTGGCGCAAAGAACACCGAAGGATTTCAAAATATTCATGGGGCAAGTTTGAGTCATCCTCCATATATGACATCTCACAGGCTATTGACTAGATAATCAACATAATCCCCTCCTCCCCCCATGCTAACCAGCAGACGTTTGAGTCCACCATGTGTCAGTCCAAGGTTTCTGTTAATGATCTAGCTCAACCATCAGGTTAATTGTCTTGTTTATGGCATAAGTAGTGAGTGCACATCTCCACCAACATACAGTAGACTAATTCATTCATGGTACAGCACTCTTTTGAAGATTGAGCCAGGTCAAAGACTTGCAATTCAAAAGTTACTGTTATTGCACCACCAATCAGACTGACGGTACCAAAACTGACTGGTTTCTTCACGTCCAACCTGTCTACCAAGTTTCACTGACATAAAAACAAACACACTGGAAAACAGGAACTCCTCAGCCCTGGCATGCACTTTTTAGCTCATCCAAACATTTGCATTTTGAGTCAATGGTTCCTACATTGGTTTCATAGCTAAAGGATCTCTGTCTGTGCCTATTATAGCATTACAACTATCTTCTGCTTGTTTAGTTGAATGTTTCTGGGTAAAGACACACCCATCTGTACTGTACTGTGTGCACTGCGTAGTATAAACATAATTTGTTAGCAATGTCAATACTTTGGCAGGTTTGACACACCCAGATCACTGTCCAAATGAATCATGTTTTTTTTGTCCCATGCAGTTACCAAGAGCTCTTTGCACATAAAAGAACAGTAGTAAATGGAGGTATTCTTAAGAAATCTGACGCTTGATTCCTGTCAGTCTATCATGGAACAATTACACAAACGCCCATCTATATACAAAATGACAGACAGGAGAATGAAGCCTCAGAAGTACCTAAACTGTTGTGTATCTTTGCCAAACCAGAGAGTTTGATTTAAGTTTACATATAAAAGCATGAAGAGGGTCGCATGAACAAAATTGTCATCAAATCCCGGAACTAAGATAGCGATTCCAGACTCATGGGGACCAAAAGGAAACCATGTGTGGAAGTTGCCGGTAGGAAACTTTGTGCTGGGGACATTAAACAGATCATTCATCACTTCAAGACCTTCAAATATCCATAACAAAGTTCCTTTCCTGTAGAAATCTGATTACATTCAGATGATAGTCTATATATGTTTACGGAACTTTATGTCCTATTTATGTTACAGAAGGTACTCGGCCTCTCATCACCTAACTCTCTCAACCATAATCTCAAACCCATGGGGCGGCCTCTCAAACACGCCTTTCCCCCTTCATAGTAGACACACCCTGACGATGTGAAGTGCAGCAAAAGCAACAAATTGCATTCAGACTGCTGTGTCTCTGGGTTTCCCCCTGCATTTACCAGCAGCACGAGGTGAAAACCTGCCGTCGACCACTAAAGACATGTGGAGATGGCCTGTCAGTGTTTACTGCTAGGTGTCAGGTTGAAGCACTTGTACCGAAATAGCTGCTGCGTAGTACTCTGCTGACCTGGCAACCTGGTCCAGTTTAGGCACGCAGTGGGCAGAGTTTGCTGTGGATGGAAAAACAAGGGAAGGCTATCTGACGCTAATAATCTACAATCTTTTAATCTGTGTTGATCAACACAGATTTTTTTGAAATTTAGTAGAATTAAAAGTAATTTGATGTAATTCTCTGAACCTCCCTTCTCCTTATTGATCCCTCAGCCACTCCCCTGGTCCAGGAGCTCACTCTGGGTCCAGGAGCTCACTCGGGTAGAGGGGAAAGGTTTAAAATAGCCTGACATGAGCCTGAGCAGGAACGGGCCTGAAAGGTTGTCGGTGTTGTGCAGGGTTGAACAGGAGGAGGTAATCGGACATTTAACCTAGTATTTGAATCGGTCAACAAAGCTAATATGGCTTGTATGTTGACGTAATTGCTTCAAAATCAACCGCTCGGTCAGTGGCGTATGTAAGATGTATCTTTTGAAAGACACTAATGTCCCCTATAAAGTTGGAAACCTTTCGCTGATTTTAAGATAAAACGGCTGTGGTTGGGAAGGATTTAGGAATTGTAGCATAGACATGAAGTAGCTACGCCCTCTCTGCTTGAGATAAGAATGAGCTCTTTCCTGATTAAAAAAAAAAAAAAAAAAAAAAAGGTTGGTATGTCATCAGGCAGGCGGTGAATGACCATCCACATGTCAGATAAAGTGGTTGAGGCGTTAATTTTTGTATTTAAGAATGTGCAGTTAAAATAAGTCATGTTGCACACAGTAGTACCTGTTCAACCATTTCCTCTGGTCTCTGTCTGCTTTGTATAGATAGTCTGTCACACTCAGGCAAATATTTCTTTCTCCGTCATGTGGGAGAGGCTGATGCAAATGCACCAATTCATGTAAAGCATAACAAACTCCAGACCGGTATGGATTGCGAGGAAGAGTCATTGTGCTCATCTGCATTTGCGTCATTGGACAGAATGTGTTTCATACCATTGGTCAGTAATTCTACTTCCTTAGCCTGAAGCTTCTTCTCTGAGGCCTTTAGTACTGTGTGGTGAACTCTGTCCACACGGATCTTGTTCAGCTGCTTTCATTCTTTCCTTGAGGGTTCCAGTTTAAGGGCTATTATGTGTTTATGATGTTTGGACTGGCCACACGCATTACAACTACACTTTACCATCCACAATCTTATTTACTTAGCCTGAGCTGTATTTCACTGCTGTCCTGCGCTGTTCTGTCTTGGACTTCCTGGTTGCTGAATGAGTCATGCAGGGCCCTTCTTGTGCCAAGTTTGGCCTGAATGTCGTAATCTGTCCTACATCCTGTGCAAAGGCCCTGAATGACTCTGCGTCTTATAGAAATATGCAGTCTTGCATTCGGCCCTCTGTTTTGTCGTTCCTGAGACTTTGCTTTTTGTCTTGGCGAGCATCCAATCCAATTGAGTTATTGCAAGGTGCCTCTGTGGCGAAACTGTGTGAATCAGTATATTCTCATTGGAGCCTGTCTGCTGTAATCAAAGCCATAGTCATCAGTTGTTCTGAGGCTGAAGATGATAATCTACCCACCATACTTTATCTTTTAGCAAACCTGTAACATGTCTGCCTCTGTCTCCCACGAGAAAATAATTGTTTGAAATGAATGTCGTCTTATAAAACTGAAAGGAAAGACATTGTGGTGTTGCTGTAATGAGGCACAATACAAGCTTCTTTTGAACCATTTTACCTTTTTAAAATTGTAATGATTGGTTGCTCTCTGAATGCCTCTGCAGTTCAGTCAATTCAGTCTTTGCTGTGTCATCCTTAGTGCCACTTTTGAGCCTTCAACTTTTCCCCCAGTCTAAGGGTTTGCTTCCCCCTAGTGGCCGATGTGTTAAGTGACACTTTTGTATATCATTCAAATGTCATTGTTGCTGTAATATATACAAGTTGTTGAGCAGTTGTCTTAAGCATTCTTTAGCATTTCACTTCACTTGTATTCCTCATTTTTGTTCTTCTCACCTCAATGATCCTCTTTACTCTCCTCTCTTCTAGCGCGAATGCATCTCCATCCACGTTGGTCAGGCTGGAGTCCAGATGGGGAATACCTGCTGGGAGCTCTACTGTCTGGAGCATGGGATCCAGCCAGATGGCCAGATGCCCAGCAACAAGCCTATCGGAGGCCACGATGACTCCTTCACCACCTTCTTCAGTAATACTGGGGCTGGGAAGTACGTCCCCAGAGCCATCTTCGTTGACCTGGAACCCACCGTCATTGGTCAGTTTTAATTATTTTGACAAGTTTTAACACACCAGATAAGTCTTCCCTGGATAAATGGTTTACTTTGCTCTTTAAATTTTCCAGATGAGGTGCGCACAGGATCCTACCGGCAGCTCTTTCACCCTGAGCAGCTGATCTCAGGAAAGGAAGATGCAGCCAACAACTATGCTCGTGGACACTACACCATCGGCAAGGAGATCATCGACTCTGTCCTGGACAGGATCCGTAAACTGGTAAGACATTACAGAGGAAATCATCTTTAGGTTTGAATTCACACAAGGCTTTACCTTCCCAAAGAGCTGCATACATGTAACCTCCCACCTTCATCAATACAGTCCATGTGCTCAGCCAATCCTGGATCCTGGCTCACAGACTCTATCAGACAAGACAGTTTACACAGTGATTAGGTAGCCCTGCCCAGGAGGTTATGGAAAGGTTTAGGAATTGAATTGACCATTGAGTGTAGGACGCCTGTCCAGTCCAAGTTTAATATAACAATGTCAACATTCTTGATTATATCTAACAAGAGGGTGAGGCCTCTGTGTAGTACAATGAAATAAAATGACTACGTTTGATCTGTGATTGTCAACAAGCTCCATGATGATTGGCTGCGATCACATGTTTTTAATTTGTCTTTCTAAAACTCTAGGCTGATCAGTGCACTGGTCTCCAAGGCTTCCTGGTCTTCCATTCATTCGGTGGTGGTACTGGCTCTGGTTTCACATCACTGCTAATGGAGAGACTCTCTGTTGACTTTGGCAAGAAGTCCAAGCTTGAGTTTGCCATCTACCCAGCCCCCCAGGTGTCGACAGCCGTGGTGGAGCCCTACAACTCCATCCTGACCACCCACACCACCCTGGAGCACTCCGACTGTGCCTTCATGGTGGACAATGAGGCCATCTACGACATCTGCCGTAGGAACCTCGACATTGAACGTCCATCCTACACCAACCTGAACAGGCTCATCAGCCAGATAGTCTCTTCTATCACAGCTTCACTCCGCTTTGATGGAGCCCTGAATGTGGACCTGACAGAGTTCCAGACCAACTTGGTGCCCTACCCTCGTATCCACTTCCCTCTGGCCACCTACGCCCCAGTCATCTCTGCTGAGAAAGCCTACCATGAGCAGCTGTCAGTGGCTGAGATCACCAACGCCTGCTTTGAGCCAGCCAATCAGATGGTGAAGTGTGACCCTCGTCACGGTAAATACATGGCCTGCTGTCTGCTGTACCGTGGTGATGTGGTGCCCAAAGACGTCAATGTGGCCATCGCAGCCATCAAGACCAAGCGTTCCATCCAGTTTGTGGACTGGTGTCCTACAGGCTTCAAGGTGGGCATCAACTACCAGCCCCCTACAGTGGTTCCTGGTGGAGACCTGGCCAAGGTCCAGAGGGCAGTCTGCATGCTGAGCAACACCACAGCCATCGCTGAGGCCTGGGCCCGACTTGACCACAAGTTCGACCTCATGTATGCCAAGAGGGCCTTTGTCCACTGGTATGTTGGGGAGGGCATGGAAGAGGGCGAATTCTCAGAGGCCAGAGAAGATATGGCTGCTCTGGAGAAGGATTATGAAGAGGTGGGAATTGACTCGTTTGAAGAGGATGAAGAGGGTGAGGAGTATTAGATGTGTTCAGAAGTCATTTACTGGATATTTTCAGGATCAAAATTCATTGTGTAAAGTGATATTTTGGTTACTTTTTATTTACACACACTATAAAATTACCTTTAAAGTTGATTTGTGCCGTTACATTTCACTTTAGATTTAGTTTTATGGCGGCTATCAGTTCTTTTGTTTCTTTTTTTTTTTTTTTTTTTTAGATACACCATTGTACAATGATCTACGTTTTATAATGTTGCTCATTAAACTTCCTCCCAAAATATCCTCTTTTCATTCTTTGTCTCGGTCAGAAGCCATTCCTCCATTTATTTTTAATGCTACATTAATACTCGGATGTCACAATGTCTGGTCAGTTTGTGTTATTTCATCTGGGGCAACGGCTCATATTTGATCTTTCACTAGCCTATATTCTTGAGATACGAGTGTTTTCCCTTCCCCTCTGTGGGACAAGTTACTTCCTTGAGCTCAAAGGTTTTTCCCGAATCAAGATTCCACCAGTAGGAGGCGCCGCCAGAAGCCGTTCCATGCGGACCGGGACCCACAGCCAAAACAGAAGGCTATGTTTCAAAAGACGGGGCTTGTCTATTGTGACCTGCGACGCTTCTACTGCTTTTACAGTAATGGTTTAGTGAGGGAAACGCAGAGACCAATTGCATGCAAGTTAAGCCATCCCACGTGATACTCTCAGCCAATCAGGTTTGTTCGTTTTGGCGGTAAACATTTCGATTCTACAAGCAGACAGGTGATTGCGTTAGTGGCGGAAGTTAAAGGCGGAAGAAGAAAAACAAAGGTAAGTGAAAACTAAGATATACAGACTACTGAGCAGGAGAAAGTTGAGAAACGAGTGAGACGGAGAAAGGGAGAGAAAAATGGCGCTGTCAAAAAAAAAAGTCGACAGCGAAAATAGACCATTTAATCCAGAATGAACGGATTCGTTTCTGTCAATACTTCCCAAGGGGAGCTCGAAACCAGTGTCTCATATCTTCAGAAACGGTGGCCCGTCGTTCTTAAATGTGCCAATGTTAAACGGAATTATGAGATAAAACATATGTAGGTGTCGAACAAACATAGCCGCTAAAATTTGAAGTGAGGTCTCAGAAAACAAGTGGTCTTGGAGCCCAATATGAGCAGAGTCGATGTTGAGTTATTATCTGTGAAATAAGTTGAGACTTAGGCAAGACGTGAAACAGACAATGGGTAAATTCAAGCTCTTACGTGACAAATATTGTCAAAACGTTTTTGAATCGTACTGAATTCATTTGATTTGACAGTCGGGTATTGATTACTGCAGATGTTGATGCAACAAGGATACTTAAATATCGCACTCAATAGTGAGACATGATTTTCCGGACCTTTGCTTCAAGAAATGTTCTCTGCTGGACCTCCTTAAATTTTAGTTGAATCCCCCTGATCTAGCGTTTACATTTACAGTGTGACCGTCATAAAACGAGTACACCTACTAGCCAATCTGCCTTCATCGGCACTAAAACGTGTATGTTGATATCAAGATATGTTTACGTGAACAAGTTACAAGCGAAATGCTACTTGAATGTGTTTTTGGTATTAAACTGTCCATCCAAATTCCTCAGGTTAGTAACTGAGACAACAGGTTCAGATTGATAGAAAGCCGTTGCCGGGTGACACTGGTGTACAGATGTTACACTTTCTATTTCTATAGTTTGTTAAAACACAAACATATCAACAGAACTCACCTCCGTGTTGTGTCGCGGCTGTCGAACGGTTGCTCAGCAACAGTACAGACGCTTTCTCCCGGATGTGCGTGGCTGAAAGGGGAAACATGGCGCACAGAGCACAGAGCAGACCGGTGATGTCTGTTGTTCCGCCGCGCTCGTTCCTCTCCTTGTGTCTGTGTTTGTGTGCGTCTGTTTCTGCACTGGAGGGAGTAAACACCGGGGATGCATTCAGCGCGAGCTTCACGGCCACGGCACCCATGGGTGCTGCCCGGGAGATACGGTGAGACTGTGCGGAACTCGGTGCTAGTTAGCAAGCAGCCGTTAGCCAAAGCCAAAGAGATGTTTACAGCCTAGTTTAGACTTTCCACGGTAGAACTTAAATGTCGTATATTTAGAGGAGCACCGTTGCGCTTTGTTGTAATGAATCTGGCTGCACAAAGGAGCGACGGAGCGGCACTGAACGCTCTTGTTTCTGCTGCTCTTTGTCAACACAAACGCTTCACTACTGACACTAAATACATCTTAAATTCTGAATGATGAGGCTTTGACTGTTATCATGTTGCAAACTGTGTGTTAATGATTATATTGATCGAAGTAAGTTAGTACGGACCTTATACCGTTACTCCAGATAATAGCGACATTTGTTTGATTGTGTTAATGTACCATGGTGATGATATCTGATTTAAAATGACTTAAAGCTACATTATATCACTTGTGAATAACACCTTTTTTGGTAGAATTTGATGAATTCCTCCTGACATCCCAATAGGAGTCCATACATTGAGTCCTCCGTGTCTTTGTAGCGCCTCCTACTGTTAGAATCTGAGTTTAGAAGAACCTTGTAGCCGATATACATTCTGTTTACCTCAATCGCTACTGTTCTACTCTTAGGTATCTATTGTATGATGTGAACCCGCCAGAGGGTTTCAACCTGCGGCGAGATGTTTACATACGCATGGCATCCCTGGTGAAGACTCTGAGGAAGGAGGGGGATGACTGGGTCCTTGTGCTCCCACCCTGGGGTCGCCTCTACCACTGGCAGAGTCCAGACATCCATCAGGTTCGCATCCCATGGGGAGAGTTCTTCAGCCTCACGAGCCTGCAGGCCAACGTGCCCGTCATAGAATACGAGGAGTTCATTGCTGGTGAGGCTTTTATTTTGGTGACTCAGGCTAAAAAGTATGATTCATATACAACATTTATATGTATTTGGCATTGAAACTTACTACACAATTGTTTGATGATCACTGTGTTATTACATCTCTGTGCCTTACACTCTGAGTCCCTCAGTTGTGTTGTTGTTCTCTTGTGCCCAGAGAATGGAGGCCCGTTCATAGACCAGGTTCTGCTCCTTCAGAACTATGCTGAGGGATGGACTGATGGGAAATGGGAGGAGAAGGTGGACGAGCGGCCCTGCATTGAAAAGTTGATGTACTCCAAAGATAAACAGGGATACTACAGGTAGAGAAATAAAATGCACACAACACATAAAGTGGAATTCATTGGAATTACAGTGGGAATGCTGTGTTCTGATGCCTGCACCTGTCCTGTGTGTTTCTAAGGGGCTGGTTCTGGGGCTACGAGGAGACCAGAGCTCGGCATGTAATGTGTTTATCAGCTCAAGGCCACGCCTCCATCATGGCTCCAGTTCTTCAGAAAAACATCACAGTCACGTGAGTCGTCAGCCCAGCCTGTTCAATGACATCGTGTTCTATTCCATTTCCTATGTGTCAAATGTGGTAAAGTTTGCTAACAGTATCTCTTCCTACACCTGGAATAGCTATGGAAGATTTCAGTGTGGGCTTGCAGGACACAAAGTAAATGCAAATTATGCAGTGTACCTGAAAACATTGCTGTGTAAGAGTAAATAAAGGACATTCAATCATTTTCTGTGTCACCTTTTGCATTTAGGCTCACTACTCAAAAGGTCTGAGATGCAATTCAGCAAAGGTCGATACAGTTTATATGAATACATTTTGCTGTTTGGCAGACTTGGCTGTTTCAGTGAAGCAATACATTATGGAGCTTTTGCACCTTTGGACTTATCAGGTTATACATTTGTTTCTCAGCCAAAAAACACCAAGCTTTCTATTCCGTCTGGACAATAGGTGCTGTGACTGACAGCTGAGCCTGAGATCCCTATGTGACTTCATGACTGTTGCTCTGATTTTGCTGCTGTGCTTCACAGTGCAGTTTGTTTTCTCACACATTGACTGTAACGATCCTGTTTGTGTGCTGGGGTTTTTGCAGATCAGTTATGCTGGACAGAGCAGAGACACTCCTCCATGATCACTATGCTGGCAAGGACTACTGGGAGGTAAAGTCAAGTTAGGAAACCAATGTCAACCGAACCTGTACCGTAGTTCTGTACACAGATGTAGTGGAAGAATGGTCTGTACTGTCCATTTCAAACATAAAACAACAGCTTCACCTTCTTGAAAGTGATCATATGAAACATATTCCACAAGACACATAAACAGGTATTCTACAAGATCAATGCGTAATGATGTGTGATGGGAAAATGCAGATGTGATTGCCCAATTTGAGCACTAGAGGGAGGCAACAGTCAGCAGGGCTTGATGTCAAACTCTTCACTTAACCATAAGGTAACCTGCTGATATCTGGTATAAAAAGTAAAAAAATGTATTTTGTACGTATAGCCTTGTTGCCTGTCACAGCCATCACCATACAGATCTTATGGAGATGGTTGGAATTCCTTTCTCTCATGGATCATGTCATATGATGTCTGTAATTATGTCATCTTCCCATCACGTGAGTGTTTGTCAACATGAGGGTTACATCATTACAGACCTGGCTCGTGACACTAATTGGCCCTCATCCTCCGTTGCGCAACCTTTCTTGTCATCTCTCATAGGTAGATCTCATGATGTTTCACTGGTCTCACCAAAGACAATATGTATAAAGAAAATGTAGATCTCTTAGCCAAAGCAGTTCAGGGACACCATATTGTCTGTAAAGTGATGTGTGTGAGTTGTGTGTGTGTGTTTTCAGACCCGTCGCAGCATGGTGTTTTCCAAGCATCTGCGACTCATAGGAGACGACTTCAGGGCCAAATACCTGAACTCCACAGATGACAGAGACCAGACCGTATACTCTGAGGACTGGACCCGCATGAAGGTTAGCCAGCCTGTCTGTCCATGGATTCATTGGCTCCAGGATATTACAGTTAACCTTTCTTTGAATCATTTATTGATGCTTATAACAACAGCTAACATGATTATCCAAACATCAGATTTAGTAAGAAATCAATGGAGACATCTGCTGTGCTTCCTCCTTAAGGCCAAGCTGGGCTCGGCTAAAGGTGGTCCATACCTGGGGGTCCACCTGCGACGGAAGGACTTCATCTGGGGCCACAGAGAGGATGTGCCCAGCCTCAAAGGAGCAGTCAAAAAGATCCGCAGCCTGATGAAGAAGCACAAACTAGACAAAGTGTTCGTGGCAACAGACGCAGATGGTGAAGGTGAACATCGGTATTTTCTAAGATAACCCTAGTGGATGTCATGGTTAGTAGTTTGTAATTGCTGTAGTGGTAGCAGATCTATACTGATTAAATCTTCCGTACTTCAATCCCACATAGAACTGGAGGAGCTGAAAAGAATGTTGCCAGACATGGTGCGTTTCGAAGCCTCCTGGGAGGATCTGGAGCTGCTTAAAGACGGGGGAGTGGCCATCATCGACCAGTGGATCTGTGCTCACGCAAGGTAAAGGAATACTTTGACATCAGTTCTTGATAACAAAGGAGTAGCTTTTGGAGTAGCATTAGGGATACATCATGTAATGAGAGTGTTTGGAAATGGTGTACTTAAGTAATAAACCAGGACAGGTGCCAATAAAGTAAAATTATAAATATTAATCCCTACATTATACGTATTTGGTGTTGGAATATTGGCATGAATGTCAATATTGTGTATCTGCCTGTGGCTAAGTAGAACATCCAGACCATCTCTTATCTCTTATTCTATTGTATTTTATGCTCAAATGCTTCTCTCATCACTGTGTACTCTTTCACTATTTCATCCTCCTTCCAGGGTCTTCATAGGAACATCTGTGTCCACCTTCTCTTTCCGGATCCACGAAGAAAGGGAGATTTTAGGCTTCGACCCCAAAACGACCTACAATCGTTTCTGCGGGGACACTGAGAAAGAGTGCGAACAGCCCACACACTGGAAAATAGTTTACTGATGCCACTTCATCCGTCGTGACTTTGCTGACACAAGTGCCAATAAGCAGTGTTTAAAGTGTATCTTTGTACGTGAACAGGACACACACCCGGTATTTTAACTGTTTTATATGTTTTGTAATTCTTGTGTTTTTTTTTTTTTAAATGTTTTTCCAGAGCTGTGCAATCAGGTCTGTAGTGACCACTGTGACTGAGAGGATCCAGCTGTCTAAAGCCGCGTTTCTGTAGTATTCATCACTTTAATCATTGTAGTTTCATGCCACCAGGTATGTGACATCGTTTCCCTTATTTATTATGAATGCGGCAACACTGGTGAGAAAAGACTATAGAGGACACTGTCCCGCTGCGTCACCAGGACGTCCTCAGTGTCTCAGTTTGTGAGTTTGAAGTAATGAGGCCTATAATTTCAGTCAAGCATATTTATCTGAAAGGGACTTTTTTCACAGATGAAAGCACATATTTACAAAGAAGTATTAAGAGATCATAAATACAGTATTTAAGACATTTTTATAATGAAAATGAACAACCAGATAGAGCCTTGTGATCCCAAACTCGCACACATTTCCTGTCTGCTTCTGTCCCCCTGCATTTCTGTGCTTTTGTACAATTAAGTTCACATTTCCGTACCTTTAGTATTAACCTTTGTTACACAGGATAGTGTTAAATCACCGTCAGCACTGCATTAGCTAGGATCTGTGACTCAAACCAGGTTAATCGGCGTCATACATAAAGATTTCAAACTACTTTAAGTGAGGCTTTCCTCTTTCTGCTGTAATTATTACTTATAACAACAACTTTTGTTGAGAGACAATAATTGTGACAGATGAGATCCTGTCACCTGTCACCAGCATTATAGACCGACCAAGCTGTTTCTCTGCCCCACACCCTGTTCAGTTTCATTTTGTCTTCTGGCCTGATTTGTGCTCGTATGATTTCCCTGTTACCTGAAAGCAAGTTAAGGTTTCACTATGGCTGAAAATAAATGTGCCAAAATGACAACAAGGGTTTGTTTTTGTTGCTCAGGTGTTCCTGTCTTTATCAGTCAATACTTAATGTGATTATTTAAGGAATGTTGTTCATCCAACCGGGTGCATTTTAATCTCTGGCGTCCATCTTCGTCTGTCTGTCACAGCGATAACGTGAACGGTTAATCTGAAATAGATCAAATTTTGGCAGGTTGATAAGGTTTATGACCTTCAGGTTCATGACCTTTTTCTTTTTTCATCCATCTGTTGGTGGCGCAGTAAGAACCACTTTCACTTTCAACATTTATAGTGTTCTAACTTATGAAACGCACGTCATAGAATCAAAAATCTAGCCAGATAAAAGCTCAAATGTGTGTTTTTAATGTTCCATTACTATTTTTAACCAAAGTGGAATGGGAAGGACTCATTCAACAAATGGTCTTGTGATTTCTACAGCCACAATCCAAATTTGTTGTGCAGAGTAGGCGTGTTCATATCTAATAACTATTACACTGCAGTCTCACTTATATGTCTTCTTTTTGTTCTTTGTTGCCATGGGGAAATAGAAGTAAAGTTTAAGTTCAGGTTCTCCGTCATTGTGGAGACCTGCATGCTATTGTCAGATTTGATCTTGTTCATACATTCAGTACGGAATGAAACAAACCCTGGTTGATTTCCCTGATGATACTTTCGATGTCTTCACTTTAATCAGAATCAGAATCAGAATCGCTTTATTCGCCAATTAAGTTTACACTTAAGAGGAATTTGCTCTGGTCCTAGTTGTGAACGTATAACATATAAAGAAGACAACAAGAAACAACATATAAAACAACAGATAAGACAACATATTTAAACCAACATATAGGAACAGCAGCTCGGCGAATAATTAAATTAAAAACACACTAAATTAAATAAGTTTAATTAATCTAATAGGTGGTTCTCACCAAACCAGAATGTTTCATAACGCTCACTGCTTTGCCATTGTGTAAGAATGCATCTATGGAAAGTATGACAAAAAAATCACGTGGCAGAAGGTATTTGAAGAAGTTTGACCAGAAAGACATAACTGAACTATTGGAGGAAGGAAAAATGGACAAAGGTCACATTCTGCTTGTGTTTGTATGCTGATGTTTGTGTGTGTGTGTGAGAGAGAGAGAGACAAATGACCTTTGGCTAAATCAACATTTAATACTTAATAGAAATATAGCTGAGTAAACTAAAACGTGTTGCATAGCTGAAAGGCTGTGGTAAAGGAGATCATGATGTGTGAATCCCTGCTGGGTTTGAAAGCTTCCCTGCCCGTGGATCCCCTTCCCATGATAGAGACGTCATTTTCCCTGTAGAGAACCCTGCAGTACACACAACAACTCGTTTGGGTGTACATCATGTTCCAGATCCTGGCTCCTCTGAGTCCAAACAGCAATGTCTTAACCAGAACGACTGAACTCCAATCGTTCTAAGCTACAATATAAGACATAGGTCGAAATTGCTTCAATATGTCTATGATTATCCTTCATATCCTATATTCCATATTCACACACAGGTGCAAATTCCAAAGAAAAATCTAATTTAAAAGAGGTCAAACAGTATGTAAACTCAGTACAATACTCAAAAAGATTAATTTATGCTCTTTATTGATGTTATTTTGTATGAATTGTCCCCCTGGTGTTGAGTGTTTATTCTATAAATGAGTACTTGTTATATGTGTAATATTGCACCGTTTTCGTACACGTTCTTTTGTGTTTGTGGTTTAAATACGCACTGTCACGGTACATTAATATTCAGATCATAATACTTCAGTGGAAGCTTCAAGCGTGTGCGAAGGTGAGCGCGTGTCTATGTCTGTATGTGTGTGTGTGAGTTTGAGTGGGTGTGAGTTCCCACGAACCGAGGTCACATGCACCTGCTTGTTCCCCCACCTGTTCACGCCCTCTCGCGCAGCTTCACCTTTCCTCCTCAGCAGGTCTCATCTCCCTCACTTACAGGAGACAGCACAGGTGGATACAGTGACTCGGACCTTCATTCTTCTCCCCATCGTCACAAACTCGCGGCGGATTTGTTTTTGTTTTCCTTCTCCCTACTAGCGGACGTAATGCCTCTGCCAGCGCGCGCTGCCGCGAGCTAACCGCCGATACGCACACGTACGATCCATTAGAAGAGGAGACGCAGACAGGTGGGCGCTGCTTCCTTTAGCCGTGTACATGATGAAGATGGGACGTAAATAAATAAAATCGCCGTCATATTTATGTTTAAAGGTTAGAAGGCGGTTGGAACTCAAGTCAGGAATAGTTTAGACTTATAAATAGTTAGCAATCAAAGCTAAGTGTCTTAATGGTTCAGTTCAAATTGCATAGTCCAGCTTTTTTACTTGCCAAGTTTGTTGAACAATTCCCCTTTTACAGACTTCTCTTCCCTCTGAAATGTCACCCAATGTGGTATTTAACTGTGAATCAAAGTTTCCTTCTTTCTTCATTCTTTCCAAATCGTTCCTTCTGTCCTCCAGCCTCCACCACCGATGGCCTTCATCCAGCAGCTCCGGCTTCTGCTCTGGAAAAATGGCCTTGGTGTCATCAGACGGCCGGTAAATGACCTTTATATTCTTTACCTTCTAGAATTCTAATGTGTTAAGTCTCCTGGTCAGTAGAGATCAGATCAGTTATGCATTCTATCTCATGAAAGCCACAAACTCTCATTATCTTCAATTGTCCTCCAGGAAAACAATCAAAATGAATAACAACAGCCTTATTTTGCCAAAGTCCTCTGCGGAAAATATTATATTTAGCTGTCATCTTTCAAATATTGAGATTTTGACAAAAGACCAAAACAATTTAATAGATGAATTATTGACAAATTGATTGTTTGTTACTCTTCTGTTAACTACGAGAATTTTAAGAAGGACAAGTAAGAATCAAAGTAGAAAATATTATTTGTCCCTTTGTGTCTTTCTTCTAAGACTCAATATCACCTGTGAGATCAATGAAAATACTGTTTGTGGACTGAAATTCCATGTTTACGTATATTTGTTGAAACAGGATTTGGCATAGTACACAAGAGTCAATATAAAGTACATTAAGTGTTGACATTGAACTGTCTTGGTTTAAGCAAAGACAAAGACAATTCCCATTTTAAAACATCAGACATTGGGAGTTATTTCAGGCCTTCTGCATGGTTTGAAAATTGAAAGAGTAAGAGTCGAGGAATGTGCTTTAGCTTTTCAGAAGGACTGTAATAGTTGTTGCAGGTGCGGAGACAAAGAATTTGTCTTGTCTAATTGTCACTTTGTCTTTCAGGTGTGGTCACTGACTCTCATCATCTGGCCTGTGATCATCTTCATCATCATGGCCGTCACCCGTCAGCAATTCCCTGCGGATAAGATAGACGCATGTAAGTGTAACGTTTTGCACATCAAACACACATTTCGTGAACCATAGAGATTTGAACAAAGTCAAATCTCAATATAAATCATAAGACAACCCGGTGCGATGTGAATTATGTAACAGGTGGATTGTTAAGAAATGTTCCATGTACGTACATCTGTGCTAAGATGCTCTCACAGATGAAAGCATTCTTTTAACGTGGCGTCACAAATGCAATCGGAACATTAATCTGCATACTGTTCTATTGTATGATCTATTGTTTCTACACTTCAAAGAGCACAGAAGAACAGGAAATACATTTTGCCTTCTGTCTCTTTAACATTCCAAATGTTCCCAGTGTAAGATATTTTTAAGAAGAAGTCAATTCCAATATGTCAATATTACGAAATTCAAATCTTGACTGGACAAACGCTGCTGGTGGTTTGCTTCACATACCAACAGCTGAGGACGCATGGAAAGCAAACTTTAAAGAATAACCCCTCGGATCTGACAAACATTTGCACATGACCTCAAACCTGAGGGGAATAAAGGGAGAGTTCGTTGGTGACGGGAGAGCCTCATAAACACACATTTGTACTTTTGTGTCGCTGTGGCCTGCGAGCCCTTGTGCAGGACCGGCTGGGAGCTGAACAATCACCCTTGGCGGGAGGGGCAGAGCTTTATCTCTGTCGTTGTCCAATAAATGTAGTTGTCTAACAAATAAGTTGCCGCCTACTTACCGTATTACACCAAATCGTGCCAAATGGTGTAACCCACCATTTTTTTTGTCTTTCTGGAGATACGATTCTATAGATGTGTGTAATATGATAATCCCAGCCGGCCCCTATGTGATGACCTGTCCCTCCCACATCCCATCCTATCTGCTCCGTTGTTGTTTTTGTACAAACCAAAGCAAAGTAGGTGACCACACCCCAAACTGGTAACAAAGCTGCGTACTCGATCAACCCACACCGGACCAGATCCTCCTGATTAAACGATAAGCGGGGAGCCAACAAAACAAAACATGACCGAAAGTCACCTCTGAGGAAAAAAAGACACACAGTCCAATAAAAGTGCAGCCATTCAACTTTTCTGTATGAATATTAGGGAAACAAACCCTTTGTCATAATAGAGACGTAAGTGAACAGACGTATTGTTCTTAAATGGGTTAAGTTCATACTATCTTGTTTTCATGTTGGGTGTCACAAACCTGTTTCCACATCATATTAAATAACTTGTAACTTAAGTTTCATGGGCGATGTGCGGTTGTACGCACTTCTACCTCATGAGAAAATCAATAGTTTGATGTGTTGCCTTGATCTCCAGTGGTACGGAGTTGTTTGAGTATCCATCCATTTGTTTTTCAATGTTTACAATCCATAAATGTTTATTAGTAGAGATCTTACTTGGTTAAAATGAATCCTTGGTTAAATGATGATTGAAGTCAGTGATTTACCTCCAAAGCTGTTCTTAAAGTAAGTGTGGCCGGACGATGTGACTGTGAAAAAGTACACGTCTAACTATTTCACAAAAGCGGCAATGCTGTTGGTCCAAAATGATGTCAATATGCAAAATATTCTGTTGGTCCCTGAAGCTCCCAGGAGATCAGCAGCTAAGACCTCAAAGCATCTCATTCAAGTTCTGCACTCTTCCTCTATTATGAGTTATTACACATTTTGGCAAACTGTCTATAACCACAGGTGTGTTAACCCACCTGTTGTTAAAGCCTTCCAGTACTAGTATGACTAGTGCGTGTGCCAGGATGCTTCTGGTACGGTGTGGCTAAGTGGTTGTTGGTATGAAAGGTTGGGCCAAACACAGTCACTCTCTCAGACTCAGCTTCCTTCCAGCGCCTTCAATACAATACGTCAGGATTTATGCCAAAACTCCTAAAGCATTCCTCAGCTTTCCTCCTCCGTCACTCTCTAGTAAGTCGAGGATTTGTGTACAGACCTGTGTTTCCTTTCAATGACGGACAGCCTCAGCCAAGTACTGCTGGTCAAACACTCACACGAGTTACACCTGTGTTACCTGTGGATAGAAATATGGAAGAGAAGTCTAGGACCGATCAGGATAAAGGTTTCAGGACCCATGGGGTTCATACCTCCAGGCGGGAAACTCATATATTGCAACTCTGACAGTATTCCAAACTTGAACTTAAAGTTAAACTACTGCCAGCATCTATCTTCTCCGCAACGCCTGCCAGAGTCTCTCATCAATGCCCCGACTCACACCGACTACTGGCAATCGATGGCACGAAACAACTCCACTTCCTGTCCCAGTAAACTGCTCTTGGTGTTCCAGGCTGTGTTGTTTCCTGGAGTTCCTGCCGCTCTGACCTCTCTTGTCTCCTCCAGGTTTCGTCGGACCCAGAAACCTGCCCAGCACTGGTTTCTTCCCCTTCCTGCAGACTCTCCTGTGCAACACAGACAGCAGCTGTCATAACAAATCCAGGACATCAAACTCTGCTCACAGATCCTCGACGGCTCATGCCTCAAGGTACTGTATCTTATCAGTAGAGGTCATACATTCTCTACTCTTCTACAAGTAAAGCTCAGTAAAACGTCATAGCGAGTAAACCAAACAGTCCCTTATTCACACATTTATGCGTCATCTCAACTTTATCGGCCTTGCACCGATCAGCAGGTGAAACAAGTTGCATTAAGGCTGCAGTTGATGCGCTGCAAATTCATGGACATTGACCATTCTAGGCCTCGCCGTGGCATAGACGCCACCACACACACATCTCTACAAAAGCTTTTAAAGCTGACATCCATAATTAATGCCTCCGCCGTACAATGACAAGCGAGCATAAAAGGAACGCGTTGGCAGCTGCCTTTCTGTCCACTGTTATCCTTTACGTGACTGAAGGAGAAAAGGTATGAGGAGGGCATTGTGGGTGTCAAGGGAGCAGGCGCACCTCTGCGTCGTTGCCTCATGTGAGGCAATGAATCAAACTCCACAGGGAACATTTCTCAGATTGCAGAGGACTCAACCTCCAAGTCACATTTCACCCATTTTACACCGAACTCAAACAAATGAACACATCCTATTCACTCTCATCCTTTCTGTTTGTCACTTGTTTGTACTTGTATGTTTGTAGACTTATTAAGCAGTGATTGATTGGTCTCTTAAACCTTTGACTCTGTCAGCACTGTCAACTCTTAAGAGAAGTTGTGTAATGGTTTTCAGAGTCTAACCTTTATTCATGGAAGGATGTCTACTTCGTTGTTGCTCAAGCGCCACACACCAAACATATTAGTCACACTTTCCATCTTGGTGACTTTCCACTTGTGTGATTCCCGCTGTCGCCTGATGTGAAATTCCCTCTGGTGGAGGAATGCAGTGTGTCGTGCCATATGAAAACCAGTTTGTCTCACCCTTAACCTGAAGAAAACCCGTTTGCAGATGATGCTTTGCTTCTGAAGCCATGTCTTTCTCGCAGAGTCGCAACCTTTATGTCAAATTATCAGCTCAGGCTTTTGTTTGTCATGAGTTTCGGTTGCTAAAGGTTGAAAGAAATGCATGAAAGGAACCACCATCCAGCTCCTCCCATACCGGTGGAGATGGCTTAAAGGAACAGTTCAACCCAAAATGTGTATTTGTGAAAATGTTTAAATGACACACATCAGTCAAAGCTCTGTTCCTTCTTTAAGCATGAAACACACATAATGTTGACTTAAAGTACTTAACTAGCATTGACTGATTAATTCTGAATCTTTAAAACAAATTTAATGACTAAATAAGAGCCTATCCTCCTGAGAACAGGATATGTAGCCCTCAGCATTACTCCTTGATTTTGGTCTTAGTTCAGTGGACTTGTTTGTCTCAGAAGCATTGCATTGTTCCTCTTGTCGTCCCTGTCTGACCGCGATGTCTGTGTGTCAGGATGGACGCGCTGCCCAGGGATCACCTGCTGCAGAGTCTGAGTCAGGGGCCGTTCAGCTTCTCTTCCTCCAACAACTCAGCCAGGGAACACGCAGCACTGGTGGAGTTCTTGAACACCATCCTGGGTGAGTCCTCCTCCTGTTTATGGAGCCACAGTGCCCTGCCCATGTTCAGGGTTTACAGTTAACTTTAGGATTTGCACTTGAGCACTTATTGTTTAATTTCAGTGTCCAAGACACCAAACAGATTCACATTCATGTTATTCTCACATGTTTTTGTTCCTGGAACTTAAAATTGAATCATGGAATAATCCCTTATTTTACATAAAACCATGTTGATAACACACACACACACACACACACATATATATATATATATTTACCTACAAGTGTGTGAGTAGACTGTGATTTTAAACAGCCTTTGTGTCTTTCAGGTCCAGTTCAACAAAGCAAGACCAAGAACAACAGTCTGGCTCTCATGCATGCCTTCAATGCTTCTCTTCTGGGAGATCAGGTGCGTATTGTTAAAACACAATAGAAGCAACAGAATGACTAAGCAAAAAGAAGAGCCGGTTTCATAACTGGCTTTAGAGCATTTAAAGCCTATTCGGTCTCATGTGTGGATCATTGTAAACATTGTAAACATTGTAAATATAGAACGGGATTATGGACAGCTTCAGTTAAGTTATTTACTTCATTTGAATCCACAATTTATTTCATGTTAATCTACACTAAATGTGATTCCCCGGGTCGATGCTTTGTGTCTCAATCACCTTCTACCTCTGAACACACGCCAGTCAGTCTGTGTGTCCTAACGTGACATTCTACAAATAAGGAAGGCGTCTGTTAAATTTGATGGATGTCAAAAGTGGTGACTTCATAGCGCATCCATTGTACACAAAGAAACACACACCCGCAGGCTTCCTGCTCTCACGGAATGAGTCTATCAACACATCTAATCTGTATGCACAAAGACGTCCTTAAAGACATGCTGTCATGACACCTTTGCGTCCGTTTGGTTGTCCCTCTCCCCTGCAGGAGGATTTCAACATGGACTCTGTGCGCCTGCTGAAGAGGTTCATCTGCAACGTGCTCCTGCCCCTGAGTAACAGCTCCAGCACCCGACCCCTCACCTCCGCCCTGCACATCTTCTGCAAGTCCAACGACACAGTGCTTGAAGTGTCCCTCGTCACCATCAATAATGTATGTGTGTGTGTGTGTGTGTGTGTGTGTGTGCGCGTGTGTGTGTGTGTGTGTGTGTGTGTGTGTGTGTGTGTGTGTGTGTGTGTGTGTGTGTGTGTGTGTGTGTGTGTGTGTGTGTGTGTGATAGTGGTTCTTCAAAGTAATTCTCATGCTTGAATATTCATATATTTTATTTCTGTCTGCTAGTTTCCCTCCCTTGTTACTTTGATGTGCTGTGTAAATGATGCGGCGGTGCAGTCATGTGTGTTCTTATTGACTCGTCAGGTCCTGGCGGAGCTGATGATGACCAAACCCACCGAGACCATGAAAGCAGTTGGAGCGGTGATCCTGGTGATTGATCAGCTGCAACGTCAGACCCCAGTATGGGAAAGCCTTCTGTCCATTCCTCAGCTCTTCTCTCCCAGCTCCCTTGACTGGGTGCTGGGCGAAGTCACGCAGCTTCTCTCCACCACACAGGGGTAAGAAAAACCCTGCATGCGGTTTCCGAAGGTTTTCTCACTGACTGCTTCTTTTGTTCGCCCTTTGCGAATAGCGGCTGTAAGATGAGTGTGTGTCAGTCACAGATTTGCAGGCTTGATTGTGACTCTAGGTGTTTCCTCTGTCCTCTCCCCAGCGCTCTGCATTTCATCCAGCAGATGTTTCCTGATGTTGGCGCCTACATCTCCATGGTGCGTCCGCTGCTCGCTGGAGGCACTAACCTGGTCACCTATATCCAGTATTGGCCGGGAAAAGGTAGCAATCGCAATCTTTGTATGAATAAGAAAGCCTGGGAAAATCACTTTATTTACTTTGATCATACAGCAGTTTCTTAACGTGTCGTGTTGGTGAAGACACACCAGGAAATAGCATTATGTTGGATGTCAAAACCGCACAGATTGCATTCCATCATGCCCTGTGTAACTTTTCCTTGTGCCCTAGCTGTATCCATCCCCCTCGGAGATGTGGTCACGTTGCAGAATGACTCGCTGAGTGAAGCGGTGAAAACGGTGTTACGACAGGTCACGATCCCACTGGACAAGGTTCGTGCTGCCAAAGCCTTTAAATCTCCTCGCTCATCCATCCCTTAAGACATATCAAAGAGATTTACTGCCTGGTGCTCCCTTTTGATCTTGTTTTACTGTTTTACGGAAGAAGCACTCCATATGTTTGCCACCACAGCCTGCGTGTGACTCCAGTTTGTTCACGCACTTGTTCATTCGCTCCCCCCGTCTTTCAGGCGATCGGCCTGGCGCTGGACAGAGAGGGCGCGCATGGCTACATCTGTAACAGCAGCAACAACGCCATGTGGCTGACAGCGGCGTGCGCTACAGGCACCGTGGATAAACTGTTGGGCTGGATCAGCACTGACAAAGTGGTCAAACAGGTACAGTAAGATGCTGCTCTTAACAGAAATATGTGAGGGAATATTGTGCTTTCCTTGTGCTTTCTCTCTCTCTCTCCCTCCCTCCCTCCCCCCCTCTCTCTCTCTCTCTGTCCCCCACCACATCACCTTCACATGGAAGGAGACTCAAAAGCTGCTCTGAACAATTAGTGTATGACCGTCAGAGACACGTTGCCCACAGAAACAAGAGGCCACCCTACGCGGCTGATTGTACTGAAACTCCCACATCACACCATAATGCCCAATTAGTGCTGACTGAAAATTACACACACACACACACACACACACACGCACACACGCACACACACACATTAACACTGCCATTTCTGTTTACTTACACATGCAGCTATCAGTACATCAAACAAACTTTCACTTCCTCGCAAAACATGTTTGTGCACGTACAGCACCTAGTGAAGAGATTGACAAGAGAGTGAAAGATGTGTTGTGCAAAGTGTATGATCCACACCCCGTCCCACAGGCACTCCTGGCATGGAGTAAGCACGTGGCGTCGCATGACCTGGTCTTCGCCAAAGGGATGCTGCACAGCCTGATGGGAGTGGCGGGCCCCGGAGGATCAGCGGGGTCCAACAACACAAGGACCCGGCGCAACGTTGACGTACAACCGCAAACCGTGGAGGAAGACCTGTAAGGAGAAGGAGATGTTTGGAAGACGAGTGGAAGGAGTTTGAAAGGAGTGTGGAGTGTGTGGAGTGTGTTAGTTTTGTTCCAATGTTTGGTGAAAAACAAAGAAAGCTCCTTAATGATAATCTTGTGGCCATTAAACCACAGAGATGATTTGGAATAAACAGCATTTGTGGGAGTTTGTGACACCTCAGGCTGTTGGAAGCTTCTGTTTGTGCCAACATCTTATTGTGCAGTTAGTTCTTTACAGGGAAAGAAATATTTCTCCTAAATTATTAGTGTTTTTTTTTGACTGGGGAAATTTGGCAGAAATGGTGAACACAACAGGCTGAATATCTGATTGACCTCCATCTTTAGAGAGCTGCAGAAGAATAGTCTGGAGCTACAATCCCTGTGTGACTTTTTTGTCTTTTTGTCTGGTTGGCAGGTTTCTGTCCGTTGGGAAAGTGGTGATGGAAATCACAAAGAATGTCCCCGAGGTGGACATGGTGGTCCAGATTATTCTCTCGGTTGCGTTTGAGTCCATGAAGTCTGTCAATGTGGCTCTCCAGGCTGTGCAAGGTACAGCAACAAACAGCTTCGTCCCTCACTTCAGAAGGTGGATTTGATTTCATGTTATAGCTTAAACCTGAAATCACTCCTGACTTTGTTGTTTCTTCTGCTTTACAGAAAAGTTGGGCAATGGCTTCAGAGACGCCGATCTCCTCAGAGAGACGCTCCTCATGTTGCTGACAAACCAGTCAGAGAGCAACATTTGGACTCAACGCCTCCTGAACAGTATGATGCAGATCACGATGCAGGTACACCACCATGACGATATTATTCTAGACCTAAAACCAATGGAGAGATGTGAAGGAAACTGTAGGACTCAACCTCTGTCCATCATTTTCATGAACAATGTTGTTGATAACGGCACGTGTCTCCTACCTGATGTATCCTGTGTCATTTCAGAGTTCGACATCTCAGAATTTAACGTGTGAGGATCTCCTGGCTTCCTTTGAGTGGCTCCTACCCACAAACAGTATGACGCTCCAGACATGGCGTGGAATCCTCTGCCAGAACGGCACGGTGCTCCAGCGAGCTGTAACAGTGGACTTGGTGGTTTTCAGCAAGATGGTAAAAATCACCAAACTGCATTTGTCTCATTCCACACATACACTTTGGAAACACCTTAGATATGCACCTAAGCCATGATGTTTGCCTTGAGAATAGATTTCCATGTTCAGCTTCACCATCTGATTGGTTTCAGTTTCATTAATATTCCCACGTTCGCCAGCTGTGATTAGCAATTCTGCCGGCGACACATTGTGTTATTGCATCTACAGCAGCCTCACGTGAATGACGAAGCAGCTCCAGCTGGAGCCTGAATGCGTCTGCTTCATTCACAGCCCTGTGATTCATCATCTGTTCAAAATCGTATCGGCGTCTGCTTTAAGAAGGCACATGTTGTTTTATGTGATGTTGATACAGGTAGAAGACATCCTCAAGTCTGTCCAATCGCAACATAATGTGACGCTTCCCATGATCCTCTCTGAGTGGCACAAGCTGTCAAATCTGAGCTTTGGAGCCCTTATGGCCCAGGAGGTGGGCGGAGCCGGCAGGATGGACTGGATGCCAGGAAACAGCACCCAGAATGTCACACAGATAGCTCAACAAAGGTCTGAATAATGCACTCAAGTTTAATGACAGGTCTACTGTGTATGTCTGTCACTAAGTGGTTGATTAGAGGTTTTTTATTACTAGACATTTGCTATTTTTGTAGCCTTACATAACTCTTTACTTTGAGTTCACATGCAAGTACAGATCACTCCGGTTTTATGTAATGGAAATATTTAATTTAATGTTTTTTTATTTGTTTATTCTCAGTAATAGTAGTCAAACCGATGTTGGGTTAAAATCAAATGAGTGAAAAAGGGATTTACTATGAACTTTCCCTGTGTTGTTATTTGTGTTATTGGTCGTTTTTTTTCATCTGTTCTTGCTTTGTTTCAGTGTGTTACCATTTATGGTGAATTTTGGAGTCATGTTGGAGAAGACCGGCTTGTGGCCCCAGATGAAGGACCTCTTCCACATGGCGTACTGGGTTTTAAACTACAGGCCTGGAATCACAACTCAGCCAGCCAACTGTGCGTTCTGTTCTATTCTACTCTACTCTATTCTGCATATTAATGATGCGTGTGTCTTAACATCAGAGTTTTACATGCATGAAATATTGGCAGCATGTAAAATGGAACACAGCACACAAAATGAATCTATGCTGTTATTCTCCTCTTCACATAATTAAATGACCAGATGCTGCTTTCCCTACAATCCACAAAGTTAGGGCCAAAGTAGCAGCGTCACAAATTTTATTATGGATTCATTTGTCTGTGAAAGGAAAAGACTGTTACATTTTTTATGTGCCGAGGTTTCAATATTAGATATTTGTGTTGGAAAATGTGTTAATATCTTTCCATTGATGTCTTATTTACATTTTTTTCAAAGGCGTAACAGAGTAACCAACATCAAGAATCTGAAAATATCTGCTTTCATTAAACTTGTGTGTGTGTGTGTGTGTGTGTGTGTGTGTGTGTGTGTGTGTGTGTGTGTGTGTGTGTGTGTGTGTGTGTGTGTGGTGCAGGTTCTGTTGACTATAGGACCTTAGCCATTCGGTGTGACACGGGTCTGAACTGGCCACAGTTTTTTCAGCCTCTGCTGTCACTGAGCCCAGACGTCCTGCTGAGGTCAGTGTCAGGCTCTCTCATAATGTTAGATATACAAACGTGTGCTCTGCTGTAAAATACGTTTGTTATGATATGATTTAATGTATGTTTGTGATTGTTTTTTCAAATCTGAGCTGTACTGACCTGTTCCCGTCTCCTCTGCTTTGTCACAGCGCCGTTAAAGGAACTGTGTCTCTGCTGCAGCAACTGTTTGGTGGCGTCCTCAAACATCAGGTAGCATCGTATCTCCAAGAAAACATCAAAGGTGGAGACGCCCTCTCTGCCTTCCTGGTGAACCTGGTAAATAACCTGGATGGGTTTGTCCAGAGGATCTCTGGGCTGGATGACCATAACACCTCTAATCCTGCTGTGATGCTGCCGCTCCTCCGTAACCTGATGCAGTCCACCGGTCTGGGCCCGTTGATGCCCCTCTTCTACGGCGGCGGACCCCTCAATGCTTCAGCAGTGCTCGACATTGTTGTGAAGCTCGGCCGGCTCAATCAGCACATATTTGCCTTCAATGAAACAGACCGTACGATGCCTGACCTGGAGAGGTTGATCACGATGTTCCTAAACTTGGAAGGGAGCCTGACCGTGCCCGTGTCCCTCAGCATGGCACACACTTACACAGATTACTTCCACCCTGATGCTGTGGCCCAGCTCATAGAATCCATAAAGCCTTTCACCAACCAGACCTCCTCAGGTCTTGCGGAGTCCATCCTCAGTACGTTGGAGCTAGTGAAGAGCATAGCGGATTCTCCCAATGGTGACCCAACAACCATTATTCTAGGCTACGTTCAGATGCTTCGCCAATTCCTGGTTTCTGCTTATAAGCTGCATAGAGTGGAACATCTGATGTTACCTGGTGGGCAGGCCAGCATTGCTCAACTCATCACTCTTCAATCTGAAGCCATGGACTTTATAAACCTCCTCTCCCACGAGAGCCTTCAGAATCTCACTCAGGCTGGACCAGACGCTGCCCAGAACATTATCATACAGAAATTTCTAGCATTCCTGCCGACTGCGGTCCGACTGGAAGCTGCTGCTTTTCTCCAAGATGTCATGTCACTCCAGGCCCAGGTAGCATTATGTGCATCAGGCCAGGACTGTCTGGCTGCGGCCTCTGAAGTCTTCACGTTCCTGGATCAGATATCAGTCATGATGCTCGAAGCCAAAGGCAACGTCACAATTAACATAGTTTCAAAGTTCTCTCAGCAGCGGGAGAATATTGCCACCATGATCTTCTCACTCCTCCTGTCTGAAAAAGATGCTGCAAATGTGAAAACATTCAGACAGGCTCTCAATTTCACCAGACTGGTCATGGCTGCACCAAATGTCACTGTTTCTCATGTCCAGAATGCTCTGGGGCAGTCGGGTCTGACTCTCCAGGAGCTGGATCACATCGCTGCTTTGGCTGGAGCTGCCAACCTTTCTGATCTCATACATAATCTAATGGAGATAACCAAAGTTCAGAAGTGTCTTGACCCTCAGCACAGCCCAGTGGTGACGGCTCAGTGTGTGGTGGGGCTGATAAATAGGCTGAGCCATTTCCTGACAAAGATTCCTGCTCTCCGTGGTCAAACAGCCATCCTCTCCTCCATCCCCATCATCATCAATAAAACTATCAGTGATCTGGTCCATACTAACTTCACCTCTGCTCCATACATGTCTGTCACACAAACACTGAACAGCACCTTGGCCAGTATCAAGATGAACCTCCAGCGCTTCGGTTTGAACACTTCAGAGATCATGAATGAGATCAGAACACTGGAGCGCCTGTTAAACCTGGCTGCCAACCATAGCATGGTGAGCAGCATGCTTAATTCCACCTTATTGACAAACCCCATGCAAGCTCAGAAGGTGTACATGGAGATCGCGGCGTGGTACCTGAATAGATTGGAGAACGTCACCAGTAATGGATCACTAGCCGAGCTCCTACATCCCCTGTTCCGCCTGGCAGAGATGCAACTGGCCCAACAGCTGGCACAGACAGACTTCTCTTTGTTTGTCAGCGAGAAGATCGAGCACTTGATGGCAAACCTCCAGCACCCTCTGGACGGGGCGGGAGTGAACAAAGTCGGTCAGACGACCATCCAGATTCTCCGGCGCCTAATTCATCTCATAAAGATTCATATTGAGAGTCAGAATAACAGCTATGGATGCCATGTAGAACAGCCACTGTGCAACAACACCGTCTCTGCCAGCCTAATGTGGCTCATCGACCAATACCTTGATGGCATACAGATGTGGATGAACCAAACCAACACCACAGTGGCCCTCGCTAATATCCTCCAGTGGGGAAACTCCTCAGTGAATGGCACCAACCCAGGGAGGGACCTCCACTTCCTCCTACAGGCTATGAAGGTTTTCTTTACCGAAGATCAGCTCTTCTACCTCTCTGCCATCGACAACATTACCCAGCATCTCAGCAAAGCCCTCATGGCGGCAGCTCAGCCGGGCGGCTTGCAAAGCGAACACTTCCCGAACGCCGTGCTGGAAGCGGTCCAAAGTGCCATGCAGGTCCTGACCGCAATCGCCGGTCCCCTGCCGCTGTCTGTGAGCCAGGACATCTTGGGCATTGTGCAAGATTCACTCAAGCTCATTCTCCGACCGGACCTCAGTTACGCCTCAGCACGCAACATCTCTCTGCTCATCCTGAAGAGGGCCAAGAGCATCGTTCAGCAGACACTGCCGCAGATGTTGGCAGATTACCTGCTGGGAGGAATCCAGGCAGCGATTACATATTTTGAGGATTCCTCCACGGTTTATGGTCCCGACACCTGGAATTACATGTGAGTGACGCTGATGGTTTGCTTTAAAAGTTGACAGAAATGACAAAATAACTTGTGTGTGTTTTGTAGCTCCATTTCAGAGAAGGTTGAAATGACTCACTGATCATTGTGTTAGATGTGATACAATTTGACTTCATGGTGTAACCCTAACACTAGTAACACTAATTAGAGCTGCATTCTATTTCAAGCTTCTGGCACACAGTCATTAAAATGAGTTGTTACCGACACACTGGATTCTCTGATGTGGCTATCTTCAAAGTTCCTCGCAGAGCTTTTGAAGCATTCTCTTTTAACGTGACTTATGACTGCACTCCCTTTTCTGCAGGATTTTGAGTCAGATGAAGGTGATCCAGAGCCTCCTGCCACCAAACTGCACAGCGCAGCCCTTCATTTCTGTCCTCATTAACACCACCAAGTACATCCTGGAGTCTGGCCAAGGCAAGTCAGCTGCTCAGGATCACTGTGGTCGGACAACGTGCTGTGTCCTGATGAACTCTGATGGAGTGGAAGTAGCATCGGGCTCTTACTTATTACCTCCTGAGACCATGACATGTATTTTGAATGCATTTTTGATTTCTCCTTGCTCTTTGGGATTAGTGGGACATAAGGACATAAGTGCAAAGTAAAACACGTTTTTTCCTGTCTGTTATGTTTTAGAGTGACTCAAAGTGGCATTTATACCATTAGGGGCCAGCAAATAATGTCCAGACATGAGGACAACAGGTTTAAATTTAGCACAATGATGTCTAAGGTGTAGGGAAGGAAAAGTGTAATGTCCACATATGAGGACGCAGGGTCTCAGGAAGTAAATAGAAACATTTTGATCCAAGGTCGACATGCTCATGAGTGTTTTCTGCGATTTTAGGCAACATGAGTCTTTGGGAAATACTTCAGAATGCATCAGAAGAGAATGCTCCAACCATTTTCAAACGGGTGAGGCCTTTAAAGCTGTTACTTCTTCAGGACACTGAAGACAGAATGCAGATTGGTTGTCATAATGTCACATGTGTTGCTACTGGCATCATATTCATTTGCTATAAATGGACCAAGAGTCAGATCCCCATCTTTTTCTGTTCAGGTGGCCAAACTCTTGAACATGCTTCTGCCACACCTGATGGGAGATCCAGGCTTACAGATCAATATTCCACCTCTGAAGAGTTTCGCTGATCTTGTTTCAGTTTTGGATCAAATAATCACTGCAAAGGCAAACCAAAGCACCTGGCACAAGTACGTCGAATTTCTGATCACTAATCACTAAAACAGACACCTTAATACTCTTTTAGGTGTGCTCTTTTATATTCAAGAGTCGTCCTGTGATTTCTCTTAACCACACGCCTGATGTTTTATTACAGACTTGAAAAGCTGCTAACAGCCTTCCTGTCCACCGTGAAAGGAACACCGCTTTGGCATGAGATTCCCCGTGTGGCTGCGCTGTTGGAAAGATTCATGGGAGCTTTTGTTCACAACATGGGAGCAGAGAATGGTGAGACCCCCCCCCCCACAGAATTACATGCATTCTGTGGCCAGGATTAGGATAGACCCTTCACTCGGTATTAAAACATTGATTGATTTTAATGGCCCAGTATTTAGCATGTAAAGATTCTTACAAAATAAATATTCCAGCAAAACTTCAGAACACACATAATATTGCATATACTGTATATTTATTGAGTGATTCCGAATGTTAATGTGTTTTTCCTTCCCCTCAGCTTTGATCCAAAGTCTCCAAAAACCTCTCCTGACCCTGATGTCGGAAATTGTGCTTTCCGTGAATTCCAGCCAAATAAACCTGACTGCACTCTCAGAGGAAATGCAGCGTGCCATTGAACACACCATAGAGGCTGTTCAACAGGTTAGACTATCCTGCAGAGAAAACACATGCGTGTGTGTGTGTGTGTGTGTGTGTGTGTGTGTGTGTGACAGGTCGCGATCAACCACTCACGTACACCTGTTTGTACACATGTTTGTCTGTGTCTCCCAGTGTTGCGAAGAACATTATCACGATTGCAAGAGTTAACAATGCATAGTTATCGTCTCTGTCTCACGGATGGTGATTCAGACCTTCCTTTGAAATGCGTTTGAAAAGATCATGTCAGACTGATCAAATGAGATAAAGTATTTTCACATCTGGTCTCTTGCCGAAAGAATGTTTTAGCCACACCATGATGAAGATTCCTCTGGTATCAAGAATTTTGCTATAATTTTATCAAGATTCTTTCCCAAATTAAAAATATAATTGAAAAATTAATGAAGAGTAGAATGTTTCACAAATAAATCAGTAAGATTGAGGTTTATTGCGTTGCCCTTCTCTTACTAATATACAGGTAAACAAACGATATTGCTCACAGGCTTGGTAGGAATAGATTTTTACAATTATCTAGTTAATCAACATATTTTTGGTGATTTCAGCTTTTAAGGAGGCAAACGAAAGACAAATTCAGCAAAACGCAATGAGGAAAAAATGATTTCAGATTTGAACCCACAGAATGAAATGCCAATGCATTTTCCCGTCATACTGAAAGTATCACTGTATTGTGTATAAATGGAATACTGTCAAATGTTAGCTTTTAATGAGTGTTAACCCCAGAGAGAATATTGTTTCCATCTTTCAGTGAGATTCCACTAGAGGCAGAAAGTGTGTGTGAGTTTAAATATTTGATACCTGTGTGAGACATCTGCCCTTTTCATTGCTTATCACTCAATCGCATGAACACAGATTATATTTCCTTCCTTTTGTCCGTCTGAGACTTTGAACTGTTTTTCTCCTTGTTGTACTTACTGAACTGGTTTTCTCAAAACAATTACCGAGAAAGACGATGAGATGTTTGCCTTTTGTTGAATGTTCTCCTCCAGGCGAATGGTACATTGCCGTGTCATAAAGCCATCAAACTCTGGGAGCCAGTCAGGGAGGCAGCCAGGCTCAGCAATGACACCCTCAGTCGGTGGTGCAACATCAGCCTGCGTCCCGTCATAGAAGCCAATGCTGCATATGGCAACCTGAACATCAGTGTGAGTAGACAAGGAAGGAAAGTCCTAACAAACAAACCTGAGAGGAGGCATTACATGACACCATCTCATGTAGTATTGATGCTACCACTTGGGGGCAGTGTTGATTCACAAAACAATCTGCCATTATTCCTCACCTGCTTTCTCTGCTGTACTTTCTCTTGCAGCACATAGATGTTGGCCCGGCGACACTGAACGCCACAGCTGAAAGGATTGTCAGGACTCTGCGGTCTCTGTATGAAGTCTACATAAACCGCACATATGTGACAGAGCAGCTTATCATGGCCTTCGCCCATCAGCTCTCTAACCTGGGGGGCCAGCAGCTGAGCCACGAGGCTCAGCTTCACTGGCACATGCAGCTCCAGCAGCAAGAGAAGCAAGACAGGTGACTGGAGAGCTGCAGCTCAGGAGTTACTATGACGTTATAAAGAGACTCTGCATACTTTTGATTTATTATCTTTATCCTGGCCAGACTTTAATAATATGGAATTACATTAAGCTTTCCTGTTGCCAGAGCTACGCAGATTTCACTATTTGACTTATTTCACTGTTTCACAACAACGTTCAACAGAAAAACGTATTATATATATTTTTTTCCTTGACTGAGAATAGACTTTGAACCATGATTCAGCTCGCAAAGAGAAACTCCTGACATTGATTTCCGTCTATACGCCAGCTGTAATAATGAACTGGGCATAATGATAAGGATCATGTTCTGCATATTTAAAGGAATCCATCAAGTCTGACAACATGAGTAATAGATGATTGATCACAGAGGAACAATTCTAGTTTTGATTATCAAGGATGAAATGAGAAAACGAAAGGAATTATTTTAAATCATAGTGCTGATGGATGATGATTACTTCTGGTGAACATTGGGAAATTATAGCTTTGTGTGATTATTGTATTGAAGGAGCAGAACAAGTGCAAGTCAGCAATTACAATTCTGTTCTTCTTGTTCTTTTGTCCATAGAGTTGTTCTGTATCCAACATCGAAAACGTAGTTTTTCAGAGTTTTTTGCATTTTCAAATTGCCTACATGACACTAAAGCTAGAGTCTGAACTCTACCTTCACCTTCACTCTCTTTCTCTCATCTACAGCTTGGAAGACTTCAGAATGGCCTCAGAGGCGCTGCTGAGCGTGGCTCCTCACCTCCGTCCCTACATGGAAGCTATTGAAAGGGCACTGGTCCATTTCCTGAACAACTACTCTGACGCTCCAGACAATATGTCATCCCAGGATCTCTACAGGGACGCAGCCATGATCTTCCTGGCCTCCTTGAACCTCACTTCTGAAGACATCTATTCCATGATGCGGGGGAACTCCTCTGAGCTCGACGTTAAGTTCATCACTGACCTAATAATAGAATCTGTCAAACTGATGGCCGATTTGAAGATATTTGGGGATGAAACCATCAGGATCGACCTATTTGTGGAGGAAGTTTTGACATCCAATTTCACAAGACCCATGCTGCAGAAGGTGGCTGGATTGGTTGCTTGGTTCTGCTCCCCAGAAGCTTCTGGAATGCAGCTGATCACTGAGGGTCTGCCCAAGATATTCGACGTTGTCCAGTCCTGCTTGACTGCCCTGGCCCAGATAACCCAGTTCTTGCCACATATCCAGGGGCCTTTAGGACAACTACTGGTCAACATCGCCAAAACAGTCGGTGTCTGGGGTCCACTGAAATACCACTTAGGTCTCCCTCAGGATCACGTCAGATACAGACGCGAAGTCTCAATGAAGCCTCTGAGGGGTCCCGTGGACGACTTCATCGACCTGTTCTACATCGACTACCCCACTTTGCTCAGCGCCCTTGCCGTGCCGCCGACCTCAGCAGAAATACTGGAGACGGCCCACGTGTTCCTCTCCAACCCGGACTTGGGCGTAGTGATCAAGGGGGTGACTTACGGCCCCACGTGGGGCCGTAACGCCACGAGGGAAGACACGGTGGATGCCACCCTCGGGGTCCTCTCCTATTTCACCGCCCCAAACATGTTAGAAATGTAAGTAAACTCTGCCAGGATGTGAGCTGTGAAGGACGGGAAAAGAAGAACAACAGTTGAAGTCGGACCTTGTTCACCTTGTTTAATCTTCCCACAGGTCATCGATGGAGTTCCTGAGAGACGCCGTTAGTTTGCTCCCCGATGACTTCCCCTTCGCCGCATACCTTAAGAATTTCACCAGAGGTCTCGTCAATCAATCTCAAGGTAACTCTAGGTGCACTGGCTGCTCTGGTTTGGGTAGTGAGAGTCTTGTTGGATCCAGAGCAGATGCACGATGGGAAAGATTCATTTTACTGACTGATTTCTTGGTGCAGTTTTCTTCCACTCCAGTCTTGTTTGGTGTATTGTTGTGTTTGTTACACTCAAATGTCATTTTAACACCATAATCAGATTGAAATTGACATCAATTGATGTATGCGTCCTCCGAGCAACACGCCTATAGGATTAATGCAGTGACCTTTGTCCCATTTATGGATGGATGGAGGAGAGAATCACAGAGCTTGGAACGTCGCCACATTTTTTTTCTGACCTTCACAGCTCTGATGAGACCGTAAAATGTTTTGTTAACGCCGGCGTTGTTGTGATTGTACACGCGGCGTAATTCATCCCGATGACACGAGGGAGGAGACGTCGCCTCAGCTCAGCCGGAGCCCCCGAAGAGCCTCAAGGCCATATGGCTTTTTTCCAACACGAAGCCACTCAGCACCTTTTGAAATCTCATTAGCAAAATAGAATTCAGTCATTTCTCCGGCGCGGCCTCGCTTAACGCTGGCCCTCCACGTCTCTGACCTCCTTTCTAACGTGCCGCCGCTCCTGACAGCACGTAGAATCGACGTGTAAAGTGTGTGAGAGGTTACACCTTCGCTTCTCCTCAGCCTCACTCATATTCTTAGCGGCGCACACACACACACACACACACAGAGCTGTTGTAATTGCCGCGGCCTCTCAAAGTCAAAGCCCATCGAGATGAAACGACGCCATTGTCTAATTTTGGCCTAATTAAATATTCTCCCGTCACATCTCGTAGCCGTAGGTGCCGTCTGTCTTTAGGCTTGTCAGGCGCGTATTAATCCACGGCGGCGTCTCTTAGCGTTTGGCCCTTCTGGCTTTTCATCAGTTCCACCGTGCATGTTCTGCTCGCTGCCCTGGCGACGCAGACCCCTAATGGTTCTGGTCATAATGAAGCCCAGTGGGACGCCATGTTATTCTCTCACCCTTACAGATCTTGCCGTCTTCCTCTCCTGCGCTCGTCCAGCGTCTCTGGTGTGTCTTTAATAACCCCCCCCCCCCTCTCTTTCTCTCTCTCTCTCTCTCTCTCTCTCTCTCTCCCTCCCTCCCTCCCTCCCTCCGTCCCTCCCTCCCTCCCTCCCTCCCTCCCTCCCTCCCTCCCTCCCTCCGTCCCTCCCTCCCTCTCTCCCCGCACAGAGAACCTGGCCCTCCTGCATCAGACCTTCCAGACAGGCGCCACGCTCCTGCATACCAACCTGACCGACGACCGCTTCCCAGAGATATTTGGCCGCTTCAGATCCCAGGTGTCCAATCTACCTCGTCCAACTTCGCCCATTACCTTTTCACCAACAAGATCTTTTTGGATGCTATACGTTAAATCTAAAGTCACACACATATTTGATCACAGTTGACAACACAGGCGTCGGTGCACACGGATAACAAATAGCAGCTGTACTCCACGTGTGTGTGTGAGTGACAGCAGGTTCCAGGGCGGCACGTCTTTATTTGCATTAAAGTCGCTCCACACAAAAGGAAGAAGGAATATAAGGCGGTGCCAGCAGGTCTTTTTGGAGTAAATACCAAGAGCTGTTATTTAATGCCGTTGCTCAAATGCTGCACCGAATGAAAGCATTCAGTCTTTCCCACAAAACAGTGAGGGAAAGTATCAAAGGCAAAATCACAGACCAAACATTCCAGTAACACCCTGATTAAATTGCTCTTTTAGTCGGATCGTTGTTCTTTGAAGCAGGGTGAGTCAGACTTCTTTGCAGGTTTTTAAACACCAACTCCTTCCCCAACAGGCAACTTCTGATGGTACCCCAGTTTACTTTGTGTAGGTGACGCTCATACTGACTGACTGGTTTGTTGTATAGGTGTGCGACCTGGAGAGAAAGGACCAGATCGTGGCCGTGCCATTCCTGGAGCAAGGTCAGCTGTGTGACATCATACTGCCCGGCTTGCAGATCCTGATTCGGAGCCTGAGGAACATGCATAACGTGACCGAGGCCCTCTTCCAGACCATCATCGGGAACCCGAACTCCTACAATGTCCAAAGAAACTGGTACGGCGTCCTGTTTGTGTGTTTTAAAGTCAGATATTTGTATTGAAATGAACAATGCTTCCTATTGAAATGATTCTTTAATTGTTGCTCAAAGCGTTTTGTCAATGTGTGTGATTGCAGGACATCTGGCTTAAATGAAGGCTTCCACTTTAACACCAGCAGACTGAGCAATTTGGATATTAACATCACCTCCCTGGGTCAGACACACACACACACACACACACACACACAAACACACACATTTTTAGAACACATTAGAACAGTAGTACACTAAAACATTCCCTGGTTGAGAGCGGATGATCCAGCGGCGTTCCCATGACGACATTCAGCACACCAACAGCACCTCAGCCCAGATTTTTAAGTGACATTAAAACGCCATTGTGAGAAGATTTCATTTTGCAGGTGTAAAGTGTCATTAATTCACACGAGCTCCCTCCAATCATCATAAAACTGAGTACCAGCCTCTGTCTGCTCATTGTAGCACCGGAGTGAAAGAGTTATATGTGAGGTGTGTTTCTATGAGGCTATAACAGGCAGTATAACAGCTTTCATCTTGTCGCAGCAGAAGAGAAGAAGCAGAAAAGCATTCAGGGAGTCTCAAACACTCTCTTCTCTCTGTAGAGCTTTTGTCAATGTAAAATGTAAAAAAGAAAGCAAAAGAAAAAACACAGTGCCTGGAGTGTTTTCGGTGAGGAGACAAAAAGCAGGCTCTCACATCTTGTTTCCATAACAACGGGCTGCTCTTTTCAAGCTCACCTGTTGCTCAGTTCTCTCCGACGGAACGACTTAATTTGCGATGAGATTGTTCACAGATAATCCCGATTATGTCGATCCACGTGTCCCCTGGCAATTTGTCCACGTTTGTTGTTGTCTAATATTGTTAATATTTTAAGGTAATTATCTGGTATAGATATTGATAAAAGCATGGCATCTAGCTTCCTGTATCTGTTAATATAGCTCAAGTCGGTGGTTTAGGCAGAGGACTCAGTGTAGCTGTACAGTAAGGAACATTTATACAGCAGCTATTAGCAGTATTTAAAGTGTAACATAGGGGAGAAATCATATCACTAATAATTCTCTGTCGTCCTTTTGTATCCACAGGACTGGTGACGGTCGGGGGGATGCTGAGGAATAAAACTGCGTTCCTTCTTGATGTCCAGCAGCACATGGACTTAGATCCCAAGGTCCTCCACCTGCTGACTGAGACCACACTCCCAAAAGACAACTTAAAGGTCAGACCAGGGACTTCCTCAGCATGCACGCACACACACACTGTGATTGCTAAAGCAGCAGTCCGTAATGTAGAGTGTGGAACAGGAGGAGAAGATCTGATCAATTCCTTCCTCCTCCTTCCTACCTGCTGCCTCCTCCCACCAGAAATCAGAGGCATTGTTGCCCCCTTATGGTAAAAGTTGGTACTACTCACACTCAGATTCCATCAGTAGGAGGCACTACAGATATGAACACACACGTTTTATGGATTCTACAGTGCAGAAAATGACACATAGCTGTAAGTAAGAAATGTCTTTCCAATTTTCAGCAAAACATTCTGAATAAAATCCTTAATATTTTATATGATCCACCTGCATGCTGGGTGGGTGGTTGCATTCACTTTCCAGGTGGCCATATTTTTACACTTTTTGTGATTAATCGGCACGTTATATGGACTTGCACCACTGCATTGTTCCTTCATAAGACCATAATAGTAATATACATCAACTGCTACATTTAGGAAATAGGCCCAAGGGTGATGTTACATGGTGTAACCTGTCTTTTGTAAGAGCACCACACAGCCTTCAGTTAATGGCCCACATCCTGCCTAAAGATGTTTTCTGTTTAAAAAATAGTTTGACTGAAAAACACGCTATTGCAACACACACACACACTCACTCACTCACACACACACACACACACACACACACACACACACACACACACACACACACGCACACACACACACAGTGGCTTGCAACTGTACATTCGTCAGAACATAAAGGATGTAGTGGAATCGAAGTGTGTGTTCTCAAAGTCTGCACCAGCGCCTCAGCGCCCGTGTAGCGTAAATGGCAGAGAAAACCATTTAAAGAGAGTGTAATCTGTCAGCTGGCAGCCACACACACATCACTCCTCACACAGCTGAGTAACAACAGTGCACAGCCTTGTAGTTGCCCTCGCCGGCTCATAAATGGTCACGAAATTGGGACAAACTCTTTTCCATAATTGCCAAGTTGAAGAAGAGTGAAAGCTGAAGGACATTTATCATTTCACCATTTTACCCCACAGCACCAGCTTGTGTCTGTGTGTGTGTGTGTGTGTGTGTGTGTGTGTGTGTGTGTGTGTGTGTGTGTGTGTGTGTGTGTGTGTGTGTGTGTGTGTGTGTGTGTGTCTGTGTCTGTGTCTGTCTCTGTCTCCATCAAGCTGAGCATTGAGAGCTGCAACTGACAGCTGCAAACCTTAACACACACACACGTTGCGAGACAGACTGGTACTCAGTACAAACACACTATATTGAGTGGTGATACATACAGGTGATCAGTAAATTTAAGATGTAAGCTTCTCAGTTGATTAGTCAGTTTATTTAAATTGAAATTTTGATCCGAACAGACCAGAGGAAACTGGAATGTTTAGATGCAGAGCGGCTCATTAACGTTCCCGCTCTTGTTGCTTTGGAACAGATCCTGTCCTGGTTGGTCAACCTGCGTCACTGCACGTCCAGAGCCACCCTGAACATGACGCAGGCAGAGGTGACTATCTACAGGATGGTCTGCTCCATGTCCCCCCAGGAGTGGTACATCCTCACACTGCTGACCGCTCGCCATCTCAATGTGGAGAAGCTCATCTACAGGGTAAGGCTCAGTCGTTTGTCCTCCACAAAAGGCTTGAATGGACAAATGAATCGCCGTAAAGAAAAAGTGAGGTCATGTTGTTTGCGGGTCATATTGCAGTGTTACTGTTTTGAAAGATTGATATGTTTATAAAGGTTATAAATAAGCCAAATGTGTAGACGAGTGACGGACAAAGTAAACGGGAATTCTCTCTGTTGCTATTTTGACCGACATTGACCAAATAATTTCAATCTCCAGAGAGAAACCGTGAAGGAATAACAACGACATGTATCAAAAAAGTGGCAAATGGCGGAACGGATGCAATATAAAAATGTAAAACCACAATTTCCTGCTGGTATTAAACTTTAAGGAAAGCATTTTTCATTTTTGGAGATGACATTCACAATCTAATGGCTTCGCTCTCATTCAGATGAGGTTTCAGATTGAAATGCCACCTTGTAGCTCCATCCCATAATCAGCTGCTGACTACTGTATGCTCACACCACGTGTTTCCCTTCCAACGAGAGAACAATGATAATAATGAATAATTCCTTGTCAGAAGACTTTATTTTCATTGTATTATAATGCAATGTGTTCTTTCCCCCTTCGTCTGTTCTCCAGATGGTGCTGTCTGAAGAGTTGCAGAGCCTGGTGGGAGTCCTACTTCAGATGGCCCAGTTCCTAGTCGAGATGATGAACAAGCTGCTACCCGCTATTGATCAACTGCAAAGCTACCTGGTGTCCATCAATGAACTCAACCTTGGGGCCAATAGCGAATTTAGCCAGGTGAGAGACAACTACAAAACGACATTTAAGGGCAGCGTGAACACAGGGTTAATGAAGGTATTGTAAAATGGAATTGATCTCTTTTACATAAATGAAAGATATTATCTGTATTTTTCCTCAGATGGCGCGCGGACAGAGGTCCACCATCTCCAACAAAGCCACGTTTCTCACCCTCTCGCGAGCTTTGTGCAGCAACGGCATCCTGGCTCTGCTCGGCATCGGGAAGTTGTCCATATCTGAGTCAAATCCCTCGATGATCAGCGACCACCGCAGGGAGGAGTTGATCGAAAGGTTCAAGATCCCGCGCAATGCCAGTAGGTTGACCGGAGAGCCTGGTTGCATTCGAAGACAGAAGTACTTTTGTGTAGACCGCATGAAGAATGATCCTCCCCTGTTCTCTCTCTTCTCCAGCTCCCTTCTGTACAAACCTGTACCTGGACATGGTTAACACCACAGGGGGCGCCATTGCATGGGCCTTCCTCAAACCAATGCTGATGGGGCAGATCCTGTTCACCCCTGACACACCAATCACCAGGGACCTTATGGAGAAGGTAAACACCTAACTTGATTAAAGAAAGTCCCACTAACACTATCATAAAAGGGTTTCTGTAGTGTAACATTGAGTGTGATCTTAATATATTTTTGACAGCACGTTTTGTCATGCTAATGTCAGTTTTTGTGACATTGTCACAACGGCGTTACTTTGATCTTAAGCTCAAATCCTCACGTAAAGCGTTTCCTGTTTATGTTCTAAACTCTTTGATTCCTTGAGTTGACTTTGTGACTTTCACTCGAGGCAGTTTTTATTGCTTTGCCATTTCTGTTTTTCTGGGTAATGACTTCCCTCCCAGTCTACGAGCACACACACTGACATGTAAACAAACAACTTAAAAAGGTGCAGGGGTACACACATTTATTTATATGCAGCACAGTATGCCTTTGCTACTAATATTGTTTCACCTTCACAGATTTCACACACAGACGCACGCACGCACACAAACACACCAACACACACACACACGCACACACACACATACATACATACATACACACACCTCTGACCACGCCCACCTAACTTTAAATGACCTCTGTCTTTATCCTTGTTCAGGCCAACTACACCTTGCAGGAGTTTGCAGACCTAAAGCAGTACTCTGAAGACTGGATCGAATCCTCCTCCTACGTCATAAAGGCTGCGCAAATACTCACCAACACTATGCCGATGCTGCAGGTACGAAAACTCTGTACATTCCGCCCCGGTCGCCGCACTGTGAGGAAGCCTTGGAGCCTTGCGGGCTGTCAGCACATTGAATCTTGATGTTTGCGTAATGTGTCTCCTTTCAAACCCCTCCCCTCTTCCCTCCCGGCAGAATTCGCTCAGCGTCTCCTTTGTGAAAGATTTTATTGAGATGCAGACGAATATCGATGTTGCCAACATGAAAGAGACGCTCAACATCTTCTGTGAGTTTGCATTTGAAGGTCTAACTTTTTTAAGTTGCACATATTCGGGCTTTTTCGCTTTCTGCATGCAAAATGTACTCGATGTGAAAATGTGCTTTATGGCTGTTTCCATGGGTTACGGAATGATTTCCATCATGATCAAATCTCTTTATGCAGTTATATTTCATGCACTTTTGAAACAAGATTTTTAATGTGATTGCTCGGTTTTTTTTAATCCTGCTGTGGTGTCAGTATTTTTCTGATCAAAGTAAAATATAAAGTGATGATGTGCAGGCAATTTTGCTACATGGTCATGTAGTATTTAGTCAGACAGACACATCCAAGACTTTAAATTGACTTTAAATTGTATCACAGCAAAGTAACTCAACCTTCTAAAATTGTCAATTTTTTGTCTTTGTGTTTTTTGTTTTTTTCCCATAGCAAATATGACGGAACTGCTGGAGAGGAACAAGCACATACTGAAGCAGATCACCACACTGTCCACGCTGATGGTGCGCTTCTCCTCCTGCATCAAGTTCGACCGCTATCGTGCGTACGACTCCGAAGACCAACTCAATGTCGACGCCCAGACGCTGGCCAAAGAACGTAACCTTTACGCAAGTGAGTCAATGTTTGGTGTGATGGCTTTACACTAAAATGGCAACCTCAGTTCTCCAGGCCATTGGGGCGGGTCAGAAAACTGCTTTTACTCCCCATCACAGTGCTGAATGTGCCTGTCACAGTGAAGTAGCTTTTACTGCTGTGTCTTATGTTTAAAATGAATGCTGTAGGTTCATCTGTTACTGAGTGTCAAGCCAGAATGTGACAGAGGCCGGAGGTTCAGCAGTGCATTAGGCTTTCATCACTGTCTGACAAAAACAAACTCATTCCCTTTTTTTAATCTAAAAGTGTCTGTTGACATAAAGACGCTTTTGGGATCAAGCACAGGGACACAAAGTCCTTCTACTTTAAACTGTGTACATTGAGCTGGTGTGATCTCTCTTTCAGGCGTCATCTTCAAGATTCCCAAAGTTGAGGACTCGTCCCGGAAGCGCAGGTCCACCTCCTCTCTACCCCCCAAAGTTAGCTACACAATCCGTATGCACACGGACAACGTGATGCGCACAGACCGGATCCGAACCCCCTTTTACGTAAAGGATTCGCAAATCTCTGCGAGTAAGACTCTACGCTACAACCGGGGCTTCATATACCTGCAGGAGAACATCGACCGGGCCATCATCGAGACCCAGACAGGCCAGAAGCTCAGAGAAGTAGCCGTCCAGCTGCAGCCGTTCCCTTACCCCTGCCACCACAAGGACGAGTGAGTGCCTCAGATATATGGCAGACACTCAAACTGGTCTATGACATCAGTGTTGGGGATTAGTGAGCTACAAGTAGCAATCCTTAATCCAACTACACAACCCATACACACTGCTACTAATGACTTGCTTTGTAGCTTTTGTCATTATGCCACAGAGAGTAACACAGATTTTCACGTTGATTTAAACATCATTCGCACACTTTTTTTGCCCATTTGCTTTGTAACTATTCAATGTTTTGCCTTTAAAATTAGCTTCAGTGTCTTTTGCTTGTGGTGTAGCTAACTAGTAACTAGTAGTTGGCTACACCGAGGAAAGCTAGCCAGCAAAGACTTGAAGATGTTTCACCTCTGGTCTTAAGGGCTTCTTAAGTTCTGAAGAAGCTGAAGAAGAACTGAAGAAGCCTTTCGGAAGAGAGGCGGAGCGTCTTCAAACCTTTACTAGCAAACCTTTCCTTGGTGTAGCTAACTACCTTCCAAAGCTACATTTTCACATTAGCCTCCTCAGCTGTGTGTATCCGTCCCTACAGAGAGTCGGTGAGTCGACAGTCGTGGAAAACGTTTCACAGGAAGATTATCTGAGCACCCTGGGCGTGAATATTCATTCCTGCCGTTCCTTTGTTACTGAATATCATCCGCCCACACTCACACATGCCTTTAAGGCTTTTAATAACGTCTACAGAGAGTGTCCCTCATCTTTGCCGTGTACATCCACTCCAACGGGCGTTTAGCATCAATGTGAGTTTACTTTGTTTTCAGTAAATCACACTCGGATGTAACGCTTGTTTTCGTGTCGCCCTGGAGTGTCGATATCTCAGCAGCACTGACAGACTCTGGCTGGCCGCCTTCAGTCCAAGTATGAGATACGGCGTCCCTCGCCTCTCTGTCGTTGTGATTTATTACTCAACAACATAATTCCCCATACAATAGCGGTGAAATATTGCTCTGTAGTAAAAGAAACGGCCGGCACTACATTCCCGTGTCCAGATATTGTATGATTAGGCCCAGAAATAAATTTGTTTATTTCTGGTCGACACAAGCAGAGAGACTTGGTTGTCGCCTTGTGTTGCCGTTTCATTACTGCACATCTGCTCTTTATCTCAGCTTCTCTGTCAAGCCGCTGCCGAATGTTAGGTGGACATTTTGTAATTTGCTGTCACACTGAACATGTCGTTTGTCGTCTCCGTGCTTCCCAGGTACATGAACGCCGTCTCCGTCGTGTTCCCTATAATGCTCATGACGGCCTGGGTGCTGTTTGTGGCCGACTTTGTGAAGAAGCTGGTTCACGAGAGGGAGCTAAGGCTGCACGAGGTAAGGCCAGGAAATGTAAATCAAAAGTCTGGAGGTGAAGGATCGTCCCCAAACCCTCAAGAGGTAAATTAATTTCTCATCTATTCGGATTATCGTTGCCTTGCCAACAGTACATGAAGATGATGGGAGTCAACCCACTCAGCCACTTCTTTGCCTGGTTCGTGGAGTGCGCCTCCTACCTGTTGCTGACCATCATTATACTCACGCTGCTGATGAAGCATGGGCTCATCCTGGCCAACAGCGACGGCTTCCTCCTCTTCCTCTTCTTCTGCGACTACGGCTTGAGCATCCTTGCCTTCAGCTACCTGGTCAGCTCGTTCTTCGACAAGACGTACATCGCCGGCCTGAGCGGCAGCCTCCTTTACATCCTGTGCTTCTTCCCCTTCATCGTGGTCATGTCCATGGAGCAGGGGCTCTCGCTCGCCCAAAAGAGCGCCCTGGTGAGAGAACAGAGCACAGCGGCGGCGGTGGTGGTAGAGCTGCCTGCATGGCTTTTGGTGTTGTTGTCCTCACTCTCGCCTCTTTTCCCTCACAGAGTCTGTTCTCCCCGACATGCTTCAGTTATGCCAGTCAGTATATTTCCCGATACGAGGCTCAAGGAGAAGGTATGAGCATTTAACATCAAACAAACTCTCTGTGTTCATTGTTGTATTATTTAGTTCGCTGAGGCGCAGCTAAATCTGTTACTTCTCTTCTCAGGAATTCAATGGAGCAACTCGTACATCTCCCCCATTGCGGCAGACACGGCCTCCTTCGGTTGGCTTTGCTGGATGATGGTCATCGACTCCATCCTCTACTTCATCATCGGTGGTTACATCCGCATGGTCTTTCCAGGTAAACCTCAACGCGTCTTTTAAGGAAGAAAATTCGTCCATTTCTGTATTTGTCTGGTTTTCCCGCCGGTCAGTGAGCAGGAAGTAGAGCTAGACTGACCTGACATACGTTTATCCAAAATCTCTGCGGCCAGTTTGCTGGCTTGTGTTGACACCCATCCAGTTAATTAAACTCCAGCAGCTGAGGCTACATGTGGAGAGGATGTTGCTCCTGCTCCAGCTGGAGTCACACGGGAAAAAGCCAAAACCTCCCAAAATGAACGTCTGTGGCTACTTCTTGCTCTGCTTCCATTTCAGATCTCAGCAGATGCTCTTATGCCGCTTTGTGTTTGCTAGTGCATTCTCTTTGTAATCTTGTTGCTTTTGCCCATCAGGAAAATACGGCATTCCAGCTCCATGGTACTTCCCCTTCAAAGCCTCCTTCTGGAAGGAACTGTGCTGCATCACCAGGCGTTCCAGGACAGAGGGCAGAGGACTCCTGTTCACCAACTTCCTGCAGAGAGACCTGTCCATCTTCAACGATGACAAGGGCAAAGGTAGAGGAAACGGAAGCGATATTGTATTTTCCAGCGGCAAAATAAGCGGCGCCGTCTCCTGGGTGTTTATTCTGCTGAAGCGAGGGCGCGTCCCCTCTCTCAGGGTCTCCGTCCGTCATCTCCCACTCCCTGTTTCCTTTGTGTTCCCTGCCCCTTTTAGCGTGATTGACAGTTTCTTTCTCGGTCTCCCTCTCTCTCTCTCTCTCTCTCTCTCTCTCTCTCACAGGCGAGGACATCTTCTCCCCCGTCCAGGCCGGCGAGGATTTCTCTCGTCTCCCAGTGGGCGTCGGCCTCCACGGTCTCACTAAGATCTATGGCGACCGAGTGGCCATTCAAAACCTGAATGTTTCCTTCTACGAGGGCCATGTCACCTCACTGCTGGGTCACAATGGAGCCGGGAAGACCACCACCATGTACGCCACTGCTATTGCTGTATCCGTGTGTGTTTTAAGCAAATATAGCATGCATGTTATTGTGATTTCTAGGCAGTAGAAAAGTTATGAAAAAGTCTTCGAATTCAACTGCCAGCAATGTGTAAAAGCCCTCTATGCTTTTCTCTGTCGTGGAGCAAAACAAGCGACTTCTTCTTCCCCTGACTGACCTACTTTACCAGAAAAGTGCTGCAAACAGAGAATACCTAACAGCCACCCGTCAAGCTTCAAATATGGTGCCCCAAATATAGAGCCCTAAAAGACAACAAGAACACGGCTAACAGTCTTTCTGTGGTCAAACCGTCCACATTTAAGACCTTGAAAGGACAGGAGGACTGTGAGTCATGTTATGTGAGTGAAGGAAAGCCTGTGAGCAGAGCTGATGCTCAGCTTAGTGCTGCGGAAATTACAAGAGACCATTAATGCTGATCAGGCTGATCAATGATGCACTTTGAGAGCCGGCAGACTGATGTTTATGTTTTCTCTCTATTCTTTACTGGCAACACACTCTTTAGAATGAGATTAACTTGTATTTTTGTTGGATTGTCCCGCTCTGCGTCCAGGTCCCTCCTGACCGGCCTCTTCGCTCCATCCTCGGGCACCATCGAGGTCTACGGCAGAGACATGCAGGACAACATCGACGACGTCCGCAGGGAGCTCGGCGTGTGCATGCAGTACGACGTCCTGTTTGACCACATGACCGCCAAGGAGCACCTGCTGCTGTACGGCCAGATCAAGGCCCCCAACTGGTCACGCATGGAACTGCGTGAGCAAATCCGCTCGTGAGTGCCCAGCATCCTTTGCGTGTGCCTGCAGCGATAACATTTTATTAGTATTATTGATATGGTTCACAATCTCTGTTTTTAAGACATTGTGAAAGAGTATATCAGTTGATGACGTGTTGCGCCAACAATAAAATATGTGAAGGGCTTATGAGAGTTTAACAATCACTGCTACCCGGTGCTTAACAACTCTGATTCATTGCATAATAACAATAAAAAAAATTAATAGGAAAGATTTAAATGTGCTTGTAGTCAAACACATTTTATTGTTTTACTTGTAATTTATAGTTATGGCTTTGCATTTGTCCTAGATTTGTAATCTGTGGTTATAATATTTATGTAGTAATTGTGGAAAACGTGGAAATGAGCACCGAGATTGATGTGATAGCCAGAAACCAAATTGTAATTGCATGAAATCAATCTGTTAAGTTGAAATTGAACATTCTCTGTCTCCTTCTCCCCAGTATCCTGGAGGAGACGGACATGTACGCGCACCGACACAAGCGGGTGGGCACCCTGTCAGGCGGCATGAGGCGCAAGCTGTCAATCTCCATCGCCTTCATTGGGGGCTCCCGTCTGGTGGTCCTGGATGAACCCACCACAGGAGTAGATCCCTGTTCCAGGCGCAGCATCTGGGATATTGTTATCCAGAACAAGAAAAGTAAAAGTTACACAGACACACACACACACACACACACACACATGCCTCACATCTATCCCGGCCCAAAATTGTACTGATTTAAATCCGATGGCTTTGTTTTATTAGTTCTTATTACTTCTATATTTTTTACTTAATTGGGAACGACACCACCACACACCCGCCTACAGTACCTTCTGTGCCCACCAGGAGGCTGCGGCCCAAACTGAGACACTGATCTGTCATCAAGAGCTCAGAGAAGTCACAAATGAAACCCAAGCCACTGTCATTTTAAGTACTGCTGCTACTCCTTTTATCGTAATAGAAAAAAAGAAGAAGAAATAAATTCAGTCAGTTTAGAGTGAACCACATGGTAATGAGTTACACTGCATTTCCAGCCTCATTTCACAGTTTGGTGAGTAAGTATAAGTCTGTTCCTGATACTCAACTTAACACATTATTATTCAGATTCTGCCATCCAAACGTTTGTTCCCCTGCAGTGCTACAAGGAAACATTTCACTTCCTTCTCAAACTAATCACTGCAGGCCCCACACACATTCGCGTTTCCGAACAGGGAAAACAGGAGACGAGCAGGAACACTGTGATCCTGGAGCCAAGCCTGTGGGGCTTCTCCATTTATCAGGCACCTGACTTTAAATTTAGCATATTATTAAGCAGAAATAGAGATAGAAATACTTCTTCATCAGCTACCCACTGCAGCAGTGGCAGTAGAGTCTTTAAATAGACTAAATATGTGGATCTCAAAATATTCCAAAGTGAAAACAGCCAAAACTTTTCTGTTGATGTTTTCACTTGCCACTAAAACGTGCCTTTGGTCATCTGATCTTAAGTGGACCACTTGAAGTAAAATCTAAATTAAATCCAGGCTAACCCATAAACACAACGAGGGTGCACTTTGCAGCATGTATAGGAGTTCTATAGGAGAACTGTGGATGAACGCTGTTTCCCAAACAGTATTCCGGTCTCAAACACATACACCCACTGGAGACTTTCTCCTCATATAATGTAACAAATCAAGGCCTAAAGTTAATTGGAATCAGCAATGAGCGAGTGCTCTATTGACTCACAAACATTGATTGTAAGACTCTCTTGTCCATTTGGTATCTATCGGTTTAAATGGGCTATTAAACATGAGCTTGTTAATGTCAAAATCATTGAATAAGCTTCCTTCGTAGGGCCCACAAATATTAAACGATGCCCAGTGCAGCTCTGACCTGGAAACTAATTCAGATTTGTGTACGTGTGTGTGTCTGTGTGTGTGTCCTGTCAGGCCGTACCATCATTATGTCCACCCACCACCTGGATGAGGCTGAAGTACTCAGTGATCGCATCGCTCTCTTGGAAAGAGGAGGATTGAAATGCTGCGGATCCCCCTTCCACCTTAAGGACAAGCTGGGTCAGGGCTACAAACTCACCCTCACCAAGAAGGTACAACCTCAGCGCCACCCTGTTACTCTCCACAGATGAAATGTAGCAAACGGGACAGAATGATGATGATGGTGGTCGTCAATTCATCGCACGATCTGTCACACACTGAACTCGATATCGTACAATCTGATCAGATCACACAGCACAGATTTTATGGTATCGATCTCAACGAACAAATCCAATCGCTGTTGTCACACATTTTTGCAGGAGGCATCATTTGTTCTCCTGTCGTTTTAAGAGACAGGTTGGTGGAGGTTTGCCACACAAAAACCAGGGCTAAGCAAAATGATAAAGGAGCAATTCAAAACAAATTTCAGCAAAAAGCATGACAAAGCAAAGGATGTCTTTAGGGAATATGTCATGTTTATATGCCATGAGAGCATATTCACGTGACAGCACTGGATTGTTGGCTCCCGAGCTCAGTGGTAACATTTTATTGTACTGCGTCTATTGAATGTTATCAGGCACAACCTGATCGCAGCAGTGAGAAAATAACTTATTTTCTATTTGATTGAAAAGATAAAGCGACAATGACAAAACATGGACACTGTGGCTGGCATTCTTATTTCAATGTAGATCATAGATTACTGCAGCATATCTGCACAGTTCATGTCCAGATAAATGTTTATCTCGCTCACATTCACTGCCAGCGTTCAACACAATACAAATTGGAATTGAGCGATTTGTATCAGATATTTAGAAAACTGTCAAAATGGGTAAAGTCCAGACTCTGCTGCTGACTGACTGACTGACTGACTGACTGACTGACTGACTGACTGCTGGAAACTGTTCCACACATTTGCAGCACCCACTCAGTTGCTTTCCTGAAGGTGTTTTGTTAATACTGTTGTAAATCCAGTATTGCATTATTACTATTATTTTGTTCTTGAATAACTCTACTGAAGAAATTATAATATTCAAGGTCCAAGAATGTTTCTAACTTCCTTGCCTGCTCTCCTGTTTCAGACACAGAACACAGTAGAGTCTGCAGAGCGCGTTGACAATGCTCAGCTGAAGGACTTCATCCGAGCCCACATACCTGAAGCGCACCTGAAGGAGGCCCAGGGCAGTGACCTGGTCTACTCGCTGCCCCCCTTCACCTCCGTGAACGCATCGGCATACCGCTCTCTCCTTACCGCACTGGACGCCAACCTGGATTCCCTACAATTGGGCTGCTATGGCATCTCTGACACCACCCTGGAGGAGGTATGGCCAGACATTGTCTGTCATAGTTAATCATATACATTGATAGAATTCATAGGATACCACCTTTCTCTAAGTATATGTCCTCAGTTACCTTCTCATTTAACAGTGGGAGGATTTAAAGATGATTTGATCCTAACATTTCTTTTGGTACCTACAGGTGTTCCTCCAGCTAACCAACGGATCCACAGACTCTGGGGGCGACGACGGCACCCTGTCCATATCGGAGAATATTTCTGATACGGGCTCCATTGACAGTTACCCTGAAAACCTCGATGGCGGCAACTCCAGCTTTGGTGATAAGATCAGTAAGTTTGCTCCAAGGCCATCTTCATCTTAATGGTATCTTCTGTCCTTCCTCATTTCTTTATCTGATATCCCCACCTATGAAAAAAAACACATTATCAATTAAAATACATTATATTCAGTTACCTTACATTATATTTTTCATATTTAATATTTCACTTACAGTATTGAATGTCCCTAATACTCATCTGACCTAGTTCTATCACCTGCTAGCTCCTAGGCAAGTTTAGTCCAGAAAAGTAAAAGAAAGTTACTGCAAAAACTATCCAACCCTTTTCCAATATGTCCAGCCCTGTCAGGTTCATCCACGGTGAGCGGCATGGCCCTGCTCTGGCAGCAGATTGTGGCCCTGATGATCAAGAGGTTCCACCACAGCCGTAGGAACTGGAAGGGCATGATATCTCAGATCCTGCTCCCTGTCTTGTTCGTCGTGTTTTCTATGGGCATGGGATCCATCAAGAAGGACATACGGCACTATCCGGACCTCGAGCTCAGTCCAGCACTCTACAACATCGGACCAAGCTACTCTTTCTTCAGGTCAGACTCCATAGAACGGGAGAAGAGTACAGGGGTGTGGATCTGAAGTGAAGTTATCTTGTCAAACAGTACTACCATAATGTCCTGAATGTTTATTTATCTGTGTACCTTTGGAGATTAAAGGTGAACAACCAACATGGGAAGTTAGATGTCCTGACTCTCCATTCATCTTCCCACTCTCTCACAGTAAAGGGCCTCAGTTAAATCACTAATTGGGTCTCTGTGGCCATTTTATTCCCAACGACCTTTGTTGGTAAACTGCTCGTAAGTGAGCTCCCTGACTCAGAGAGGCTTGATAAATGCAGGTTCTTTCTTAGCCCCTAAACACCAACACTGATTCCAATAATTAAATTCTGTAGAGCCATGCATAATGTAAAAAGCTTGTGTTTGAGTTGAGGTCATACCATTGAATTCTGCTGTCACCACTCAGCCCAACCTTTGTGTTTTTTCTTGACTCAACAGTAATCAGAATCCAAACGCCAGCCAGTTGGAGGATGTTATGATGTCATTCCCTGGGATGGATAACACCTGCATTGACAAACCTGACAAATCGTATGTAAACCTCAAATGACCGCTGTCTTCTTACGAACACTGTGTCCCTGCATAGCCCCTTTAAATTCTATCCTTCCTGGTAACTATTTGGGGTATTTTTTTGCATTGTCATTCCTTCAAATCCTCCTTTTTCATTTCACTGGTCTGTTGTTCTCTGTATTTCCCTGCTGTTTCTGTGCCACACGTGTGGCTTAAAGCCTGGAGCAGGAATCTGCTTTGTGAGCATCATTTGTATTCTTTAAACACCCATGTTTATAGGGGAGGGTTTCTCCTTACTGGCACTCAAATCAATGTTGGCACTCATGAGGCAGACCTGAGAGGCCTTTTAAAAGTCCCTGCCAGAGAGGGAGGGAGAGAGAGAGAGAGGAGAGAAGGAGGGAGAGAGAGAGAGAGAGAGACTTGTGGCCCAAAAATGCCTCCATGTTATGCTCATGATGCCCTTTGAGCAATCACTTGAAGAGTGCTGATTTCTTCTAAGCCTTTCTGAGTATGGAAATTTCTCCCAATCTGTCCTTCTACTTTGACATTTGGCAATGATGAGAATTTTTAGATGATTCTATGTATCGTACCTCTTCATATAGCTGGTCACTGTGAATGTTTAGCATTCAATCAAGGTAATATTATGGTATCTTTATGAGTCAGTGTCCTAGTTGCTACGATTCATTGGATGTGTTGCTAAGTGCTGTCTCAGTATATTAATAGTAAATAACTGAATAATAAAAAGTATAAAAAATAATAAAGCCCTAACACATTCTATGATCCAGCACATATTAAATAGCTTTGAAAGCTCTTTGAAAACAACATCAGACCAATGTTTAGCTTTAAATCTCACAAAAGGAGGCCAGTAGCAGCACAGGCGACGGCTGATGTTGCCTTGTCTTTCTTTTAATCTCTTCCCTTCTTCTGAGTTGTGTCTAACACCTTCAGCACTATGCTGCCCCGGAGACTCCTATCGTTTGAATGAAACAGCATTTAACTTTATGAATATTTCTTTTTAAGCGTCTGCACAAGAAGCTCACAGTGGACGTCCAAAGGGAACAGCACGGGTCGCTTTAGTGTCTGCAGGTGCACCCAGAAAGAACAGGTGATACTCAGTCACTATGTGTATATCTGTGTGTGTGTGGAGTTTTTATGTCTTCATGTGCACATATGTGTTAGAGAGAGGATGTCTGATGTGTTTGTACCGTTCATCTACTGCAGATTTGTTCTGACCACTACCAGCCCCCCCACAAGCAGATCCCCTCCTCTCAGACTGTGTATAACCTGACAGGCTTCGACATGGACAACTACCTGGTGGCCACAGCCAACGACTTCATCAGGAACAGGTGAAGTGCCGACAGTATTTCCACTCCATAAATCACAACATGCAGATTTTCACTACGGCAGTTATGACAATAGGCAAACCGTCAAATAAGCATCGTCCAAAAAATACGAGCTCTGCGTTCAGTTTGCCACACTGCTGATAACTTGGATCCGTTTCCTGCTAACAAACAAGTATTCAACTATTCAAACGGTACACGCCGACACAGGTTAATAGTTAATAATGAGGGAATTAAGCCGCAATCAAAAGTAAACTAAGAACTCAGTATTACTTAATGTTTCCAGGCACCATTTTCAGATGTCATTTTCTTGTTTCAGTGGCCATGGTCACACTATTCCTTCCCTTTGTTGTTCAGTTCATTACAGCCAAATGTGTATTAACAAGCTGATTGCTTTCCTGCCAGTGTGGTTATGGGTTTAGATGATTTTACGTTTAATCCTCAGAAGGGTATTTGCCTTGACTGAATTAAGTATAGGGTGTTATATCAAACGTCTCGGTTGAATTTAGTGATTGATTGATCAGTTTAATCTATTGTTTTCAGGTATGGTGGCTTTGTCTTTGGCATGCCACTTCCTGCAGGTTTACAAATGGATCTGAAGACGCCACCCAAAAACAGAACCCTGTCTAAGGTAACTCTCTCTCTCTCTCTCTCTCTCTCTCTCTCTCTCTCTCTCTCTCTCTCTCTCTCTCTCAGTGGCTGAAAGTTAAAGCCTCACATATGAATTGTTTGTGTATCATCTTCAAGCATGCAGATGTTCCCTGCTCACATTCCCCAGCCCAGGAAGCAGGAATTCAAGCTATTTGGATTCTGGATGTTCCCTCCAATCTGTCCGCCTGCTTCTCTCTCTCACCAACTCTCTCTCTCTCCCCCTCTCTCTTTCTGCCACTCCCTCTCTCGTTCCCCCCTCTCTCTCTCTCTCTCTCTCTCTCTCTCTCTCTCTCTCTCTCTCTCTCTCAGTGGCTGAAAGTTAAAGCCTCACATTTGAATTGTTTGTGTATCATCTACAAGCATGCAGATGGCGCTGCGCCGACACCATCAGTGTCGTCGTTAACGTGCTATACTGCAGCACTTCTGCCGCCGTTTAAGTCTCCAGTTGTCTTCAGATGACGACACCTGTGTTTATTGTGTCTTTAAGGTCTCGCCTATAAAATGTTTGAAAAGAATGATATTATAAAAGTGTGAGTGAGTGTGTGTTTGTGTGTCGTCTACGCGAGTGTAGGTGTACTACAACCCCGAGGGCTTCCACACCATGCCAGCATACTTAAACAGCCTGAATAACTTAATCCTACGCTCCAATCTGCCAGCTGACAAAGATCCTCGGAAATATGGTGAGTTTCCACTCCAGTGTTTGCATGAAATATGTGGAGGAGAATCTGCTGCACTTGTCAGGAGCACGACAACACACCCAACCAGACTGAGACTCCACAGTTACACAAATGCTAGAAACAAAAGCAAAAACAACAACAATTACATTGGAATTTAGTTTACATGTCAGTCTTATTGTTGTTGTTTATCTTAATTCGCTGTTTATTCCTGAGTCTGTCTTAGTCTCTTGTTTGATTTCATTTGTCTTAAGGGTCAATAACTGTTGCATAGTAACCATAAAACGGTGAAAAACATTCTGCGAAAAATGTATCACAATAACTACTTTTCCATAGATTTGCCCTTGTCTGTTGCACCACTCTGTGTGCTTCAGGTACCGGCTGGTGGTCCACACACCCCCATGGTTTAAACTATTGATATTAGGATGAAAATTGTGAATTCTTGACTTCTTTCTTCTGTGGTTCTTTCCGTATTATTTATTTATCTATTGTGGGAGGCTGCAGACGCCCAACATCTGCCTGTGTTTGGACAGGAGTGATCATTTTCATACTGAAAACACAGCGTAAGGTTGGAAACAAAGCAGACGAGGATTGTGCAATATTAGCACGATGCTGGTGCTATCTTAACAGCCATTTTGCATTCGCATCAAGAAACAAGTGTGCAGTGATGAGTCATTGCAGTGGGTTAAAGCCAGGGGGAGCTGTGTGTCCTCAGTATCACCTCACTATGCACAATGAATACAGATGACTGAGGAAACTACACTATGGGACCCAGGCTCACTTCCAAGACACACACACACACACACACACACACACACACACACACACACACACACACACACACACAAGCTCATAAAAACACACATATACCCAGGTTCAGGCTTAGACACAGAATTTATTCCCCTCTGGTCAATAAGAGTGCTCGGGGGTCGAGTGGAATCATTTATATGTTACCTGTAAACTCACTGGTGGGGCGGCTGCAGGAGCTGAGGGGGGGGGGGGGGTCGGGGGGTCCGGGGCTGAGGGTGGGGGAGGTTGTGGGAGATTGCTTTTCAAGGTGATGGTTTATCTGTCACAGGTGAAGCTCTAAACCTCACGTGGTCAGCTACATCATTTCTCCATCTCTGGTTTGTAGCAGAGATCACACACACCAGTAGTCTGCTGGGATAGCCCATATGTGTGTGTGTGGGATAGAGATGCCCTTCCTTTGTCTGCACGGGCAAATTGATTTGTCCTAAACTCCATTGTGTCCCAGTACAACGTTACTCATCTCTACCTTGTCTTGTTTTTAACACAGCTCTTTGTTTTCTTTGCAGCCATTTCAGTCTCCAGTCACCCCTATTTCGGCCGAGTGGATGAAGAAGATGCCATGTAAGGACCTGCAACAATATCTATGGTTGTCTGTGCTCGTCCGTCCGATCCGTGAGATGATTCCATAGTTATCAAAGTCATAATGGCCTGAGGTTTGGTCTGAAGGTCCTGACAGCGTTATTTAACCCTAACTGATTTCCCCTTAGCTGGCAGTATTGATCAGAGGCTCAATATAATGGGTGTTTAGCCTAAACGTGTCAGAGAGGTAGATTGATTCTACCTCACTTCCCAAAACGAGTCTGTTGCTCGTGTGTGCTCTGCCACGCATATACGCAAACTTGTGAGTGTTGCAGGAGATCAGATCAAGTAAATCAATGGGAGATAAAAAAAGGCCCTGTTAGCACTACCGACCTCACTGAGTGTTTACTGGCCTTCAGGTACCCTATGCTTCTCTTCTTGATGGGCGAATTACCTCCTTCATATTTCGTTTCCCCGCTTGTTGTATTGATTTGGCCCGAGCTATGTTAGAGATACCAAACGTCCGATCCTCACAGCGTGCCGATGTTGCTCACGGGAAACATTCTTAGGATATCTCGGTCATATTGATAACGAGCCTGCTGAGTAGCTGCTGCTCCCACCGACTCATCTTCCCAATTGTGGCCGATTGGAGAATGCTTACGGCCCCCGTACGCTTAAAATATGTAAACGATGAAAGAACAGTCCGGTGAACACGAGGGAGATCACTGCTCTAAGAACCGGAGGGGTTTGTTTATGCTAGACCGTGCCACTAGGGGGCGCAGAATGGTCACAAGGTTTACAGTCAAGAGAGGGACAGGCTGCCAGTGGCTATAGTAATTAAAAAAGAAGGGAAAGGTTTGGAGAGAGTAGCACACTTCAGGGGATGAAGACAAAAGGACACATCAGTGAACCCGTCCCTGAATACTGCGCGCTGTATCGTCATTAAGAACCGTCGACTTTTGTCCTTTTTCTGTCTGATGCCTCCTGGGCTGTGATTAATTCCAAATACCACATCGTTGTTGCATCACCAGTGAGGCGCCGGTGGGCAGAGCTCAACCGTTCGTGTTACATTCGGACCAATTACGGCCAAGAGAGGGACGTAGAAAAGACACAGTAGGACAGAAGATGAAGAGATTCACCCCCGAGCCTGAGTCGCAACTTGTTGAGTCTTGCAGAAACGTCTCAATGTCCCAACAGAGTTAAAAACGTGCGGGTGACGGGTGTTGTGTAGAGGAACTGATGGCTTGTTTGGTATTTAGTCAGTTTGCTTTTCTCCCCTGTCTCTCATGGGCTTGACATCATTTTATCCTCACTGCAGCGTCACGGTCACACTCCAGCGGTGTTCGTCTCTGCGTGACACAGCGGGGTTCCATCGGCAGTTATTACCTTGTCAGTGCCGGGACACGGGCGTCTCTCTTTTAAAAAAAGCTGTTTATTATTAATGCCGTTCCATTTATTGTGAGCCTGGCAGCAGTTCACATGAGTCAGGTCTCTGCAGGCAACAATAAGAAGCAGTTTGGAGGTGGACATTGAAACTGGTGTCTATATCTTATCACACATCATCACATATTGTCTCATTTAAAGAAAGCATTGCTGTGATTGTGAGTCTGCAGCCACTGTAGCCCCGCTGCCTCCTTACCCATGGAAGAAATTAAATTAAGGAAACAAAGCAGAGTTGTTAACCAACCATGAATATCGATGATGATCCGCACAAACAGAGCTGATGATGATGATAATGCTGTTGTTGTTGTGGCCGCTGAAAGGGAATGACTTCACTTATTGTCCTTCTTTGTTTCTCACAGCATCCAGGGAATACTGCAAATACTCATAGCCATGTGCGTGATCACTGGATACGCAATCACAACCGCCAGCTTTGCCGTCTATGAAGTCCACGAGCACCACAGCAGCTCCAAGAGGCTCCAGCACATCGCAGGCATCAGCGAGTCTTTGTACTGGACTTTCAACTTCTTTTATGATATGGTAAAGACACACGCAAATACTGCACACCTGCTTTCATGTTTCATGCTAACGTGACCCTAAAGCTGTGGATTTATTGAACCAGTACATTGAATATTGAAGTAAAAGGCCTCCCTGTCTTGTCTTTTCCTCCCCAGCTGATGTACATGATCCCTGTGACTCTGACTGTGGCTGTGATCGCAGCCTTCCAGGTCCCTGCGTTCACCGAGAGACAGAATCTGGCTGCTGTCACTCTGCTCCTGGTGCTCTTCGGGTCAGTGGTTTAGTCTCACACACACACTGTTAATAACCCTCATTAAGCTGCATAAATGTTCTCTAAATGCACTATGACTGCTTTCCAAGGAACAGGGGGTTAATGGAAGCGTGTTGCATTTGGAAGAATTTAGCATATTTCCCTGTTTTTGTTGTTACTTTTGTCCGTATATGAACCAATCAGTATGTTTGCAACCATTCACAAAGATCTTAACATAAAGGCTTTACAATCAAATTCAACTCATGAAGACTTTAGGACGGCATTTATGAGATTTTGTCTGGAGCAAAGAGTTGCAAGTGTAATTTATTGCTTGTTGTTTAGAGTGGGAGCGTTCCAAAATCTAAATGGACTTCTGCCAGGTGATTATGACAGAAATGGAGCCGCTGATCTTCAAATGCGAAAACAGTTTGAGCTTTCTTAATTCATTTTGCAACAGCAGATGGTCTTAGGGCTGAAGGCTTACAGAAAGATCATCAGCATATATTCTTAAACCTAAGTAGTTGGAAGATAGATTTTGATAAATGGCTTCCCTGTCACTCAGTAGATGCATCTGTTGCGCTCATGTAAATGTGACGCCTGCAACCTGCAAACCAACGACACCCTGCTCTGCCAACATCTGGAGCAGGGCCACCATTCCTCATCGCTGTTCGCCCAACTGTGGCTGAAGTTCAGGCCCCCGTGTGCCGTCACAGGCCCCCCCATCCTGAGCCCCAGATCGGTGGAGGCCAAGTCAGCACTCTGCTCCTCATTTATCAGACAGATGTCTCCTTCCCTAGCAATGAATAATCGCACTGCTCCATCTGCCTGCCTGCCTGCATCCACCTGGGTCTGGTCTGCAGGCTTCTGGCTTCTGCTCCACGTCACGGCTTGGCACCCGCAGTCTGCCTACCGAGCATCTTTTTAGGCAGTCAGATGCTTTGTCACTGTCTCGCTCTATACCTCTCCCCCGCCCCCTCCCTCTCTGCTGCCCTCTTTCTCCCCCCTGTCTCCCCCCTTTCTGTCTCGCTGACCTGGACACCCCAATCAAATGAACAAGCAGATTATGTGAGAGAAAATAGAGAAGAAGATGTAAAAAAAAATCAGGGAAGGCTGTGCTGCCACCAGGGAAAAGAGGACCAAGTGATTTATCTTCCTCTGTTTTGGCGACATGACTGAATGTTTACCCTCCTTGTGGTGCGCTGGATTATTCTCCCTTCCATATTCAATGTTCTTTGGTGCCTATTTTCATTTGCCTCACAGCCGCTCTGGTTAGCCGGTTAAAGGACTTATCCACTTCAGTCACTTAAGACGTGCGGGGACGTGTCATTTTCCGAGTGCCGGTCATGGGGCTGAACTGCATAAATCTTCTTTATCCACCTCCGGCCTCACAAGGAGAAAAGTGCCGATCCCAACCCCGGCTATTTTAGAGTTGTGTGAGGTGAGATGTTGTTTTTAACCGGACCGGTGTTGTTGCTGTTCCCCAGGTTTGCCACGTTTCCCTGGATGTACCTCTTATCGGGTGTTTTCCGCGACCCAGAGTCGGCCTTCATCATCTACGTGTGCATCAACCTGTTCATCAGCATCAACACCGTCATGACCACCTCCATCCTCTTCTTCCTGAAGGAAATTTCAGTGCAACAAGCTGAGGTGAGCACAGCTACTTCCTAAGGTTTCAATCATCACAGTATGAGGCCAGTAGTTGGGAGTTAAAACTGTTAAGTCTCCCTTTAAACTCACAATCTATAATATTTATGGATTCCTATCAGGATGTAATGAGGATTTCAGCTTATTCTACAAAAATATGTTCTTTTAATAGTTACAGACTGCTGCTGTAACACTGTCAGTGTCTGGGTTGATGTTTCTGCAGCGTGAATCCTTTTTTAGTCTGGCAAATACACTTCACATATCCAGTGACAGCAGAGTGAGATTAGCATTCAGGATACTATCTCAGGCGACCTTGGGTTCTGCTTCATACTCTCACTTCTTTTTCCTCCGTCTTCCCGTCGCTCCCGCAGGCCGTCGGTGAACTTTTCAAGAGGTTGTGCGGCGCCTTCCTGATCTTCCCCCAGTTCAGCTTTGGTCACGGTTTGATGGAGCTGGCCCGCAAAAACATCGAGGTGCAGATCCTCAGTGACTTCGGCGTGGACGCCTACAGGAGTCCCTTCTCCATGGACACGTTTGGCTGGATTTTCCTCTCCTCCTTCATCCACGGCCTGGTGTTCTTCTCTCTGCGCCTGATACTCAACAAGTCGCTCTTACGCAAAGTCAGGTGAGAGACGGTCGAGACAAGCATTCACAACATCACCAGCTCTATCCAATCTTCATGTCTTTAACACTGTAAACCTTTATCCCGACGTATAGGCACGCGATTATGGGCAGGAAGAAGGTGCCTGAGGGGATTTGTGAGGACGAGGACGAGGACGTGGTGGCCGAGCACGATCGTGTAACCAGCGGTGCGGCCAGCTCGGACATACTACAGGTCAACCAGCTCACCAAGATCTACCAACACCTCAAAAAGAAGATGTACGCCGTGAAGAGGCTCTCAGTGGGAATCCCAGCAGGAGAGGTAGGACGGCACGGGGGCCTACGTCAGGGATTCAGCCTCCAGGAGGGATGAGGAATCAGGATTCACTTTCTTCCTTCCTTTCTTTCTTTCCTTGTGACAGTGCTTTGGTCTGCTGGGTGTGAACGGAGCAGGAAAGACCACCACCTTCAAGATGCTGACTGGAGACATCAGCCCCACAGACGGCACAGCACAGATCAGGGACTATGATGGGTGAGCTCATCCTTGCATTATTGTTATTATTATTATTATTTTCCAACAAATATCAGCAAAAGGAATATTTGACATATTCACAATAATGAGTAAACATTAGTTTTTCCCCCATCTAAGCTCGTGACAGAATTGCAGATTGCAGCGTTTCTACTGGGTTTTGGAAAATGATGAAATATCCCAAATGTTGCCGAAATGTCATGGAAATTTTGTACTTAAGAGGTGAAGAGGTTAATATTTCCTGGAGCTTTGGAGTGTAATTGGCCAAATGAGTGTGGAAAGCCTTTAATTGTTTCCCGGATCTCCTCTGCTGCTGTAGTTTAACAAATGTCAGGTTTTCACACATTCCCCATTGAGATAATCACAACCCCCCCGATTTGGAGCTCGGTCTGATTTGGAGATCTGTAAAGCTGCATGTGTGTGTGTGTGTGTTCTCGAGCACATTTATCACCTGCAGGATAGCGTGAGGCTGATCCCACTGAGGACTTTTTGTCTCTCTGTATGATTTCCTCCAGGCGTATTGTGGACATCATGGAGTGCCGTAACAAGGGCATCAGTATCGGCTACTGTCCTCAGGTGGACGCTCTGGACAATCTGCTGACCGGAGAGGAACACCTGTACTTCTACGCTCGCATCCACGGCATCGCAAAGAGAAACATAGACGGGGTAAGACTCCAGACAGATCTGATTCCAGAGGTGCACTTCTGCTCCCAGACGAGCCACTGTTGACGCTCCCGTGCATACTGAGCGAGCGGACATGAAGTTGCTGAGTGATGTGTCGTGAAAGCGACGGCATCGTGAGTGCCGCCCGGCGAGAGACGGCCACGCTGTCATCGCCCGCAATCCCAGCTTGAAGAATGAAGTCGATGCGGCGAGGCACATTTACATTTAAACCGCACTTCCATGATGAGAGGATCTCGTTTAACGTCGCCATTTTTGCTTCTTTCTTCCCATTTATCATGCTGATAGCAAATCAATCTTGTTTCTATGGTGATTACGGAGTGTGTGCAGCATAACCAACATGCAACATGATGTCTGCCCTCGTCTTTAACACAAAAGATGAGAGCATATTGCAATAATGCTCAATTGTCTGCAGAGACGCTTCACAGCCGGGGTGCACTTACCTATACTGAGAGGAAGAGCAAAAGACTCTCTCTCTCTCTCTGTCTCTCTCTCTCTCTCTGTCTCTCTCTCTCTCTCTCTCTCTCTCTCTCTCTCTCTCTCTCTCTCTCTCTCTCTCTCTCTCTCTCTCTCTCTCCCTCTGTCTCTCTCTCTCTCTCTGTCTCTCTGTCTCTCTCTCTCTCTTACCCTACATACTGTGTTGGTCGCTCTCTTGTCTAACAGTCTTGATTATTTCACCATCAGAATAATGCACATACACGCACTCACACTCACACACACACACACACACACACACACACACACACACACACACACACACACACACACACACACACACACACACACAGGGAAATGGATTTGTCTGTCTCTAATCACCGTGGTTGCCGTAGTTGCCGCCCCTCCTCTCTCGCCATTTTGGTGACAACAATGACGGTAATGGCTGCGGCCTTGGCGACGGGGCTAATTTGCCCAGATGAGATTATATATAGAGTTTCCTCTTATGTTGTCTCCTGCTGACAGTCCCCTAGCTGAGGATAATAAGACGGGCCTTAATGGGGCCATTTCACATTGACACGCTTTTGTCAGGCTTAATGAGCTGAGGCATCAAAGGTGAAAGGAAAAAAAGGTCTTTTTATGGCAAAACATGAGACGACAACAGGTTTTGATCTGAAACCAGCCGCAGATTTACAAGACAGCGGTGGCTAATCAGTTGAGTTTTGCTCCTGCTGTACCGTCTGTAACCTCACGCTCCTAATGTAATCTGCCTACAGAATAGAGGCAGATAAAGGCAGTGTGAAGGAGATGAAACGCTGCTTTGCTCCATTGATCTGGGATCCAAACGTGCCAACGGATGGAGAAACTGCTAAAGATTACCATTGGGAAATCACCGCCAGCCGTTCAGAAGACAACCAGTATCCACAGCGCAGTATTTCATGTGATGAATAGGCAGGGATCGCTCTGTGGGACGGGCAGCCTAGTGTGCAAATTCTGAATAAAGCGAACCCTTTGCAAACGCAATTAAATATGCATGGGAGCGGGATAAATGGACACCTGCGGTATTAAAGAATAAGAGAAATGCGCGGCAATACGTGGAAATCTAAGCAGCCAATAAGGAGAAAGGCCAGCCGCCGCCGCCGCCTCCAGGAAAAGGTTAATTTGCCCTTTTTCCCGCTGCGATCCAGTCCTGAGTTGCGTCGCGAGGCCACATGTGCCACACTGGAGCTTTTCAAACAGGAAGAAAGCCTCCAGTTCACTGATAGATAATGGGTGGTAGAAAATCGGCTTCCTGCAAAGGGATTCAGTGATGTTCAGATGTGCCGGTTGGAGTCGCTGAGGGCGGTTTGTCTTCATCTCCGCCTGCGTGAAACTGGGGAATAGTTGTTCCCGGCCCTGAGAAATGGCCTCATATTTCTCTCTGCCGTTTAAACAGCCGACGCAGAAAGACAATTCGACCCGCTGACTCCCGGCAGACTACTGTTGGACGATAATGGATTCGCTGCTTTGTCCCAGGAGTTTGCTGCGGACACGGTGGGCCAGAGGCATTACACTCATCTGCTGAGGGGAAAAGGCAGACGGATAATGTGTTAATTGCACGTTGTTGTTTTAGCATTGCTCAACTTTGGTTTTTCATACACGGGATAATGAGCCTTTGTTGTTGTTCACCTTGGAGCCAAGCAGTTTTTCAAAATGGCAACTTTTGTTGAAGAGCGGCTTTGTAGAGCTCTTTGGAGTGTCTGCGTCTCAGAGACTCCATTCCCCCTCCACCTGTGTCATGTTTGCCAGTTTGCCTGGTGGTTTCTTTGTTTTCTTTGTTTGTCAGCAGATGTGTGTTCCAATTTCAATTCAGTTTGGGCCCTAGGATGAATCTATTCAGTTGTTGGTGCTGATCTGAATCCAGGTTTGGAGGCAGGAATGTTAACATTGTGAGATCGGGACTTTTTCAATCGTTTTCTCGGTTCAATCGGCATGCGTTCATTTATATTGGTGCCTCTGAAGCTGCTGTCTTCTTCCGTATGATGACTGTTATTGTAAGTAACCCGGCACGTTTCTGGTTTAGGTGGTGAACTACCTGCTGAGGCGTCTGGAGCTGGAATACCACAGAAACAACATCGCCGACGATTACAGCTGTGGCACTCGCAGGAAGCTCTCCACGGCTCTGGCTCTCATTGGACACCCACAGATCCTGCTCCTGGTGAGGACACGCCCACTGGCCTTTATATGTATGCACGTTGCCTTCTTCTCATCTTCTTCTCCATCGTGATCTCAATCTGTGCTGCTGTGCGTCCGTGCAGGATGAACCAAGCTCTGGCATGGACCCTCGCACCAAGCGCCACCTGTGGAAGATCATCTCAGAGGAGGTGAAGGGGAAATGTGCCGTGGTTCTCACCTCTCACAGGTCAGCAGGGCCCTCTTTTATCACCATTTTCACGATAAAATTTCTCCTTTTTTAATCATATTCATGTGTAGGTCATTAGTGGAGTTCTGGTTTGACCTTTTTGCCGTCTGCTTCTGTGTCTTTGTCTCTCAGCATGGAGGAATGTGAGGCACTGTGCAGCCGTCTCGCCATCATGGTGAAGGGTCAGTTCCGCTGTCTGGGCTCCCTGCAGCACATTAAGAACAGGTCAGCGGCCTCTTGTAATCCTCACATCCAGCCCCTCCCTGCCTGCCTCCTTTCCGAACCCCCCCTCCCACTCCCTCAGCAGTCCTCTGTCTTTCCATCTCGTCCTCATGTCCAAAATGTCTTTGTTTAGGTTCGGCAGCGGGTGCACAGTGAAGATGTACCTGGCCCAGGCCTCCTGCAACGCCGAGGCAATCACTGCCTTCATGCAGCTCCACTTCCCCAGCACTTATCTCAAGGTGAGCGCAGCCGGCGAGCCGAGAGGACTTAGAGGGGGTAGGAAAGAGGAAGCACACATTGGAATATTTGGGATTGAACCTCAGTACATGCAACCGGCAGCAATGCTTTCAACTCCAGGCTGTGAAATAAACGATGCATTGTGGACGTTAGCGCCTCGTTCCTTTGGGGTGAAACAGGGTGATGGTGATGATGTCATAGTATCAGTGGTTATACTTCTGTAAACACCATCATCAGATTGAAAATGGCATGAAATTGAAGTAACAGCCCTGAGTTAATATGATTGTTAATTGATTTATTCAGGCATCTGCATGATGAAAACAAGGCGCTGCAAGACTAATGTGCTCATGATGATATGGTGGCGTGTTAGACAGAGTGCACTTCCTGTTTAATAACCGTTAAGTCAAGAGTGTTAAATGAATCAAACCAAAGCTTCTCTTCCGCCTGACAGGACCAGCACTCCACCATGCTGGAGTACCACATACCTGTGGCTCCAGGCGGGGTGGCAGACATCTTTAACCAGCTGGAGTCCAACAAGAGTGCTTTGCAGATCAAACACTTCTCTGTCAGCCAGACCACGCTGGATGAGGTGAGTGTGTGTGTGTGTGTGTCAGTCAGAGAGAGAGGCACAGAGAGATAGTGTGAAGCGTTGTGGAGATGGCAGATGGAAGCTTGGGACGGTGAAAAAAAAAAAGAGAAAGGGAGCTGAAAGGAGCGAGGGAGGGAAAGCAGGGATGTGAGGACAGTTGAGCAGAAGTGAAAGATGGAGTTGGGAAAGTTTTTTTTCTTTAAAACAGGGGGGGAGAGCTCCTCCTGTCTGGGGATTGGAAGATACCAAAATGTTAATGTAGGACGGGACGGGACGGGACGGGACGGGACGGGACGGGACGGGATGCAGACCGGGGAGTCTGGCTCCAACAAGTCAGCTCAGGGGCGGAGATGGAATAATTGCTTTTGATATCGACGCCACGCTTAAATTACGACTGAACTTTTGTGCAGGTGTTCATCAACTTCGCCATGGGAAGGGTTGGCATGGAAACCATCCCGGTTGATGAGGACAACGGCAGCCTGAGCTCCGCTTAGGCGACGCAATGGCTCCGCCTCCTGTGATCACATGATCTCTGCGTGCAATGAATGAATGAATGAATCAACCTGTTTATTCTAAATCCTAATGTAAGGCACGATGAAGGGTGACTTACATTTTCACAAGTTTATATGTTTACCTTTAATTCAAGCGCTTTTAATATCCATGAAGAACAAAATGAAGTATGCATGGTGTTTTTCCTCTGTGGTGGGGACACGAGGCTTAGTCAGCACTTTTAGCCTAAGAAACGCTGGATTTCCTAGTCGACTAATAGTAGTCCGAGTAATTCATCAACTTCTCTCGAATATGATCAAACATTGTTTTAGATCATGTCCAACTATTTGTTCACTTAAAAGATGTATATCTAACAGATTTTATCCTGGGGTACAGTATATAATATATGGTTTTTTAGATCGAATCACACCAAAAAGATGAAGATCTGCAATATCTGCCCTCCTTCATGAGGGACATATCTAATATCTAACACTTTACAATGAATGTACTGAATGTTTAATGGACACTTTACTGCCTAAAGCTTAGCTCTTTTTGATCATGACATTATTATACTTTTTTTTCTACCTCCAGTAAAGCTATTTTTCAAATGCAACTTTTCATTTGTGCTTTCTTTACAAACGTGCAGACGCCAGAACCAAACTCTGCAATCCCCTTTGAGTTCAGCCTTTACAGAGTTTCTCTCCTCTGTTCTTATATTTAGAGAGAAAGAACTTGGCAAACTCCTCACACAAATCGCAGATAAAGTCAAAGAGATATCAGTCACAGTTACAACAGACTGAAAAAAACAAATAAATAAAACATTTACCACACACACAACGACACAAAAATGTTTCCGCCTTCAGTGCAACATCAGATATTATCTTCAAGCCCTCTAACTCCTTTGAACAACAATCAAAGTAACACAAAATCAGGCGTACAGGGGTGCAAATAAGCAGAAAATTACATCTATTGTGTTACAGTGTCAAACTGACTCACCCAGTTTATAGCACATACACTCAAACTGCCATAGAATCAGTTCAATACAGTAAATGTTTATTCTGGGTCCATGGAGAACTCAGAAACACAAACAGAAGATATAGACAAAGATTTTATTTCATACACTGGTTGAAGTAAATCTGTCTTTGGTATCAACGAGGTCTGGAGGACTTGTATGCTCCAGTGAATATCAGCAATCCAACGTATCCATGCAGGTCAGGCCGACCCGGTGGCTTCCACTGCTCATGGCTCATCTTATCTCCTGGCTGGGGTACAAGCTGCCAGTCTGCTTTCAAATCAATGTGAAGAGAATAAAGTCTGTACTTTATCATGTGATACAACTCTGAGAAAAATCACAGGTAAGCTCCCTTTGTCCTTTCATACTCACACAAATGTGTCACAATATCAGAATCTGTCAAGTTAATAAATGCAGCCATGATAATATTAAATAAACACAAATCTGTGCAACGGTACAGAATGTACAGAAAAGTCTAAGTTACCCTAAAAAGTATGTTGCATGTAAACTCGTCAAGGCTACAACAACAAACAACACACCACATGAATGTGTCCCCATTTTTCATGCAAGTTCGTGACCATAAATGAGCTGAAGTGATAAATAGTAATTTTGCATTGAAAATAATTTTAAAGTAATGAGTTATTGGAGTGTTTTAAGGAGATGTCATGCGTTCGAAGTAGGGGCGAAACCTTAGACTCTAAGGTTTGGGGCAAAAATATGACGCACCTTAGAGCCGCTCCAAGCTGCGTCATATTTCGCCCACCCGAGATTCGACAAGAAAGCTGCCATTGGTCAATCGTCGTTGTTCAATCGCTATAACGCCTATTTTCGACTAATTTCTCGGCCGTATAATTGTAACTTCAGTCTCCACAATCTTTCCCTTGTTCTGAAAACTAACAACACATTACCGTAAAAAGTATTTATTATTTAAGTATTAGTACTTTTAGTTCACTTCCGGGGAGGGTTCCACCTTCTTCTTCCGTATTGGCTACAGACTTCAGGACTGGACCGCCTTGTTGTCGCATCTCAGGTGGGGGGCAAAAATAACGCGTCTCGGGTCTTTCCGTCATTTCCGTAAATATTGGCGCGGAAGTTAGACTGCCTGTTCTTCCGTAACAGATTCTACTGCGTTACTTAATGAAGAAAGCGACAACAAAAGAGACAAAACAAGTCGCGAAATAAGTCGAATTTAGTGTCGTAATGGAAGCCGAAGTGTCCGATCGGGAGACGGACTGGCCGCTCACCAGGCGCGCTGTAGCGGACTTTAGGAAGCTGCTGCTCTGTAGCAAATGGTGAGTTTATACAAGCAGTATAACAGCTGTAGTGAAGGAACTTAATTAACCTCAAAGCTGCTAACTATTCGATTTAAGTTTGTAACCGGCGTTGTTGTTAAAAGCGACTTTAGAAACGTTTGTCGAGCTGCTGTGTTTTCTTCAATCTGGCGTGTTTACAAAATTGGATTCTTTTTAAATGTAAACAAGTGACAGAATGAATGAATGAATGCATTTTCTTCTCTATGATATTGTTAAATAGCAGTATCAACACTTAAAGGCATCTAAAGCAGCAGACAATACAACTTTCACAATAGAAAATAGGTGAAAATTACCCTGACTTTGTTCTCCTCTGCGCTGTTTGAGCTCAAATTCATCACTTTTAAATGTTTTGTCCCTTTACAGCTCCAATGTAATGGCGGAGCCGGTGTGCCTGGGGACGTGTGAGCATATGCTGTGCAGGTAAAGTGTTTTTATGCTCACACACTCTGTAAACTGTTGCTATTAGACTTAGAAGTCATTTAATTCCTTTTGTAGCTTTTACTTTAAATTGGAAACACTAAGGCAGAAGAGTTTCAGGCCACTTCACTGTCACAGAATACAGAAATGTATGCATGATGAGGTTTTGCAGCAATTCCACCATTTTCAGGGAGTGATGCTCTTGTGTGTGTGTGTGTGTGTGTGTGTCAGGTCCTGTGCGGGCCCCCAGGCAGGCAGCGGTTGTGTTGTGTGTCACAGCCCTGCATGGGTGAAGGACGTCAGAGTCAACAAGCAGCTCAGCAACATCATCCAAAGCTTCAGCAGGCTGGAGTCTCTGCTGGCTCCCACAGAACACACAGGTACTTCTCCTATAGAATAACAGCTCAGGTTATATAATAATGACAGTAATTATCCTGTGTAATTAGTTCTGTAGCACTGATCTTTGAAGCAGGTCTGTATTTCGACCGGGCGGCGTTTACATGCACGCTTTGATTATTCTGCGATTAAGACAATAAATCATTTTTTTCTCCAAACATTATGTAAACACCATAATGCTCCTGAAATCACCATAGATTAAACGCCTTATGCTTTAATTGTATTCTTCCTCAGAGTAACTAAACCTTGATTATCTGATTGTAAATTAATTTATTCAGGCCTCCTCCGCATGCATTTCCTCTGTGGGAGCCTCACGCCGTGATGAGGCCACGCGTCATTTGTAGTCAGGGGAACAGCAGAGTCCCATTAATTCCACCCATGCATACGGCTTAATTGCAGTACGGGCAAGTAATCAGAGTATTGAGTGCATGCAAATACAGTACAGTGATGAGGTCACTCTGTCTCTGAGATGTGAACAAAGCCACAAATAAGGGAAGTGAATAATGAATCAGTATTGAAGGGGCGACAGTGTTATTGGAATAAATAATTTAAAGTTTTCTTTTTGAGACGGCAGCCAAACGTAGTTAAAAGTCCGGCCCAGTTCATTTTCTAACTTCTTCTCACGTTTCTATGCAGACTCTCCTCTTGATGAGACACAAACAGAACCGCAGAGCCGCTTCTTTAAATTCAAGATGCCGTTCAAGATCTGGCATAGTCCCCGCAGCCACAAGATCCGCTGCAGGTCGGAGAAGCCTCCGGAAGAGATGGTGGGCTCAGGTAGCAGATCTCCTGCAGAGAAAGCAGCAGCAGCAGCAGCTCGGCGTGAAGACCTGTCAGTGTTCAACTTCGTCTCCTCCCAAGAGTCTGAATCTGCAAGTCCTCAAAGAAGCAACACCCGCAAGAGGAAAAGGAAGAAGGGGCCGGTCAGAAATGCGGTCAACCGGAAGCCATTAATGCCCGGAGCAAGTAAAGTGACTGGAAAACAAACCAAGCAGGACATGAAGAAGAAGCTGCAGTCAAAAAATCAACAATGGGGGCTCAGTGAGGGGGCAGATACCCTCAAGGAAAACCAGGATGTCTGTGCAGAAGGGGTGAGGAGGTCCAGCAGAAAGGTCTCCTTCATCGTCCCTGCTGTGTCCTCTGATGAGCCGGAGCCTGAAGGACCACAGGGGAGCGCCGGTGTTCTAAGCTCAGGCAGGAGCATCCTAAGGGGAAGTGATTCAAGAGCGGGCAGCTCCGTCCAGCCTGGTCCACAGGGGCAGGAAGCTTCTGACCCCAAACCACACGCAGACACCGCAAACCAGGACGAGCTACCTCATCTTATGCCATCCTCAAAGAGAGCCAGAGTAGAGGAGAAGCCCAACGCCTTGGAGACCACGCCGAAAAGACCAAGGGCCTCCTCAAGCCGGAGGCGTCAGTCGGCGGGTGGCGGGGGGCCAGACCTCCTTCGCTCCCCTTCTGCAACCAGCCCCGCGTCTAACAAGACCAGCAGAAACCCTGAAGAAGCCCCAGGAGGCAGCCCCATCTTCAGAGGCCGCATGCAGAAGAGGTCCCCCTGCACCCAGAGTCCATTAGCCGGACGACTCAGCCCAGGGAGCCCCGCCTTCATGAAGAGGAACCACAAGGGAGAGACGCCGCTGCATCTAGCAGCTATAAAGGTCCTTACACTCGCCTCCTTACACTCACCTCCTTACACTCACCTCCTTACACTCACCTCCTCACACTCACCTCCTCACACTCACCTCCTTTCACTCACCTCCTCACACTCACCTCTAACTGATTCTTAGCCCCCTTATTTCATTTTCTGTATTATTTACTTCCTTCCACACTCTCTCCTCGTTCTTTGAGCGTTCTCACCCTCAGCCCTGTGGCTCGTCTGGTCAGAATAAACCCCTTCACTGTAATCCTTGTAAACGTGGCTGTAATTCCTCCCTGGATCCCAGACAAGCTAATCAATGGCATAGCTGCAGAATGTGATTGATAAGCAGCGTGTGTGTCAGTGCCTCGGGAGCAGCCCCTGTGTGTGTGTGTGTGTGTGTGTGTGTGTGAGAGTGTGTGTACAGGCCTGACTGGAAAGCTGACCTCAGGCTTTGTTGTTCTCTCTGGCCTCTGCAGGGAGACGTAGAGGCTGTCAAAGAGCTGCTGGACCAGGGGGCCAAGCCCAACCTGAAGGATCATGCAGGCTGGACCCCGCTGGTAAAACACACACACACACACACACACACACACACACACACACACACACACACACACACACACACACACACACGTACACACGTACACACACACACACACGTACACAAAAGAAACATGAGAAAGAGCAATTCATCCTTGTTGTTAGTGGTGATGTCATCGGTTCTGTTGGACCTTTTCTACCTCTGAAAAACAAACAGAGAATTTTTTAACATCTAATCAGGATTAATGAGCTCAAACTCTAATCCTATAATTCCCTCCCAGCCTCAAATATTCTTAATAATAACAGAGTTTGGTTCCTCCTGTGTTGTGTTGCAGCACGAGGCGTGTAACCTGGGTCACGGCGCCGTGGTGGAGGCGCTGATCGCTGGAGGCGCCCTGCTGAACACCACCGGCTACGAGAACGACTCCCCGCTCCACGACGCTGTGCAGAACGGACACGCTGCCATCGCCAAGCTGCTGCTGCAGCACGGAGCCTCGCACAGCGTCCTGTAAGTGCGTGTGTGGGTCTGTGTGTGTGTGTGTGTGGGGAGTGTGGACAGCACCCTGCTGGACACATGCTGCCACTGCAGTTAGAACAGACAGCGTCACAGACATTTAAACATGAACACACAAGCCTCAGTCGTCCTCCTGCTCAGAGCGGAGGTGGAACCACTTACAGTAGATGGAGCAAAGCATTCTGGGAGCTTATCTGACTTTGCCTCTCTGTCACCATTTTCCACGCCGTGCTACTTTTGTGTGTGTGTGTGTGTGTGTGTGTGTGTGTGTGTGTGTGTGTGTGTGTGTGTGTGTGTGTGTGTGTGTGTGTGTGTGTGTGTGTGTGTGTGTGTGTGTGTGTGTGTGTGTGTGTGTGTGTGTGTGTGTGTGTGTGTGTGTGTGTGTGTGTGTGTGTGTGTCATTTTTATGTTTGTTTGTGTGCGTTGGTGGGGGGTATGAATCCAAATGTAATATTTTATGGACCAGTGGACCTCTTAATTGTCCCCCAGGTGTTATCTTTGCTGACGCTTAATCTTTCCGAGACAACCTGCTGGGCCTGGTGTCTCTCCTCCTCTTCCTCTTCCTCCTCCTCCTCCTCCTCTCCCTCCCGTCTCTCAAGGTGACCCTCCCCACCCCAGGACTCTCGTCTCACGCAGCTCATGAAAACTTCACAAAAAGGAACTTTACTTTTAAACTTCTTCTTCATCTTCTGCCTCCTCTTCCTCTTCTTCAGTGTCTCTATTATGACAGGACGAAGCTCCACTGCAGTGCGTAGTGCCGCGTTTGTGATTCTGCTAAGCTAGCGTCCGGGCTCCATTACACATAATGTCTGCTAAAGGGCCATCATGTATCACAGGGAGAGAGAGAGAGAGGAAACGCTGAACACATAAAGGGAACGCGGCCGTCTCGTTACATAAAGCTGGGAGGAAGTTTATGTTCTTAAAAAAAAGTCCCTTTGTTCAAAAGGAATTAAGATGGAGGACGACTGAGGCTGCGTTTGTGTTCCAGCAGTTAACAAACACAACGGCACAGATCTCCATCCAGCACTGCGGCGTCGTGCAGGACGTAGGAATGATTTATAAACTGCAGCGTAACCATCGGCCTCCTCCACAACAAATGTTCACTTCAGCAAGAGGAGGAGTGAGACCATGCAGCAAAACAGCATCAGGGTTGTGACCGCTCTTCTTCTTCTTCTTCCTCTTCTTCTCCACAGAAACCTGCACGGGAAGAGACCTGTCGATTACGCTGTGACTTTGGAGATGCAGGAGGTTTTCCAGCACGTTACTGAAGGAAACCAACAGGCTGACGTGGTTCAGAGCCCCTCAGCCGGCCCCCCTGTGGTAGGTCAACCAGGCTTAACTTAACCTTAACTTAACCTGATATTAGTCGTACCATTCTAAAACCCGCCGTCTGGTTCCAGGTGAGCGACCAAGAGAGAGTTGTGTTCCTGAGCACCAAGCTGTCGTCTGAGGAGCAGGCTGATCTGGAGCTGCTGGGGGAGGAGATGGGCTGGACCAAGGCCGAGGCGTTCTCAGACTCAGGTAGGGTTTTGTCCCGTACAGGAACGTCGGTGTCGGCTCAGATCATTTCTAGTTCCTCCTTCAGGGACTTGACTGCCTGACCCGAGGCCGCCAGCTCCCTGTAGCATCTCAGGTGTTCATAACGACCTCCAACTAGCATCGCCATGACCGCACACGAAGGCATTTTGTATTTTTGCTCTGAATTATTAAAATAAATGAATAAAAATTAGGCAAGCTGTAGTAATAAATTACCACTATAATTGACTATTTGGAGGTGCGTGCGTGCGTGTGTGTGTATGTGAGTGTGTGTGTGTGCGCGTGTGTGTGTGTGTTACAGTGACACTCATTGAGCTGCGACTTCAGTTTGAGCTACGCTGCGTTGGAAGCTTCTGCCACATTCTCATCACACTTAGCACTAATTCTTTCTTTTTTTTCCCCTCAGTGACACACGTGGTGCTGCCAGAGCTCATGATCAACACCCAGTCCGCCCTGATGGGGGTCCTGGCCGGCTGCTGGCTGGTCTCATTCAGCTGTAAGTACACACGCTGTTCACTCACACACCGCTTCCATCCATCCATTGATTGACTGCCGCATCGCAGAACGTTCCCGGACGACTGGGTCGACCTCCAAACGGAGCCGAAACCCAGTCGGAGCTGTCCTTCATCCTCAGCTCCTTCATCCTCAGCTCCTTCATCCTCCCCTCCTTCCTCTCACTTCTCCTCTGCAACGCTCGAATCGATTAATTTCTTGGTAATTCTGGTAAAATGACCTGCAGTGCTCTCCTCCTCCTTTGATTGTCATGGAGATGAGTCCTTTGCACATCCTTACTTATTCCCTGCATGTCTCCTGCTTCCTTCCCTTGAACTCTATTTTCTTGCGGCAACAAGCAGATATTCATAGGAGGAGTGTTGCCTTCAGGGGCAACGAGGAAAAAAGGGGACGGGCTGTCAGAAACAGTTTCTTACTCGCACCTTGGCGCGCCCTTGACTGGCGTATCCATCACCGCCGTCTCTTCTCTTCCAAAGTGCGTGTGTGTGAGAGGGAGACGGAGACGACACACACGCACCTGTCTCTGTCAGTAAGCCAGTTCAGGTTTTGAATGTGTGTGTGTGTGTAGCCGTGTTTAGGCCGCTCTCCTCCACGCAGGCAGAACACCTGACACCGCTCGTCTCCCTCTTGACAATCACTTTGGCATCCGATCCGTTTGTCCCTGTCTCTGTGTGTGTGTGTGTGTGTGTGTGTGAGTGAGCTCGCCTGAGTTACACGCTGTCAGCTTTGCCTCTTTATTGGTCTTCCATCTATTTGCAACTCTTATTCCCCGATCTGGACTTTTTCCTTACGACTGCCCGGACGGTCGTCGTGACGTTTTCATGGCGGTGTGTGTGTGTGTGTGTGTGTGTGTGTGTGTGTGTGTGTGTGTGTGAGCCTCTGACTCTGATTCATCACGCCTGAAGGAGCCTCATCTCAGCGGACCAAACACTCCACCATCACACACACACACACACCTCCCACTGAATACCAATTTGCACTTTCCAAATCCGCCGGTTACGTCACACACACACACACACACACACACACACACACACACTCACAGTGTTTGTGTGTCTTTTCATTTCCTCCACTCTGCTGCCATCTTCACAGCAGGAGGATTGGATGATGGTGGAGCGGCCTCACACCGATTTAACCCCAAGAAACTATCAGCTTCTGCTTTCCACAACGTGTGTGTGTGTGTGTGTGTGTGTGTGTGTGTGTTCATGTTCCTCTCCTCTCTGTGGTTTTCCTCACATTGGCGTCATGGTCCAGCTCGCCAAAGGGGGAAAGGAGTGTTTGTGTGTGTGTGTGTGTGTGTGTTAATGTGTCGCTTCATTCGTCTTAAGTTTAGAGAAGCTTTCAGCGTTTGAGTCTGTGTTAGCATAATTAGCAGATGGGCTAATGACTCTTCAGCACAAAGCGCCATCGTCCAGCACCATTAACCCCTGGTAGCCCACCCCCTTTCTCTCTCTCCCCCTCTCCCCCCCTGGGCCTGAAACCTAACAGGTTCCCAGCAAATGAAAGCTGTAATTAAGTGTGTGTGTGTGTGTGTGTGTGTGTGTGTGTGTGTGTGTGTGTGTGTGTGTGTGTGTGTGTGTGTGTGTGTGTGTGTGTGTGTGTGTGTGTGTGTGTGTGTGTGTGTGTGTGTGTGTGTGTGTGTGTGTGTGTGTGTGTGTGTGTGTGTGAGAGATTTCTCGTTACCGGGATATGGGGCAGTGTCGTGACAGGAATTGGAAACACACACACACACACAGTCAGCGTCTGTTGGGTCTGTTTGTCGACATCGATCTCAGAGTAGAAAATCAGCCCGATGTTATTTAAATTTTCTAAATCAATATTATGAACATTATTATCTTTGTCACTGCAGCTGTTTGCACTCTGGTTCTGTGTTCAAAAGCCCAAACACCCAAAGCAGTGAGGCTGAGGAGAAACAGAGCAATCAGAGGAACGATGGCACCCAAACCTTGAATCAGACAGTTTATCAGTTTGCCTTCTAGTTAAATTCCTTCACTTCAAAGCTTTAATCCCTCTCAATCTGTAAATTCGATGTGATGAAGATGTCAGCCTGCTTCCTCTGTGAGGCGGAGAGAAGTTTCTATGAGTGACTTCTGCAACTGAACAAGGATTCTTCTTCTTCTCCTAAGTAGCCCCTTTAGCTGACAGTGAGCGTGTCTGCTAGCTAACGCCTCTCATCTATAAGGTCATGAGAAGACGCTTTGGTTTTTTTCTGCTCATACTTTAGAAACTTCTCCGTCTCTAGAAACACTTTAAGGCTTCAGATCAAAAGTTTCTTCCCTCTGTGTTCGACGCCCAGACCCTCCAAGAGAGACGCTCCCAAACAAAAGAGCAGCATCATTAACTCCATCAGGCTGCCGCCGTCTCTCCGTCAACAACCCTGCCGTGTCCCCATGATACAAACTCTTCCAGCTGCTTCCTCCTAATCAATGGGACGCGATCTTTGTCCTTCCAACGCGGCCATATTGGGTTCTAACTGTGTGATTTCTCTCTCTCTTTGACGGCAGGGGTGAAGGCCTGCAGGCGTGAGGGCGAGCGTGTGGAGGAAACGCAGCACGAGGCCGGAGAAGGAGCTCAACGTAGCCGCATCAACAAAGGCCGCCTGGTAAGTGACCAATCGAACGATCGAGACGAGACGCTTTCCCTTCTCTCGCTCTACAGCAGGGTTAGTTGTTCTGCTGAGTCATGCCCGGTAGTAAGTTACAGACCAACCTATTGTTCTCCATGTACGCAATTAAATATCCACCATTTGCATCGTATTTAGTCATGAAAAGACACACACACACACACACACACACACACACACACACACACACACACACACACACACACACACACACACACACACACACACACACACACACACACACACACACACACACACACACACACACACACACACACACACACACACAGACCCGTGCACCTATAGGAGCTGTCAAGAGAGAACGTTTACATCCCAACACGGAGTCTTAAAGCCGTAAATAGAATCCCTGCTGTCCTCATTCACAGCTGCTTTAAAAGGCGGCGGTGCATTGTTCAGGTTGTCATGGGAATTTTTCCTGGTGCATTTGTCTCGTGGCTCTGTGAGGACGCCACACACACACACACACACACACACACACACACACACACACACACACACACACACACACACACACACACACACACACACACACACACACAGTCACCGTCCACACACACTTTGTTACGACAGAAGTCCAGCGGCGAAGAAAAGATTCAGCGGTCATTGTGGTCGTAAACACAAATCCTGCTCTAGCTGTAATTTGGAGCAATGCTGGAAATAAAAGATCTCATTAAACTTTTTCCTGCTGTGATGATTCGCCGCCTGAAGCTGCCGCGACTCTTGGACGGCTGCCACTTCTACCTGCACGGCTCCTTCACCCGCCCGTCCAGAGACGCCCTGACCGAGCTGCTGAGGGAGGGGGGAGGCGGCCTGCTGTGCCGGCGGCCAAAGCCCGACAGCGACGTGACCCAAACCCTGGTGTCGGCCGCCTACCACGCCGCGCCGGCCTCCGACCAGGCACTCTTCACCCATTACATCATCTACGACCCCCAGGGCTCCTACAGGCCGGCGGCGGTCCGCAGCGGCAGAGTTTGGTCAGCGCCCACCAGCTGGGTGGTGGACTGTGTGGCCTCCTTCCAGCTCCTGCCTGTGCCTCAGCCTCAACACTGATCAGGACATGGCTCTGTTTTTAAAACTGCGATTCTAAATTGTAGGAGTTTTCTTTCTTCTGTTAAATTGTAAGTTTAACAAAAACATCACAAATTGTAAAAAACCTGTAATCTGCTGATAATCGGAGCTTTATCTCTCCAGCTCTGTGCTTTCACTCTCTTATAAAAGTTCTTGTGTGTGTGTGTGTGTGTGTGTGTGTGTGTGTGTGTGTGTGTGTGTGTGTGTGTGTGTGTGTGTGTGTGTGTGTGTGTGTGTGTGTGTGTGTGTGTGTGTGTGTGTGTGTGTGTGTGTGTGTGTGTGTGTGTGTGTGTGTGTGTGTGTGTGTGTGTGTGTGTGTGTGTGTGTGTGTGTGTCTAACATCCATCTAAAAACACTTCTACCTCAGGACTGGAGCCATATTCATGCAAAACCAAGAGCGAATCACCAAACGTGTGTGTCAGATGCAGGTTGATGAAGCCCTTGGCGGCTCTGCTGACCTCAAACACACAGGTTGAGTTTGTCAGACTTTAATTGCGATGAAGAGAGAATTATTGCTGGGATTCTGAGGCTCAGGCTCTGAAACTGCATGATGGTGTTAACTTGGAAAAATTTAAACATTTGCCACAATGAACTTTCACGCTGACTGCTTGACCTTTTTCCATTTGTGTCGGAAATGATTGGAATTATTTATATATGCTTCATCTCTTCTCACTTCTGTTCTGTTCTGGGTCACAGCGATGGAGCCTAATGCACAATTTAGAGCTCAGTCTGCCTGACCTTTGACCTAAGACAGAGACATCTCATCCAGACTGACAGGATACAGGTCTTTTATGAGGCTCGGTCTCACTCGATGCCGTTGAAGCTTCTCCTCTTCTTCAGAACACAACCAGCACATCGTCTCTAACCTTCACATCTTTCATCAGATCATGTGTGTGCTCTTGTGTCGAGTCGTGAAATCACTGCTCCGGCGTCCGTCGTTGCGGCTCCACACTTAAATTAATTCCTGTACTTGTTGTGGGTTTACCAGCAAAGGGTTAATCATCTAATTGAACATGTCTGTTTTTAAATGGAGAGAGCCGCTCTCTGAAAAGATCAATTAAAATTCAAGATAAAGTGTGGAATGGGCAAAGCAAAGTAATTTATTGTTCCAAGCGAGCACTGGCGGGGGGGGCGGGGGGATTTCTCTGTGTGTGTGTGTGTGTGTGTGTGTGTGTGTGTGTGTGTGTGTGTGTGTGTGTGTGTGTGTGTGTGTGTGTGTGTGTGTGTGTGTGTGTGTGTGTGTGTGTGTGTGTGTGTGTGTGTGTGTAATAGCACTCCGCTGCTGGCCCTGCGCCCTAAGAGGTCTCCCACTGGCCGTCTCCCTAGATGCCATTTTGAATAGGATTAGTCAGGGATGCACCTAATTGCTATTGATTGCTACATGCTGCATAAAATTGCTTCCCCTTTTTTGTCGGCGGGAGGTGGGAGACGGCAATTAGCGGCGTAGGACAAGATAGAAGCCAGCCTGACTCATAATGACACAGAGGGATGAACCTGTGGTGCAGCCCTTGAACCCGTGAAGCATTAAAGAACGTTTAGGCGCCACATCCTCGTATTACACCGTCACACACACTCGTGAGCGCCGGATACAGTTTGTGTTTCAGAATCGAAGCTGCGGACGTGAAAATCCGAGACACTAGGCTGCGACGGTTGCTAAGAGACGTCCTGGGATTCTGTGTTCTCATGGGATTGTTGCCTTCGCGTACACGAGCGAGTCGGGATTTGTGAGAAGTTCAACACACAAACACAAATAAATCCACACTCTGTTTTTTTTGCTGAGTCACATCTTTTTTTCCCAGTCTATTTAAACAAAATAGTTTTTGTCTTGGTGAATAATACACATTTTCTCATGTTAAGTTTTTTATACTCCACCTTCGAGTTCAGAATACACATTATATGTTTGAAGATATTTACATGTACACAACATGGGGAGCACCGAGGGCTGTCCCACGCCGACTCGTCTCTGTTTAGTTCAAACATCCTCTCTCTGTAACTCAAATGTTTAAATCTGTCCTGAACAAACCCTCGGTGCCCCCAAAACTTAACACAATTGATTGTATAACAGTGTTTCTCACTTCCAAACCCATGAAAGTCCTCTGTAATGGTTTTCAGGCACACTTTATGGAACCGTTTTGTTATTGAAAACAACAACAAACAAAAAATTTAAAGGGGTGGGGGTAAAGAATCTGTCATAGTGTCCAGCTACAGTAAGTTGGTGTCTCATGGGAAAGCGTTTAATGTTTCACGTCTATAAAAAGCTCATGTACAAGCCTGCGGTTTGGAGGACAGATGGGGTAAGACAACCATGGACAGACACAGAGACTGAGGTTTCTCAGCGGAGGACGGACTCAGACAGACTGCTGACCTATCAGAGGGATTGTGAAGCTCCGTGTACTCGCAGGGAGAAAAGGTCACGTCCCTGCTCCGCCCTGATGAATTCTTCAAGGAGGGGAAATCTGGACGAGGAACCTTTGCAACTCAAATTTTACACTTGGAGATCTGATCACAATGATTGATCTGAGCCAATGGCCTGGATAGTATTTGGATCAAACCCTTTGTATTCTTCTGAGCTTCTCCTCCCTCATCCTCCTTCCCTTTGTGCTTCCCACGATCATCCTGACTTTGATCTCTGCTCTCTGTTAGGTGGGACGCTTTAGCACAACTCTGATCCGTGGATGCTCTCACTCTCTCTTCACCCTCTGCACTGGTGACATCACCTTATCCGCTACCGTAGTGATGAAGAGTCTAACAGTAACCAGTCATGGGCGGTACGTTGCAGTAAAACAGTGCAGTAAGAACAATAGCACTTGAAGTAGCTGATGTTTTATGGATGTTATGTTTAATAATGGCTCTGAGGCGTCTGTGGGGACAGCAGCGGCCCCGAGCTGTCAAACCCCCAGACGCCCACCTGTCTCTCTCTCCTGCTGACCACTGATGTAATACAGATAAATGTCCTTACATGTATAGGCTGAATAATTACTTGGCATTTAAAGCATTAAGATGAATGAAGCACCCTCATTAATCCTCCCCAAGTAGTGAGGCTGTGATTGATCAACTATAGATGTGGTGTTTGGTTTTATGAGGCTGCAGTCCACCGCGTCTCAGGCCAGATAGATGAGCTCTGTCTCCTCACACTGAGAGACACTAAATCACTGGAGCTTAATGATGGAAATGACCTGAGTGAGACTGTTGCACCCTTAGACTGAACTACACCCACATTCATTTCATCTCGTGATCAACCATTGTGCCCCACCGTGACTATGCAGACTTACGGGGAAAAATTAGTTTGAGCGTCTTTTTAAGGCAATCCATTCTTCTGCCGCTGTTTTAGCCGCAGGGTTTTTATCCTGTGTTCATTTCTGTCTCATTACAAAGTGCTGGAAGACGCTATTAAGCAGCCCATCCATCACAAACCGGGAAGAGGGTCTTAAAGGTTAACGGGAACGGGTTTTGTGGAAATGGAAAAAATCCTGGTGATGAATGGCATGTGCATACTGGAACTCACCTTTGAATAAATGACCAGTATTTATCATCTCACTATACGCTGGGTTCTTTACCCAGCTGGGGAGTTATTCTTTGCCTTATTCTCTCCAGTCTGGAAGGATAACTTGGTTTGGAAAAATATCAAGGCAATGCATCACGGCCCCCCTGACCACAGCCTCAGACGTATTGATGACACTCTGTAGCAATAAGGTGACGGAACAGCTTTGTGTCTTAACAAACCGTACTGACAAGTGCTTCACATCTCTGTGTTTATATACACTCTGGGTAGGAAAGTGTGTGTGTATGTGCACATGTACACGTGAATGCCAGTATGCAGTATGCAGCTCTCCCCCCGTTTGTCCCTTGGTTCCCATTGAGAGTGCCCAGCATGCAGGCTGACGCAGCGCCAAGCACCCAGCTGTCTGATTTAACACAGAATACTGCCTGATTAAGGAAAATGAAAGCCGCCTGCTCTTGGCTCGCTGATTGCTTTGATAACAAGTTCAAGCAGTTAGTTAGTGGGGAATTTGTTGAATGCAGACTGCTGGGAGGAAACAATAACAGCAATTAAGTCAGAATGGACCGCCCAAAGTTCATATTTGATGAAGTGTAGCACTTTTTCACATCTGCTCTTTGTAGGATTGTATCGGCTGCTCTGAAACTCTCCTCTCTTACACTTCAACTACTTCCGCCAACTTACCCCATCTGTTCTGCTCACACCAAGAACCGTGAGCTAAAACCGCGGTAATGATCGATCAAATCGGCGTCTCGGAGCTTAGGGGCAGTTTATAAAAGTGACAATAGCATCGTTTAAGTGTTAGAGGTGAATTCCTGCCATGGCAATAAAAAGTCTTATGAAGACACAAACGTTTATGTGTGATGTGCATCTGGTAAACAAGCTCTTACAGTGAAGTTGTGAAATCCAAGCACGTCCAAGCAGCGCTGTTGTCTAAATCAAAAAGCCTCATAAGTGTGCTTACTGTTTGTCTTCCTGCTGTTGGCAATTTTTGTACAACACCTGTGTGACGGTGACAGAGGAGTAGAACGAGCAGAGGACAGATACAAACCCAAACCAACGGAGCATTTCAACACTGCCAATGGCTCGGGAAAAGAGTTCGAAGGGTTTAGAAACTTTGTGTGTGTGCGTGTGTGTGTGCGTGTGTGTGTGTGTGAGCAGCGAGTCGAGCAAAGTCTGTGAAAATATACGATGATTAAAACTGCAGGGTGGAAAGAGCCTGGAGACAAGTTCCGTCTTCTTCTCAGAGGCCCCAACATTTCTGTTTGTGTGAATCTTGTGAGAGCATCTCTGCGATACTACGCTGTCTCAGGTTGCTTAGGGATTGTGCTCCTGCCCTGTCAATCATACAAAATGGTGCAGTAGGCAGGGCCTTGCCTGAGCTTCGCCACCGTACCCTCCCCCGGCGGAGTCTCTCTATGACAACGACTGGCCGTTCAGGCACTCCCGCCGCAAGCACTGTGCCGGCTTCCACCAGTCTCCGTTGTGGCAGCGGCAGATGGTGCAGTCGTCCACCTTCACTTCAATTCCGGCTGGGATGATCGTCGTTCCAGCGAAGCAGTTTGGACCTGCCGCATGGGAGAGGGAGGAAGGAGGGAGAGAGAGAGAGAGAGAGAGAGAGAGAGACAGGAATGTGAGCGACACAGAATAAGGACTTTTTTTTTCGGGGGGGTGGGGTGGGGAGAGAGAAGGTGGAGTGATGTGGAGAGCTGCAGGGAGTTGGGAGAGTCAGAGCAGACGTGCAGATCTTTTCACGGGCATGCACCGATGGGCTTGTTTTTGCAACACTAAAGCGCTTTTGTTAGTCTCTCCTTCTCCCTCGACATGAAGCGCTTTGCATCCTAATGTGCTGCGAGCAGAGACGGCTGCCAGGCTCTGACTTGGCAGTGCAGAGAGGCTGGAGTACAGAGAGAGAGGGAGAGAGAGGGATGGAGAGAGAGAGAGAGAGAGAGAAAGCTGCTTTGAGAGGCAGTGGGGAGGACGGTGTTAATCACTTCAGTCCATAAGAAAAGGCCACAGACTCTTAAGCAATTCCTCACGCAGTTTCTCAGCCGTAACACAAACATACACACACACACACACAGACAAACACACACACACACACACACACACACACACACACACACACACACACACACACACACACACACACACCCGAAACAAAAAGAACAGAGATCAAATTCTGAAGTCTGTTTTATTCCTTAATAAGAGTCACTTGGGTAAATCTCTTGTCCTGGACACACGATAGCATCAGAACACTTCACACACACATGATTAAGTCCACGCTCTCAACAAATGCATAGATTACTCCACACACTACACCACACACTCGTGTTTGAGGATCTGCACCTCCGTCTCTGCCCGTCTGCCTGTGACTGGAGGCTCCTCGTCTCTCTTTATGCCTATTGAAACTGAAGAGCAAGAAGGTGCCTGGAACCCACCCCAGTTTTAATCATTTGAAATTAAGCAATCAGAGGCTCAATTGGTGTGACGGTGACTTTGGATCGCTCTGGCAAAAAAGCGTCTCAGTAAAAACCTGCCGGGTTTAAGGCTCCTCTACGAGCAGTCGTAAAAAACTCATATGTCTCATAACTCTTGGAGACGTTGTGGCTTTACTGGGTAATATTCCTGCACATCTTAGTACGCCGCTGACTTTGATTTAGCTCCAGACGACTTTAGGCCAGGATTGTAAATGCCATACAAGGCGCTGAGGTCGACGTGATGCAGATCACCTGAGGACAAATCTGCACCGAATTATGAACTTTCACAGCAGTAAAAGCTCCCCCGAAGTGAAAACTTCATAGTTATGAAAATGAATAAACGTGATAAATAAAGATCATTGAGTTAGAAATCCATGTGTGGTGAGAAGCTCTGAGCGCTACAATTTAACCCCTCAATGAGCTTTCACTTGTTGAGCCGTTTAAGCCATCGAGCCGCTTATTGGTTAATCGCTTAATGACCTCCGCCGAGGACGCTAGGTTTTGGTTTTCCATTCATCTCAGTAGGTCTGCGCTGGTCTCCGCTGGTCTCCGCTGGGTTCCCTCGGTGACAAACGACATCATCAAGAAGCTTCTAGTTTCTCCTGACTGTCAGACATTGTTGCTGTCAGCCGAACTCTTCTTCATCTTCTCGCGTCTTCATTTGTGAAACAGTTTGCAGCTTTGACAGAGTCGTCCTCATTGCCTCACCACATGGAGAGCGAGCAGGAACTGATCTGTGTGCCATTAAGGATAATTACTGTTTGGAGTCTTGTATCTTTCATAACTATCAAACGCTCGGCTTTTGATTCCCATTTTCTTGTTTTGGCTCAAAGAAAGGTTTGCAAAGACATGAAGGATGCTCGTTTGGCACACATGAAGGGGCCGTGGCAGGAACAGCGTGTTCTCTCAATGTGTTGTTACTTTTACAATGTCTCTGGTGATGTTTTGAATCGCATAAAGTAGTGACTTGTTGCTGTTTGGCCTCATAGTTTTGAAGATAATTGATATGTTCTCTTCAGTCTCCAGTCAAAACCAGAGCTTCCAGGTCTCTCTCTCACTCTCTCTTACTCTCTCTCTCTTACTCTCTCTCTCTTACTCGCTCTCTCTCTGTCTCTCTCTCTCTCCCTCTCTTTCTCTCTCTCTCTCTTACTCTCTCTCTTACTCTCTCCCTCATTGCCTCTCTGTCTCTCTTACTCTCTCTCCCTCCCTCCCTCTCTCTCTCTCTCTCTCTCTCTCTCTCTCTCTCTCTCTCTCTCACTCTCTCTCTCTCTCTCACCCTCTCACTCTCTCTCTCTTACTTTCTCTCTTTTACTCTTTCTCTCTCTTACTCGCTCTCCCTCTTTCTCTCTCTCTCTCTTACTCTCTCTCTCTTACTCTCTTACTCTCTCCCTCCTTCCCTCTCTCTGTCTCTCTTACTCCCTCTCTCTCTCTCCCTCTCCCTCTCCCTCTCCCTCTCCCTCTCCTTCTCCCACTCTCACTCTCCCTTTCTCTTGTGTCAGATTGATGGCTCACATTCTGCCAAAAACATGAAACTAGACTTGACATACTGAGACTTTAGGCCCCGGTGTAATCTTCAAAAGATGTACAAGAGAACACGCCGGCGAGACGAGTCTTAGACCGGCGCCTGTGAGTTGAAGCTGTGGTGAAACAAACCCTTATGATGGATGGAGAAAGGAGTTTGCAGTGAGTGTAGTGAAGAGATACGACTGCGGCCATGGTGTTTGGACCTATTTTGGCCTGGAGGAGGTATCAAAAGTAGAAAAGACAGAAGTTTGTCCTTTTGGTTCAAGTTCCATTTAACATTGAACACTCTGTGGCTATGAGGCGCAGCAGTCACTTCTCCTTGTCGCTGGCCTCAGCACAGATCTCATGGTCGACTCGGACATGATGAAGCCCTTTGATCCCAGTCGAGAGGAGACATTGAAAGTGCTTGCCAAGCCTTAACTGTCATTGATCTGCCTCTGGACAGCTGGCAGAGGTTACTGTCGAGGTTGATGATGAGGAAGAGGAGGAGGAGGGTGACTGGCATTGGTGCCAAATGTGATTGTTTACGGTCGGACAGATTGGGAAGTCAGAAGGACACAGTTTGAGTTAGTGGTCGCCACCTGAAGGACGAGCAGGCGCCGACCCAAGCCCGCCATCAACTCACCGCCAATGAAATTCACCCAGAAAGTATCTTTCCTATGGCAAAGCATTACGTCCCACAACATTTCCTTTTCCTACCTGGCTGCATATTAGGACTCATTAAGTCTATTTGGCTGAGATATGAAAGCTTTTTGCCGAGAGGAAACATTTCACCCTCCATAAAACTTACATTCCTGAAAATCCACTGCTAGTCCACAGGAAGTGTCAGACTGAATGAAGTTATCAGGACTGTGTGCTGCTGTACTGTGTGATATGTCAGTCAGAGCATTCTAATGGCAGACTGCAGACAGATACAACCTGGCAGCTCTATAAATGATTCAGCTCTGTACCGCACACAAACTCTCTGCTCACTTCTACTCCTCTACTGATGATCAGAAAACAGTCTTCTAATGAATTTGTGCGCTTTGTGACACGACTGTCATTCCTCTCTGGTGGCGAGACCCGCACTTTTGCGTTTAAGCCCCTGACCGCTGGCTTGTTTGTTTTCTCTTTGACTTGTAATCAGTCTTCATGCAGCATAGCCGATCACCTGGGGCTGAGCTGTGAGAGCTTCTCTGTAATGCCAGCGAGGCGGAGAGGAGCCGAGATTCCCTCTGACAGCCTCAACGCCGGCCTCCGTCTCTGCTGCATTTAATCTGTCTTTGATTGTGCTTCCATTCATTTCTTCTGTTACTAAATTACCCATAGATCTGAGCCTCTTTTGCCTCTTTGTTCTTTAATGTTGTGTTTAGCTCTGGCTAGGCCGTAAACCCTAAACCCCACACTCTCCACATGCTCGCTATCCAACGTCTAACTTCTAACTGTCCCTCATCCCGTCCTGGTGGAAGACTGAAAGCATAGTAGCGTTTGAATTCATTGTGCTTAATTCCCGGCAGTTTGCGAGTCCAATCCTGTAGCAGGTGATTGAAAACAAAGGCATCGATCTGACTACTGACTGTATGTTTAGCTGGAATACACAATTAGATGGCTTCCACCCATAGTGATCCGTCTGTGGGCCAAGAATGAGAGCTAAACAGTCAACAACTCCATTGTCTCCCACCCACACACCTCAGCTGAGCTCCGTACACACTCATCTGACTGCCAGAGCTTGACCAGCGCCCCCGTTGGAGGAGAGGGGGAGATGCCACGGTGTCACTGTATCCTGTCATCCTGGATTAGCCCTCTGTTGCTGCTGCAGGCCAGTTACTGTGGGTGTTTTATGTGTGTGTGTGTGTGTGTGTGTGAAATACAGCATGGGAGGAAGTGTGAAAGGAAAGTGGGTAGCTGTGCTGATGTGGCCATTTAGCTTTCGCCCTCAAACTAAAGTTGTCTCCTCACGTTCACAGGTCAAACAGTGCTGCTGCTTGAACTCCATATAAGAGGAGGAGACCTGAACCCAGTAAGACGGCTTACAGGCTCAACATCTGAGTAAACAACAGCGTCTTCAGTAACTGTTACTGTACTCCAGATGTGTGTCCCTCAGGATTGTTGCTGGTGAGGGGAAATCTCCCAGCTCGCCTTGTAAATGGCCAATGAAGCGATGGAATCCAATAATTCTAATTTAGAGATTGGCTGTGTGTGACAAGGGCGACAGGGCAGTGGGAGATAACGGGCTCTCAGGGGAGCCATTAGTCCCTCCTATCGTGGCGTCAATCAATGGGCTAATGTTTACTCGGCTTAGTGTGTCATTTATAATTAAAACAAGCAGCGCTCATTAGAGGCCACCGGGCCCAAGGTAATAATTTAAATTCATAAAACATCAATTATCTCCTCATCCTCCAAAGGCGCGGCCATCAAATGGTGATTCCACGTATAAACTTGTCGGCGTTGGTTTAATGAAAATTTAATGACCCCTGAGCCATGCGCGCGCGTGTGTGTGTGTGTGTGTGTGTGTGTGTGTGTGTGTGTGTGTGTGTGTGTGTGTGTGGCATTTCAGAGGCGATGAGTGCTTACCGTTTTTACAGATGGGGCAGCACTGCTCCGGCTCGTACACCGGGTTGACACACTCTGGAACGGCGCAGTCGGACACCACACAGTGCACCTCATTATTTGGTTCGCAGCGGCACCATTCACAAGGTGACGGCTGTGTGTCGCAGGAAGAAGGGAGAGAGAGAGAGAGAGAGAGAGAGAAAGTGAGTTAGATAATTCAGTAGGTTTGGATTCTGTGTGCGATGCCGCTTCATTGGACGTCAGCTGATCCTTAGCTGGTATTTGCTCTTTTGAAAAATGATGCTTTTCCTATTTAAAGATAAACAAGTGCATCAATAATTCAAAGGGCCAGTTTAATGTGATACTTGCATCTGAAAACATTAAGCCTTGAGAACAAAATCAGCAATCACTTTAATCAAATGAGTCTCTGCATGGGCGTTGAGGATATTTTGTGTTTTGCTGCATTCTGCTCCGGTCCGCCTCAGGAAACAGTTCAGGTCCTCACCACCTCTGCATCATGTAAATCTGTGTTATTCAGCGCAGTGTGCTGGTGCATCTTATTTGATTCCGTCTTTACAAAGTCTCTTGACCGGAAAATGAACTCTAATGCAATTACATGGAGTGGAAAAAGACAATCTGTTTAGTAACCGCAAAAGGTCAAATGTTCACCTCACTAGGTTTGTTGCTGTGTGCCATCATAATGAACAGAGTTTAGAATGATGAACCAGGGCTCTGCCTCAACCAGGACTCACAGAATAGGAAATGTTTCACAAGCTTTTATTTGATGAAAGCTTCAGTTTGCCTTGAAGAGCTTTTCAGAGTAAACAATGGCCCTTGTGTAGTCCAGGCACCAAGCATGATGGGAACAATAAATTATACTTTATACACACATACAAATACATTCTTTATTTCTGTTTTAGAATCAGAAACTTCCTCCAAAATGTTTGTTAGAGCTGAGTGCATGAATTACTATCACACATCCACATATCGTCCAATCAGGACACTAAAGTCCAGTGGACACTAAAGGCAGACAATAGTGTGACACACTGTGAGCTCAGGGCTGGTATTTTAGAGACGATGCTTATTTGATGGTTGGTCTACTGTCATAACTCATTTGCTGTTATGCAACCCTGCGTTCAGTGTTTGTTGGAGTTGATTCTGAAAAATTGTTTGCACAGCAGAGGTGTCTTGTAATCTCACACACACACACACACACACACACACACACACACACACACACACACACACACACACACACACACACACACACACACACACACACACACACACACACACACTCATAACTCCTTTGAGTCATAGGTGCGTAGGCCTACATTAGTGATGTAATGCTGCTGCCTTCTGGTCATGCTGTGTTTAACAGTGCAGCTTGCTTTGTGTTCAATTATTTATGTATGTATGTATGAATCCTTTGGGATACTTATACTGAAAAAAAACAAAACCTAAAGCCTTCAGTACTCAGGGTCAGATCTACTTAATATTCTGAACCTCATGTTTTGTTAGCAGTGTTGATCAGTAATGGGCTTTATATCATCTCAGCATCAGAGACATAACAGCAGGTATGTTTTTGTTTTCCATGCCTCACTTGTGGACATTATGTCATCAGCTACACAAATTGCGGCTCGTTTTCAGTGTGCTGGTGTGCAGGATAAGTGAAAGGGTTGTGGTATTACTGAACGCCTCAGTGCGACATTCATCACCCCATTTTGCCAGGATGCATTCAATGACACCAAGCCAGGCTCGCATTTGGATTTCAATTTCTTGGTGTCTGGATGAACTGCGAAGGCGCAGCAATAAGAGGGAAGAGGAAAGAGTCTAACTAATGGGAGATACATTGTTAGAATGGAGCAGTAGGACCTGCATGAATATGAAATGTAGACCGTCTCAAACATCACATAGAACTGGCATGTGTGTGTAACTGCTGCAAGCCACGATTCCATTTTCACTCCTGTTCATTCGTTGTATTGAATATCGGAGGAGAGATCTTCTTCCTATATAGTCGTAGTAAAGTCTGTTTGTCTATCACTGTGATTCAGATGATTAGATGAGTAATTAATGTAGAAATCCAAGGTAATTCTAATGGATAACAAAGGTTTTCTTGAACATACAGTGATTTAGATCATACTATAAATGTCTCATGTAAGCACTAATTTACCCACAGACATATTAGCGACACAACTAAACACCAATCTTCGTCTTCATCTTCAATCATCTATAAAGGACACATCTATAAACATCCCTTCACTTATCTGCCCCTGCCTCTGCCAGGATGCTGATGCACTAATGTACCAATTAAACAGCAAGATGTTGACTCATGCATATGTAAGACGCTCTCCAGTCTGTCAGGCTGACAGGCTGAGTCAGTGGGGGCTGGCGAGGTGGGAGCCAGGGTCAGCAGAGGAGCAGCAACACAGAAAAGGAACATTGTGCTTCGGCTCAGGCAAATTAAATGCACATGTGATTTAATGGCAATATTTCGGATACAATGAAATTACATAACAGAATAAAGTTAAAGATTGACACCAAACAAGATCCACCCAAAAAAAAATCCCTCCTTTACTTTGTATTCTAAGAGCAAACACTGGGAACAAGCTAACACGTCTCTGAAACAGCTCATCTTGGCTGAAACCACAGAAAGGAAGTCCAAACCACAGTAGGAGCTCCGGGCAGCGTGATTACTTCAGTAGTTTGTAAAGACAAGTAATCAGGTTTTACTATTAGATCAAATGCTAAATGTACGGCTATGCAAAAGACTATAAAATATAAAACAAAAGCTGGAAACATTTAAATAAAACCTCCATTAAAAGTGGAATGAGCTTTTAGTTTTTACCTTGAATGCTTGAGAGGAGAAGCTGAAACATGCAGGAGGCTTTAGAGGACACATTAGTGATGCTTGATTAAATCTGCAAAATCTATCATTGTTTTCTTTTGGCGAGTAGATTCTGTCAAATAGTGGCTGTAATTGGGAAACTAAACTGGAATTCAACTCAGTTTAGGAATGAATATGTATTATTCATGTGGTTTATGGCAGCGCAAATTGGTGTTTCCTAAATTGTCAGAGCGGAACAGATAGAACATTTTTTGTGGTATCTAAGTCTTGCCCAGAGGATTAGGACTAATTGCTGCTTTTTTATGAACATTTAGTCGCCAAAACTGCTTCTGTTTTACAGTTGCGTGTATCCGTCACAACATCAAATAACCACCGTCTCAAAAACACAAGCCCTGAGCAAACATGTGGCTTTATTGAGTCTTGTTCCTTTACATTACATTACATTACGATCATTTGGCAGACGCTTTTATCCAAAGCGACTTACATTACATTATATTACCACCCTTCGCAGAGGGGGGAGCAATTGAGGGTTCGGTGCCTTGCTCAGGGGCACCTCGGCAGGGACTCGAACCGGCAACCCTCCGGTTCTTAAGCGGAAGCTCTACCAGCTCTACCCACTCGACTACTGCCTCCCTTCCTTGTTCCCTTGTTGTTCCTGTTTTATTTTGCATCACTCACCTCTCTTCTCATTCCAGACACTTAGCTACCTGAACCTCACCGGTTCTTCATCATCCCTCCTTCCCTTGTGTGTTAAGTCTGTGTTCTGTTTTCTGATCTTTTCTGTTTTGATCTTGCCTGTTTGCTTTTCCCCTGTTAGCTTGATTCTCTGGATTTTCTGGAAGGATTACCTGTATTACCCAAATGTTTTTTGGCAACTTCAGACAAACTTAATCATATCAAGTTCCTGTCTTTGAGTGGTGTTGTTGAGTCCGGTGCCTGTGGTTCCTCCAGCTGCTACACAAAGTGCTGATTTCTTCTACATTTGCATTTGTATGAATGGATAAATTAGAATCCACTGCTCCCATTTTGCCTTTGGTTCAATCGCTGCACACCAACTGAATGAGATCAAGCTACTTGTCAACAAATAGTGCAAAGAGTAATTTTGCACTTGAGCAGTGTGTAGTCAAACACGCAAACAATAGAGGCCATTCAGAATACAGAATAAGCTGCAGCACTTACTAGGAAATTGATCACTGACTTATTGACATACGAAATGCAGATTGTGTTCTTTCCAAAGGTGCCTCAGTCCCTTCAGTCAATGGAATCTCTTCATCAGTGACGTATGCATGCCTCAGTTCACCCTCAGAGAGCCCCGGTGGCATCATGGCGCCGTGTAACAATCCACACAATCATGGCCTCTTCAAGCAGTTGGTTGAATGTATTGAGGTGCGAAAGTAGCAAGAGTTTTAAATTCTCTTTCCTAACAGTTTCAGTCACTGTCCAGGTGTACAACTACAACTACTTTGAAGAGAGAGCTGAAAGTGAAAGTGTGTGTCGTCATGCTATTGCACCCAGCCTTTGAAATAGATGGATGAACTTATAAAGCCAGTGCGGCACACACACAGCACAGACGGGGCATTAATTAAAACCAAACTTTTATTAAAATGTAACGTGGACACTTTGAATCCTCTGGGCACCTATGACACGTCTCTAGGATTCCTTTAGTGCATTCAGCGGCGCCTGCTGCTCTCCTTGCATCTCTTTGTGTGAGGTCTCCCATGAAGAGGATCAGTCATGCCTTAGCCCAAGCTCACAAAGGAAAATGGAGCACCGGCAGTAAATTTAAAAGCGCTGCCAGGTGTGTTGGTGAAGCAAAGTCTGTGGTCGTCCCTACTGGCTGGGTATTAGAGTCAATCAGCTGTCACACCTTTCATTGCCACTCTCAAACAAATGAGCGCTGGGCAGGGAAGCGATGAATACTCGTGTAACCTTCAAGGGGGTGAACGGTAATGTAAAAAAGGGCTTTGAGGACAGAGAGAGGGGGCGCAGGGGAAAGAAGGAACGCTTATAGTCTGGAAGCGTGCTGGTGTTGTTGTTTTCCAAGTCATAAAAACGTTTTAGCATTCAGGGAACACAGAGGCAGAGGAGGCAGTATGAACACACACACACAGACACACACACTGTGCTGCTGTTTGGGATTTAGATAGAGAAGCTTCAAGTACTATGTCCAAACTGTTTGCCTATTTCCTCTTCATAATTCCTTCCGATAACAACGCTCTTTTTCTCTCTGGCAGACTGGATAGAAAATCAATTCCAGCCATCATTTCTGCTGCTTTGATGGCTGTGTCTTCTTCTCACAGGCCTCGGTGCAGAGAAGCAGACTTGATAATTGCCGCTGCTTGTGATGAGCAGGCGGCTCTGTCTGTGCCTGCAATTGTAAAATTTGTGTTTATGTGCATTTTTGTGCTTTCACTGGATCTCTGGAGTCATTTTCTATAATTATATTAACTTGTGAAATCACCTTTCTTTACTGAGAGAGCAGTTTGAAGTCATTTACTACTCTTCTATGCACAGGGATGAAATGAAAATGTTTTCCCTGGATGTATTAATTGCACTGAATTGAACAGATTAGATAATTTCCCATGGATATTAAAGAAAGATTAGTAGAAATGAAGTATCTGGGCTGCACATTTTGGGCATTATCACATTGTCAAATGAAGCAGTTAGCGTTGTGTCTCTGAGGGAAATGGTTTTCCAGCAGTTTAATGCTTTTCTACGTGTTCCTTTGTTGGAAGAACACTCTCTAATAACTTCTGTCTCCAAACCAAAATAGCTCTCCACTCTCTCAGCTCTCCCCTAGGGAGGATCACATAAAGGCGGGATTGTTCATGTTTGAGTTCAGATCCCGGCCCTCGTCTGTCTGATCTGGGATCTGAACTCAGTCTCTGTATCTCCTGGCTCCTGAGTGGAGCTGCACTGGGGTCAAACACACACTGACAGTCAAGCTGGGCAACTGATCCATTGCTCATCTGATGGGGAATGCAGTAGGTGAAAGGCCTACTGGGGGTGATTGGCACAACTCCCTCACAGGAAGCATGAACACACACCCACAGCTCCAGTTATACTGTGGACTGATGAAGACTAATGTGAGTCCTCATGTGGACGAGCTGCACTGTAAAGTCTCCTTACGTGATTAAACTGTTGATGCTTAATGAGTTGCAGTCAACAAATAGGAGACCTGCATTGTTCTGCTGTGTGGACTCACAATGCTTCAGTGAGACTTAATGACGGGCCTCTTACATTATGGGATTTATAATATGATGACACTGCATAATTAAACTTTTGGCTCTTACTCAAATGGGCAATCCTAACGATTCCCCTTTCTAATGCAGACATCAGGCGCTCGCACACACACACACACACACACACACACACACACACACACACACACACACACACACACACACACACACACACACGGATCATCACGGTTCATGTTTGGTTTCTGAGTCGCTGTGCTTCTGCATTTCTTCCCCTTCACCTGCTGATGAATAAAAATGCAGCAAATTCTCCACCCAGGAAATGTCAATGAGGCCTACACCAAAGGTTAAGCTGTCAGCATCTCTAAACACAGATCTGTACACCAGGCACTGACGCCGGCCTCTGATTTTCCTTGAAAACCGCAAAGCTTTTAGTCCCCGAAAGAAGAGAAAAGCTGAAATATGGATGTAAACTAAGACATTAAAGTAACTGGAAGAGCTTCAGTTTGCTGGTTCCAGGCCTTGACTAGTTGTTTAGGCGGCTGAGGGGCGAGGGGGCAGGGTGGGATAGGAGCATCCTGCACCACACACTCTCTCCTTAGTCCCCTTGTGCAATTGTACAGAAATAATCAATAAAAACAAATTATATTTCCAGAGTGCCAGCATGTCCTTCCCTCTCTGGGCCTCCAGTCAAGGTGAGCATGGCTGTGAGGGTAATGTGTGCCTACGACTGATGGACTCCATCTTGTATCAAACTGTGACTCTGACACACACACACAGAACCCGGGCCTCGCAGAAGTCCCTTTAAAGCTGCCGTGTGTAAATGTTAGGGCCCACATGAGCTTCAAAAGCATCAGAAACTATAGAAAGCTACGATTCCTGGCGTTGCTAATGTATCAAATATCCCCATATAAACTCTGGTAAACAAGAACAACTCACAAAGGTGACTGGATACATCTTGTTGGGTTAATTCAACGTGCAGCTCTCTGTCTGCTTCAATTAGTTTCCCAGGCACAACATGCTAATATTCATAGGTGTGATATGATCCGTGTCCCTTCTGTGAGCTCTTTGGTTTTGCCTCCGAGTCACAGGAGTCAGTACCATAACAATGACTCCTCATCAAAAAGCTGTCATTCCTCCAAGACGCTGATAGAGATCAATGAGTTTACAGGGTGGTTAAACGTCTCAGGGGAGTTCTTTGAAGCTGAGTCAAAGGAGCTACGTATTATTTAACAGTTACCTTTCCCTGTCCTTAACCTCGCTCCACTACGTTGTCAGCTAGTTTACCTTTAATGTAGTCGAGAAGAGCGAGAACAACATCAAAAGGACGAGACGAAACTTCAACGTGTCAACGCGTTCAGATCCTCATGAATGTTTATACCTGCCAAGCTTTTAAAAACGAAGAGCAAATGAGGCTTTTAGCTCCGTTTAGAAATGCGTCAACGTTTCCCAAAATTGCAGACTGGACCTTTAATGCGTGTAGATTGAATGTTCTGTGTCTGACTGCTCTACATTAACATTAACCCCGAATATATTAGCGGATTCCAAACAGCTCTACAGACTGATTCAGAGGCGTTCTGTCAGCATTTCAATCTGAGCTGTTACATATTTGTTGAAATGAACATTGGACCAGAACAGTATTGAGTCTGGGTCACACCTGGATGGTTGGTCACTTGCTTTACCAGTCTAATTGGTCCTTACTGGAAGCACTGAGATGGAACAACGGCCTCAAACAAGTTCTCCATTTCTATTTCTCTATCTTCTAGTCACTTATATTGCCGTTCATGTTTCATTAAATGGTTGTAGCATTGCACTAAATGTATCATTGACCTCTGAAGTAGTTTCCTCTACAGCACAGACACTGAGACAGAAGATGAGTTGCTTTGCTCTGTAACACTTATAGGCTTTAACGTGGGATGGAAGACATTTGAAGTATTGACTACATGAAAGGTAATTTATTTCCTTTGCGCTCTCTATCACTCAGACACCGATGTGGACGGTCTTAACACCTGATGAGACGAACACACTGACAGGGCTGAGATCCGGCTGAGTTTCTCATTTGGAAGCAGATGATGGCTGCTATGAAACATTGTCACGTTTGGCCTGAATTATCCGCTGAAATTGGCTTCTGAATACATCTGAGGTGAGTAATAGGTTCTACATTCACACACTCAGGCTTCATTCATTCTATGCGTGTCACACACACATAGGTCTACTCTCGTGTAGTAGACGAGAGAGTCGTGTCATCACGCACGCACTCTCACAGTTTGCTGACTGGCCGGGTCTCCAGCTGCAAGAACTCAATCAATACTCATCTAGCAGACTAACAAAAGTGAGCTCAGAGAATGGGATTGTTTAACCCAGAACAAACTAGATTTAGGAGTATTTAATCAGATATGAAGAAGAGAGATTCTCTACAATATGTATCATGATAATAATAATAATAATAATAATGGCTGAATCGTATAGTTTGTTTTTAAATTGGCTGACCAACTGGTGTCTTATGTAATCTCATCACACAGGGCCATAATGCGTAGGCCAGATTGTGTCGCACCATATTTCCATCACCGACAGCTCCAACCACTCCTGATGAATTGGAATGAGTGGCCGTCGTCGTGGGCAGCAGCAGTTTAAAGCACAGCCTGTCGATGCCACGCTCACGGTGTCATCTCTAATCAGCCAGTGTTGTGGTGCTCTGTAGCAGCCGTGCACACACTGATCCCAGGGTTACACACATTTCTCTATGTCCAGGATACTCAGAGGAAACTGCCAGCCGTGCCTGTGTTTACATCCTGTGCAAGCATACAGATGGTAAAAGCTTCTCAGATGGCAGAATCCCGCTGTAATGATTCTGTTCCTCTGAGCAAAGCATTCTGCTGAAGCATTTGGCGGTTTTACTAATGGTGGCTACATGTTGCATTTTCAGATAAATGGACGGGGAGGAGTGGGGGCATTAACCCAGGAGGCAGCCATCTTTGGGCCCCTTGCCTGTACACAACATTCATGTGAGGCTTCCAAGTACGGATGTGCAGTATTTCATCAACCAAGCTCCTATTATTACAAACAAAACAATAGGGTCTTTGTTTTCTTTTTACAATTAATGACAGGGAGATTACTTTACACATACACACATGTGGGAGGGGCAAAGGCAGCGAGAGCAGAGATGTTTGATCAGATACCCACATATTAATATCAATCAAATCCATATGATATGATCTCAAAAGTCCATTTAGGAACCAGCAGGTTGTTTTTGTAGCATCCAGATGATTTTGAATTAATTGTACAGCACTTGAATGAATGAATGAATGAATGAAGCAATGGGAATCAGACACTTATCACAATATTGATCCACCGAAAAAGCTCAAATATGATGTAATAGTAGTTGATTCATCATTATAGTAGAGCACAATGACCTCATGAAGCTTTGGCTCAGTGTTGTGCAGGATAAAGACCCCTGAACCCCCTTTGTGAACCCTCAGATCTCTTACCTTAAATTCCTCCAGGATCTTGTACGTCTTCCCCCGGTACTCGCAAAAGTTTTTAACCTCCTTGCACTCGGGGCAGCAGCCGTTATGCTCCACCTTGGTGCACTTGGGGTGGAGTTTGGGGCACTCCGGCTGGTCGCAGACGGGCCCGTCCTCGGTGCACACACACGGACAGTTCGAGTGTCCCGGGTAGAAGCGCTCCCCGAGTTTGTAGACGAAGCCGCTGTCGTCGACGCATCCTTTCCCCCGGTAGTCGTCGAACACGATGTTTTCACCGGCGGTCCGCTCCGCCTCGTCCGCGGCGTAATCCTCGGGGTCAACCATCGAGGCCGGAGATGCGGCGTTCAGGGCCAGCAGGAGAAGCGCGGCGAGCACCAAGAGGGGGCCCATCCTCCGCGACATCGCTATCCGCATTCAACAAGAGCGTGTGGATGTCATCCCTAGGCTCCCTGTATCCTGTCTGGATCAGTCCTGCGCTTCATTATCATCAGCATCCTCATCATCACCATCATCATCATCATCACTTGAGGAAAGGCTGCAGAAATACAAGAGACGATATGAATGCTGATTCCACTACTTCCTTCTTCCACACACACCCTCACATCTTTCTCTTTACTTTGAACTCAGACATCTACGTGTCGGATCTGATTGCTTTACTTCCCAATATTGTCATTCAAGTTTAACTGTAGGTTGATAAATGGAGTGTGTACTTGATGGATCGCTGCAAAAAGCCATTACGCGTGAAATAAAATCGAAATCGCTGCTGATAGAATATCCTGTGTGTGTGTTGCCTACCTGAGTGTGTGAGTGGGGAGGGGTGTGTGTGTGTGTGTGTGTGGGTGTGTTAGATTTAAATGATCACCATCGTTCAATAATACAGCAAACGTAAGCATCATGCTGAGAGGGTGGAGTGTTTCCCTCTGTCCCTCTCACCATCACAATCAAATACAACTTAATGGCCATTTTTGTGCAGGGAAGAACTCAGCGAGAGCGATCAGAGACAACAGGTAGTGTCTGATTCAAAAGCCCTTGATGGCGGTAGTAATTCAGATATAATCGTCCTAGGGTTAATTTGACCGGATCTGTATTTTAAACCAAATCAGCTTCATTGATCAGGCATGCAGACGATCCCAAATCAATCAAAAACATCGAACGATTTGACTGAACTCCACCGCCACCTTCAGAATGGAAACAAAAACACAGCAGAAATCAAACACACCTCAGAACAAACACGTCTCCTCAGCCTGGGATGTGACGGCGCTTTAGTGCTGCGTGTTAGAATCAAAATGCAAGTGGCGACAGATCCATGTGCGTTCAGCCTGACGGGCGTGTAGAGACACTCACCGTGTTGAAACTGCTCGATTTCCACTTTGAAACCATTGAGCCCAACATACAGAGGGGCTAGAGCGGATGACAGAGCGGAGCCTCGGCCATCGGGAACTTCACTTCTCCGCGGGATAAATGCACCAGGCTCCGGGTACACGCACTGTAATCCCCCCTCCCGGTGGTGACGGTGCTTTAAAGGGCACTTAAACACCACCCGTCTGCGGCTGTGGACGGCCTCTTCCCCGTGCAAACCAAGTGATATCCGCGTAAAAGTAGGTGTGCTTCATCATATCCTCCCGGGCTCACCTTTGGGTTACAACATGACAGTTCACGTCCCCAACAAACACGCAATACGGCGAGAAAGAGGCAGAGAAGAAAACAGCTTCTTCTTCTTCTTCTTCTCTTTCTTTTTTAAAGGAAAAACCCTCTATATCCTCTCGCCACCATCCCGGAGTCCTGTCAGTATTTCCAGTGATGCAGGATGAGAAAGCAACAATCGCCCTTGTTGCAAATGTAAAATCCAGCGGTTGGAAGAAATTAAATCCAGAGAGAGAGAGAAGGAGAGAAGGAGAGAAGTTACAGAATGTCAGACATTAAAACAGGACGGTCAGTCATTGTTTGGCCGGTGCAGCTCGCTGTGTGTCGCCGTGACTCCTGCGGGGCTGTGCGGGGGAAGGAAAGACGCGCTCTGCTCCGCTCTGCTCCTCTCCTCTCTGCTCCGCCGACTTTCAGCACCTTGGCAAGCGCCTCGTCTCCTGCGTCCTGGGCTGAGCAGCAGCAGCAGCAGGCGCAGCACCACCGTGCCGCTACGTGCCCGCCCGCCCTGCGCCCCCCCCCCCCCCCTAACCCCCGCCCGCCCCCCTCCCCCCCACCGACGATCACATCTGCCGGTCACGATGCGGACGGGGAAATGCCTCCCTTCATCCTCTGAGCCGCTGTTAAACGTTCAAAATGAAGCTGAGGGGGGGAAAGGAAGAAAAGTGGTAAATAAGAGTTCCGCTGGCCAGGAAACGGCCCCCCCCAAGAGGAGCAGCAGAGGTATGGACTCGAGCTATAGCAAATGTGTGTGTGTGTGTGTGTTTGAGTGTGTGTAAGGTGGCGGTGGCTTGTTTGTGTGCACGCGTTCATGTACGGATGTGGCCTTTGCACAACTTTGCCTGTCCACGTGTGAGACCTTCAGGTACTCTAAGGTGCAGAGAGAGAGTGTGTAACTGAGAGAGAGAGGGAGATCCACACACAGCCTAACTTTATTAGATAGGAAGCTCATATCACAGTTATGATCTCATATAAACTTCTACTATGAGCTCATGAACTCAACACTCTTAAAGGTTAAACTCAGGCCCAAACCCGGCTCTGTAATTTGGCAAATGACACACACTCACTCACCTACTCAGTGCTTGACCCTCTCTGTGAGGAAGAGTCTAATGGAAAGAGTTTGCTTCAATGTCTCCACGTTGTGTGTCAAGGTGCATTCTGGGTATTTATTGTCCTATTTTCTGCCTGACTGAGACCAGTTGCTTCCAAACGATCTATAGGCTGTCCAGATAACTAAGGAGTTGTGTATACACTAATCAATACCTGGAACAGTCTGGAAACACCTTGGGATGCAGGTATAATTTAAAGATTTATTTTTTTTCTGACTCAAAAATAAATGTCCTTCAACTTTCCTTGGTTTGTTAGGGTCACAGGATGACACACACATATTTCTATATAATCTGAGGACCTCTTGCCATGTGAAAGCCATTATTCTACACTGATCCCTAAACAAATCTATACCAATCACAAAGGAGAGCGCTGTAATGGGAATCAGATGAATTAAAGGATCTAAAAGTGAGATAGCTGAGATCTGCATTGGTCTCCAGCTCAGCCTCAGTAAGACGGCCTAAATATATTAAATGCTGATCCTCATTAATGCACGGGCATATCTGAGGCCTAACAATAAGCCCGGTGTTTAAAAACAGAAATCCTGCAGTCTGGCAACATTTGTCAAGATCATGATGATGTTCAACCAGCCCCTATATGAGATGCATGTCAATACAGCAGACAGCAAACAGATTAGTATAAGAGAAGTGATGTCATAGATGAAGCTGTGTACTGCTGGTGGCACTAATGGGGGGGAGAGGAGGGGTGGGGTCACGGTGCGTTCAGGTGTCTGAACTGCAGATGCTGGCAATGCTGCAATCACAACAAAACTGGTGGCTGGGGGGGACGAGCGGGGGGGAAGACAAACTCCCGCTAACGCATCCAGAGTGCATAATTACTGTGTCAGCTCAAACATTTAGCAGGAGCATGAAGGAGGGCAAACTGAGGTCACACTGTTAACTCCTCAGCTGAATGCAGAATAAGGGAGGGCACAATGCTGTTACACTTTTGCATTTGATTGTGTTCAGTGTGTGTGTGTGTGTGTGTGTGTGTGTGTGTGTGTGTGTGTGTTTGTGTACGCGGTGCAGCCACACAGTTTTATTCGTCTCTGTCCCGCTTACAACTCATGCCTACTCCACACGCAGATGTGCTTTGCCTTAGACAGAGACATAACCACCTGTGGCTCCTCTAAGCATGTTCTAAGCATGTGTGTCGCCTGCATGTATGTACCAGCCCCTGCAGGTCTGCTATCTGGATTCCTTCTCTTTGACCCAGGCCCCTCCCCCCCATCCTCCGCCCGGCTGTTGACCTGGTTATAGAGAATAGAAACACTCACGGTTTGTGAACCCTCTCATCTCCCTATCTGTTCTCACACACACTTTCCACATTGTAGCCAGCACACGTAGGTATCAATTATTCACTCTGACATGGCCCACGGCTTGATGTTGGACCCTAATGTGAGACGTGTTCTCTCAGACAGGCAGCCGGCTCCAGCAGCAGCACGCCACGGTCCATTAGGCCTTCACTCTGACTCACCAAAAACACCGAGTGGATGAGACAAAACAACAGCGGTACAGGAAAAGTACAGTAGGGCGAACATTTCCATTAACAGCCTACCTGTGCCGGGCTGATGGGTGGTGAAATGGACTTGTTGGTGGAGCAATTTTCTGATCTGACATTTTCTTCTGCCCACCAAACAGATGCTTACATCTCAATGGTGTTTTTGTTGTTTGATGTGAATGCGGGTTCCAATTCAATCAGCTAATGGAAAGGAGACCCTTTATCTCCTGCCCCCTCCCTCCCTCCCTCCCTCCCTCCCTCCCTCCCTCTCTCCCTCCCTCCCTCCCTCCCTCCTTCCCTCCCTCCCTCTCGTCCTCCTGCTTTCCTCGCAGTAACGTATTCACTACAGCATTGCCGGTCCCAAACGTTATAATGGTTTACCCATTAGGCCTGCGTTTATAGACTGCTAGCAGGTCTCAGGCATTATGTTTGGTCACAGCTATTCATGCTGCCTTATTAGACTGAATGCTAGTGAGAGAATAGGCAGAGAAGGGAAGAAGCAGAGGGAGAAATGGGAAATGGAGAGAAGCAGAGATAGCTGAATTGGAGGGCAGGGGGCTGGAGGTGAATAAAGACCATAAAAGTTCCCTCTTCCACGGAAATAATGCTCATGATTAATAAAGTGATGCCTTTGTAATGACTCTAGCAGGGAATTTCACTTTTAACAATGCAGCAAGCCTCTCAGTTGCTAAGTATTCTGTTCTTGGCTTTGAATTAATGCAGTAGTACAATTTTACTGTGACAAATCTAATCCCTGGCACCAGCTCCTGGAATCCCTCACTGTTTTGACTGCATAACAATGTGAATTCATTCCTCTCTGGCTGATGCACATACTGCAGTTCAGACAAGAGTTCTGCATTCCAGATTCCCTGTAATGAGTAACTAAAGTAATTTAATTATGTTATTTTGAAAATTGTGTTAGCGTTTAACTCTCCTTGGACATAAAAGAAGCCCACACGGTTTCCATGGCATTAATAAGTATTTCTTCCAGTCAGCTTGAGCAGACCCGGGGCTGGGTTTGTGATCAAATATTTTTGGATGTGTCTGGAATATAACTGATCATTTTATAGGGAAAAACAAACAAAGGGGACTTCCAGGTTGTGTGAAATAAAGACCCTATCCGACTCCATCCACTGGGTGATGCTGTAGTGCTGGGCAAATAGAAAGGACAGTCAGGAGGACACTGTCTGTCTCTATGTCCCTCCCTGTGGGCACCAAAGCCTCTTCACTGTCCACACGTACAGAGCTGAGGACCAGTTAACAGCGTGAGCGCTCTGTTCTACTCTGGACCAAGCTGATAGAAACAATTGTAATCTCACCAATAAATGTTGGGGTTGCACAAAAATTTGACATGAAAAATCTTTGTTCAGACTTGTAACCATGACACCGACAGATCCAGCTAGCATTAAACAATGAGAGAGCAGATGTCTAGCAGTGAGACGATGGGTAAGGACATCACATAAAGACTGACATCATGTGGGAAAGGTCTGTTTACATGCTGAGGCTCTGGACGCTGCTGTCCTGGTACTGAGAGTGAAAAAGCTACTTTAGCCTTGTTTACCTTTACATATTATAAATGGTGACTGTGATGCGATAAAGGGAGACACAGGATTATGTGTGTGTGCCGTGCATGTTTTTAGAGTGTTTGACTTTGAGATTGCTTTTCATCGAGCGCATCCAGCTTTACTTCCCCCCTTGGTCCAATAACTCACATAGTAAATATTACAGAGGAGAGTGACTCTGACATTGAAAGTGCATTTTGAAAGAAGCAGGATATAGGAGGACACGCGTTCTTATTCTGAATAATTGTCCTGGTTGCACAAGGGAAGACAGATCGAGTCTCACTTTGGGCGAGCAGATGGCTGGAGTCCCTGTGATCCGTATTATCTCATCTGTGTGTAATGCTGCCCCTGTGGCTGCTGGCATTTTCCACTGAGCTAGAATAAGAGCTCTCTCCTCCTCTTCCCATAGGGGACCTGTAAAGACTTGGATTCGCTTTCTCCAAAGGCTGACAATGCCTCTGCAGCTCCAGGGAGTCACAGAGCAGTGAGACTGCACCGCTGTGGTTGGTTGCCTCTTAATGACTCGGCTGCTTTAGACATGCAAACAGAGCTGAAGTGGAGAGAAGGCGGCCTGGAGGGGAAATCTGGCATATGAGTCAAACACAGCATCAGTTCATATGGTGATATGGACAAATCTGTACTGTGTCTCTGTACGAATCAATGAACACATTAAGGATTTATTCAAGGGACAAATGGATGAAGACAAACGTGGAGAACATACATAAATGGATAATATGATGTATGTCAGATTTCAGTGTGTTACCTGTTGAGTCTGAAGAGGAGCAGTAAAACCCAATACCAACCAGCTGACATAGGAACGTATAGCAACGTATATCTATTGGTTTCAGACGGGTTCAGGGTCACAAAGGAGCATCAGACCCCCTGCCTGTCAGGTCAGCGTGAGGGTTTTCAAACCATCGCTGTAAATACTTTACTGGTAAGACCCCATGTCCACACAGTGTAATTGATGAGCACCGCTGCAGCACAAGGAGAGCTCCTAATGATTAGCAATATTGACCGCTGTGAGGTGGACTCACACTCTGACATTGGTTCAGTATGTTGTCAGAGGATGAACTTCATCAGAATCTCTGGACTCGGCGGAGGCACTGAGGAGGCGTAAAGCTTTTCCAGTATATATAAATATGACGGCTGTCAGAGTGTGTCAGTTATAGGCTTAATGTATTCAGGCGGTAATCATCTGCAATTACAGTAACCTGAAGAGATGTGGGCTACTGAACTGTGGCCTTTGCTGTGTCAGACCTCAATGTAAAAGCCTACAATGAGTGTAATAGGAGAGAATGAGGGGAGAGCCAGGATCTGTTTGCTTACTTTACATTGAACCAGCCTTTCATTTGTCTTCTAAAATGCAGCGTTATAAAAACAAATCCTTCACTAGAGAGAACAACAACACTTTAGCTGGTGAAAGGTGACATGTTTATGTAAAAATATATCTCTTGTAGGTTTAAAATTTAAAGATGATGAAAATGTAGAATAATAATTTCAAAAAACCAATGAATACCAAACAGTGTGTCTGTTTTTCCAAAGTTAAGATAACTGAAGCTCCGTTGCGCTTTATACCAAACATAAATGCAGTCTTTATCTCAGCCGAGCCTACAAACAACAAATAATGTCCTTGTTTTTTTGCAAGTGTGAAGAACTCAATCACACACAGATCACACAGTGGCTGCACAAGTGGGCACTGGGACAACAACCTCACACCACCACAACAACAATCTGGGTTCACCTCCCAGTAGGAGGGAAAGTAATGATGGTCAGGTCGCATGTCACAAAGGCAGCATGTGGCCGTATCTTCTCCTCCTCCGCTGGACTCTGAAAGCGTGAGGTGTTAGACGCTGTGAGAAAAACAGAAAACACACCCTGATGAACAATCGAGTCTGGGCCAGTTTGTTTCATGAACCCTATTTGCCTCCAGATGACAGTGAGGCCGCTCTGTTTGAGCCTCAGTCCTGTGATTTGATGTTACTGATTCAAACACACTGTTGTTGTGTTTACCAGCCCGGCTTGTGAAACTGGAGCTTACTGTCGTCGAGGGCAGGCATCACTTCACAGTTTGCATCTCACACTTGTGCTGTGATTTCTCACTTGAAATGGACGGAGGAGATTTTCCATCTGTCACAACTGACAAAGTGATCAGAGCATCACTTTGAATTTAATAAATCTAAACTAGAGAGAGATAAGAAGAAATAATTCAACCCTTTGCTCCCGGACACACTTTGATCTCAGCTGTTTTATTGTATTGAGAATTATACTGTCGCTCAAAATGTCTGAACCAGATTAGTAACACGAGTTCACAACCAGAAACTAAGGAAACACAAGCATGCAAGGGGAATCGCTTCTATAAGATCATTGTTGTTGTCTACCATGAGGTGATTGTGTACATTCCAAGTCTTTCGGATGGTGAACAGGTTTTGGATGGACAACACAGTGAATGAGGAGTTTTAGAATAGAGATTTAGAATCAAGCTGATGTTCTCCTGAGAGAAGCCAGTTGTTGTGGTTCAGGCTGCTAGTTTAGCGTCTCGGTGGATCCTTTTGGAAAGTGTTCCAGATATGACAAACTGTCAGGACCTCACTGAGCAGACTCATAACTTCCTGAAAGGGATTACACCTCCATCTGGAGGATCGGGTGGAGGTGGAACTCCCCAAAAAGAACTGGAGGAACTTTTGCTTCTGTGACCCTGACAAGGACCAGTGAGACATTGTTCAGTGCAAGGATACTCTTCTCCTTGATCAATTATTTGACCTGATAAATCCTCCAGAGTCGCAAGAGTGTAGCTAGAATGTTTGGTAAGTCATCCTGTGTGTGAAACCTCAACTAACTGGCAACATTTTCAGGGAATGGTTTGACAATGTACAGAGACTTTACATTCTTATTTGAGTTTATGTGAAAAGGCACATCACATATGGTATTTAATGATGTCGCTGCTGTAGGTAGAGAAATCAAACGAGTGCTGTTATCTATGAAGTGAGACTGAGTAAGCTGGTGTAGTATAGAGCGTATATACAGCATACAGAGCGTACAGAGCGCACAGAGCAGTCTATTTTCAGCCGGGTTACAGTGTGTCATGGGAGCAGATGCCTATTGGTGGGCAGATCTCTCCTCTTGGTCTAAAGTTGTTATGGCAATTATCTGATTCTACTTGCTGGACTAACTGATTTGTTTATAATCATGCTGTCTGCTTGTGTTGCTGTGTGATGTTTTAGCCGTGAAGAATGCAGATGACAGCCGATATAATGGATCCACAGGTTTGCATTAGTTTGGTAACACTGCTGCAAAAACCCACTAGATTAAATCCCCAAACCAAGAAACAAAGGGAATCAGGCTTATTAGTGTTTGGATAAAAGTCCCACATTGTTCTGATGTTGCTCTTAAAGGATTTCAAGTCAAACCTTCACTGTAAATCTGCATCAGAACGCTTCAACCTGTTTACTGTAGATTCTTATCCCACATAATCAAACATCCACAGTTCATAGTCATTTCCATAACGTTTGTCGTAAATCTGTTCGAATGCTTTCAGCTCGTGAAATCAACAAATATCCGCCGGCATTAGGGAAACTATTAGCACGATTACAATCTGTGGAAGGAAATTCTCAGCGTGATTCTGACATTTTAACAACCTGTCGACACTTCTGACTGGAACTTGACACTACATCTAAAAAGGAGACGGCTGAGTCGCGGACATCTGGCAACCATTCACCATCTGTGGAGCCAAATGTCTGTATTTACACCGTTACTATGATTGTTTAGACAAAACAAGAGAAAATCAGAACCCTTAATCTTGAGCCCTTGACACTTGGAACATCTCTTCCTCCCCGTCAGCTGTTTGGAGAGTCTTTCCTCATCTTAATGTGTGATATTAGGCTAATGGTGCGTGGTGGAAGAGAACATCTGGTCGTTCGTCGATCCTTGTTGGGTTGATGATGAGCCAATAGCATCCAGAGGAGTTTGTGCAGATGACCTCCCTCTATCCTCCCCATCTCCGCTGCCTGGAGACGGTTGCTCCCTCTCACCTCAGGGACTTTCATCTCCTCATTCTGCTCATCCTCTTCATCATCTGCTCTCCTTCTCTTCCATTCAACAGTCTGGGAGACGTTGCGGTGGGAATAGTTGCCCACTGAGGTACTGACATCACTGAGGCAGATGGCAGAATGTGGATTTGTGCGCTGTACTAATAAGAGCAGGTGTTCCACTGAAGAGACACTGCCTTTCAAATGGGTTTGCAAATGAAATGCAAATCCATTTAAGAGTAAAGTGCATGGGCGGTACGGAAAGTCCAGCAGCTGGGATGTTATTAATATTTATACGCGTTTCCATTTTAGAGAGTACTTTCCACACATCCTCACCCTCCGACTCCTGACTTATTGACTAATTGTTCAGCAAATAGAGTGGAGAGAACAACTCGAGTGCAAACTGTGAGAAATGGCTTCTCCCCAGACTCACAACGCTCAATCTCCATAATGAAGAAGGTCAACCTGTATCATGATTTATCAGTTATTATATAAGTGGAGGTAACAGCGGACCGGTCTACACACGCTGCAATATGTCATCACGGAATTTACTCCCACAACCACTTGTTGTCACAGTAACAAACCTAAGGCCCCAGTGTACCATGGAAGGCTTAAGACGATCCAGGCTAAATAGGCTCTCCAGGCTCTCAAGGCTCAACAGGCTCTCCAGGCTCTCATGGTGCTCTTTTTGCAGGGCCACAGAGGGGGACCTTTGTCTTATTTAATTCTGATCGATCCCCCGGCTTAGTATTCGGGTATCAAGCCTGTATTTTTGGCTATATTGGCATTTTCTACTGTGCTATTTCCATACGGTGCACATTCCTTATTGAAGTCTTTATCTTCAAACTTGCACATTGTCTCGAAAGACTCGGCTTTTGAGTAACTATACATTAACACCACGTGATGTTTCCTACATCTCCACTTAGCATGGAGCCGGTTATCAGGCAGGATCAGGGGAATCTCCTGACTTTGTAAATAAGCTGGTGATGCGTTCGAGCCTCCCAGAGTCTCTCTCTCTCTCTCAAAGGTTCGCCCAGACGTTTCTGAGAAGTGCAACGCTGTAATATCAATAAAATGACAGCCAGCGTGAGAGGTGAGCTTTACTCTCAGCCAGTGGAAACTCGGACGACTCAGCGTGAATCCACTCCATCTTTCTGACCTCAGCTTGTATCTGTCAAGAGGGATATTTTTTTACTTCCTGCCCTGCTGTTTCAACAGGAATGCAGGAATTCTTGCTTTCCTTCAAACGTTGTGTCATCTGGATAGTGTTGTGTGTGTGTGTTTGTGCTTTACATGCACAACTGTCTCAGATGGAGTGTGTGTTCTGTGATTTAACCCACGGGAATCAAGCTGCTGATTCCCACGGTGGACACAGTTGTTGTTTATGGATCCATCTGGTTTGGTTGATTCAACAGGAGCCTTTTCAAACAGCAGCAGCAGCAGCACACCACAGAGACCCAGGGTGACGTTTGTTCTCTAAATGAGTCAGAGCTCATTCATGGAGTTTTGAAGTCGGAGCAGATTGGGTTCAGTTCCTCATTAATATTGTGTTCCTGGTGAGAAGTCAGGAATATGAACGTTAGAGGGAGGGAAGCCTAGAATAATCTCTCTCTGTTATTGTGAGTTTATAAGGGAGCACTCAGGCAGAACTGTTACATGGGCCAAATACACACAAGTGAAAAACTGGAGGTCTGGCCACTTTAAGCCATTTTAAGCTCTTTGAGGATTTGCTGTTATTACCTAAACAGTGAGTCGACTCTTCTGCTGCCAAAACTCTGTATTAATAGTGATAGAAAGTGTGATCACTGGTGTTTAAGGACACAAATGAACTGTGTGTGTTGTATCTAAACATGTTTAGGCCACAAACAGTTGGACCTAACACTGATGTGTGACAGTAACACACAGTACACATCTATGTACTTCTAGTTCTATCGCAGGGCCACGATAATTTGTCCCTGAAATAGAATAATCTGCATAAAAATGTTGCTTTAATGCAGGATCAGTTATAATAGCAGATCTGTGTGTGAGCAGGGCGACTGATATGTTTTCAAGTCAACCAAAAGGAGTTTGCATATTGATCGTGAGGCCGGCTGCTTCATTATTTACAGCTTTATTGCCATAAATAAATAAAGCACTCATTTCTCTTTCCATTTGCTAGTAATGAATTATTTCTCTTTAAGACATTTTAGGAGGAATATCAAGTAAACAATACCTTACCCAAGGCCAATAAACAAACCCATAAAATAGAAGCCAACATCGAATAAAGAAGCCAGAGGTCAAAGTGTCTAATAGCTAACATAACAACTCGGCATGAAAACACCAATAAAGCATAGGCGTCACATAATACAAACCTCTAAATAATATCTGCAATAATCTCAACAAAATGAATAGCAACTAACTGTTTAACTTTATAAGAAAAGGCATAAACCCAGCAGCACAGAGTCAAGTCACACTGCAGGGACTCACTTCTTTATTCAACCCAAAAACTCCTCATGCAGCAGAATATTTTCCCTGTGAAGACCTCAGATATTAAAGTGACAAAAGGTGGAATCTCATGCTATACGTCCTGCTGATAAAGATTATTGCACATTATATTTTCATGAAAGTGCTGCAGGCTAATATCACAATAAAAACAAAGCCCATTTCTCAGTTCCATGCGTGTGTGTGCAGAGGAGACAGGACAGGACGGAGCATCAGCCTGTGAGACGCCACCGGGCTTGTTAGCGGGCAGATACCTGACGCCTCGCCGCCATTTACATGCACAATATGTCGCGGCGTCATCTCTCAGTCCCTCATCTAAATAGGATTGCCCTCATGGCACCGGGGAACAGCATGGAGACAGAATCAGCTGACAGGCCTTGGCAGCGGACACCTTGGACCCATCTAATATCAGCATGAACCATGATCCTGTCAACCTTATTAAGTCTCCCAGATGGGTGACACGGCCAGAAATTGGCACTCACCTCTGTAAATCTGCTCATGTGCAGAGAATACAAGTCAGATTCTGCTGACATGAGCACACGGAGAGAAGTATAAACTCTTCCAGTTAAAGTTGACACCAAATGTCTGTAATAACGTGGATAACGATGACACTGACGCTCTTGATCATAATCCTATCACGGCCATGATGGAGACACTTTGCATGGTGATCACGGCGATGAGCGGGCTCCGTGCCGTGACCTGACACCGTCCACCACTGCACGGTGTTGCAGTATAACTTTAAGAGTAGCTTTTGAGTAGCAGGCAGTGGACTGTTATGCTGCACACATGAAATAACTCAGGCTAAGCATCGCACTATTAAGAAAGCACTGTCCCTAATTAGATGAGGACATAAACTCTTTAGATGAGTCGATAAGAGAGAGCCGCCTAATGTGATCTCCAGCAGATTGAAAAGCATTTAAGCCAAAGTACCAGTGACTGCTCAAATGAGATTGTGGCCACTGCTTTGGTTCCATCAGCATTTACCCCCCCCCCCCCATCCCAGCAATGGGCTGACCCAGGGAAAAAGCACAGAGTGATTCCTGATGCACTCATGAGGCTTTTCAATAACCGCCGAAGCATTCCTTACATCACCCGCTATGGAAGTAATAAGAAAGAAGAAGCAATTTCTGCCCATTTCAAAATCTCAGCACATTACTTCAAGTCAACACAATCACACCTCACTCGCTGTGATTTATTGTGCTTTAGTGTAAAAGTCTGACCCACTGAGCCGTCTGGCAAAGCTTTTAAAGCCTCTTTACAAGAATAAGAAGAAAGTGACTTCACTCCTGGAAGAGTTGAAGCTCATTATGGAGACCAAGTTAATATGTCACACGCAGAGGAACACACAGGTCAGACGCAAGGCCGTTAGATGAATCCCTCCGTGTTCTATCAGTCAGTTCCACATCCCAGCCTGACCTATAGTAGCCCAGAAACTAACAAACAACTAATCACACAAGACTACAAGACAGGAACTCTTTGTTGAAAAGGCTCAACATCACTTTTCCTCCCAGACTGAAGCTAAGATCTCCAAATCTCATTCTCAGTCTCAATGCTTGTAGAATTCTTATATTTACATTCAGCCCTGGTGCTGTTTACCAACGGGATCATTTGTGTACACAAACTGTGTAATTGTGCATGTGTGTACTGTGTGTCCCAGTGGAGGAGCAGTTATGTTACGTTCCTCATTATACAAACAAATAGATGCATGACAGGAATGAGATTCAGGGAATTGCTGCGGATGAGACAGAAGGATCAGAAATACTCTCTAGTAATCAAACTCCATTACGTTAATATAGGAAACCTTCCAACCCCTGCTTCGTCCACTTGTTTCCTCATTCCTGACACCTCACCCAGGCTTTGAGTCGGGCTGGGTCCACATTATATTCACATCAGGTGCTGTGATATGGCTCCAGGTCTGCGGTCTGTCTGTCAACATGTCTCATACCCGAGTGGATCCAAGCAGACTCCGTAGATCACTTGGCGCATCATAATCACCGCAGGAGGAAATGTGCTTTTTGAAGCCAGACAGAGAAGTGCAGGGGGAATTTGAGGCGTGCGCTGTAGTGAGGTGGAGCGTCGTGCTGCATGTTTGATCAGGTCCAATTACTCACGGGTCTGTTTCAGAGCTCCTCCCGAGGTTCCCTTTGGGGTCAGGGCGTCTTTTAAAAAGGAAATGAATGAATGCAGATCTGTTTTCTGTGTGTGTTTGCAATCCGGCTCACACAGTTGGACCTCTGGAGACCTTTGCTCCAGCCAAGCAAACGTCTCCAGCGCTCACCCAGATAAAGCTGCGGTGAAAATTAAAGGACCTGAACTGTGTCCAAGTGTGTTTAACGTTATTCCCTCCATACGGCCTTATCTTATCTGCCCTGGTGCCTAAATTGGAATATGAATCTTAGACTACTGGAATCTATTTAATCTCCGGCGGCGCTGAAAACATTGTGATTATGGCGCGGCGTGGATGGGGCAGCTGAATGCTTCTGATAAAATTGAATGGCAGGTCAGGAAAATACACACATTTTCCTTTTTCATGCAGTGCCAGAGATAAGTTTGAGATCTGGCAGATAATCGTACTCCTCTCTACTCCACAGTGATGACAGATAAATACAGAGTGGAAGGGCAGAGAGCAGAGTGAGAGTTTTTAAATCCAAGATGTAACTCATTTCTATAAAGCAGTGATAAAATAAATCTGCATGGGGTCTGTGAAGGGTTAATGCCTTTAAATAATGCACATAATACACAGAAAGAAGCAGAGGTTTGGATCAGATGGATCAAAAAGGCAAAGTGTGCAACAAACTGTTCCAAAATTGGTTGGAATTGCCTCAGATGTGCTCTGATCTTCACCTGGCACGCATCCAACATCTTCACACTAAGCAAAGTCTTCTTCCTCGTCTCCAGCCTCTTCCTCCAATCTTTACTTCCCTCCCTGCCTTTGGTTGGCGTCTGTTCCTCTAAAACTGTGTCAAACTGGCCTCTGAGTGACTCTCTAAAAGCTATTTGGAGTCAGACGGGGTTGAGTTTGGCGGAAGTGGCGGCGGCGGCCGCTGTGAAGGTGCCCTGTTCTGTAGGAGCTATCAGTCCAAAATACAAGCTGTCCAGAAATGCACTTTGCTTGCTGCTCTGCACACACAGGGCAGCGATGGAGGTGTGTGTGTGTGACACTTCTGCTGCAATACGTATAACTGAGGCGGTCGAAAGATCACGCAACCTCCACAGACCCAATGCTAACACTCATCTACATTCTGTGGCAGTAACTAAATATGATTATTGTTGGGGGCGACGCAGTTCTGTTGCCGTGAGTGACTGTGAGTGCATCAGTAATTGTTTTGGGGATGTAGTTACGCAGCGGCGACTTCTCACCGCCGGCGAGCGTTGTGTGATATTTCCCACTGGGAGATCAGAGATGGTACAGCACTTTGCTCCATGCTAGGCTGCCTCCAGTGCCTGAGCTCAATAATAAGGCTGTCAAGTTGATTTAAAAAGCTGGTGGCAGTGTTATGAGAGACACCATCAGATTTACAATAATTCATAAATCTCCAGCAATAAAGGATAAATCAGCAGAGGTGTAAAGTTTAAACTGTTTTTCCGTCTCCGTTCTCTCCGTGTCAGAGCTCAAAGGAAGGACACAATTCAACTGAGGAGGAACTGTTACACTGTTTACTTTTACTGTTAGGACTCCCAGACGCATCAAACCCCTCTGTGGATTCGGGCAAGTTCATTTCTGGCGCATGCACGTGATTATTAATTTAACCAGAATAAATGTGTGTCTTTGTGTGAGTGTGCAGTTGATTATTTATGTGCTTTTGTCCCCTTTTCACGGTTTTTAAGATCAGTTCAGTGTTTGTTTCACTGAAGTAGCTTTTGTGACTTAGTAGCCATGTTTATGAACTAAATGTAGATTTTGTGAACGCCACTCTAAAGTTTAATTTCAGTTTTACTCTTGTGCTTTACTCTGCATATGTAATCATCTAAGATCTTCCCTAAATTAGCTAAACACATTTAAAGCACTGTGTAATGTTTAAAAGGAACCCAAGGGGAACAGAGGAAGACTGAAGAGGAAAAACATTGGGGTTCATAAACGAAAATGTTAAAAAACCTCTGCGCTGCAAAAAACATTGCTGTATATTCCAGTTTGTAAAGGACCGACTGCAGGAGAAAGAAGAAAGTTCATTGCACCAAAACCTGCATCATAGGTCTGAGCAGCCTGAGGGCCTGGGCAGTGTGAAGTCCAGTGAGAGAGAGGGAATGTATTCAAAATTGTATCACGAAATCTCCACAGCAGATTTCTGGACTTCCTCACAATTAGAGCTGGTAGTCATGGCTTCTTCTTGAGTAACTGTGCTGTGATCATACTGTATGTATGAACACACCCTCTTACACCCTCATTTACACATCCTGGGATGACCCCTGTTACGCCAATGTCCTCACACATCCTGAGGAAGTGCTGTGCTGTGTGCTTCAGCTAGGTCTGCTTCCCTGCATGTGTGAATAATGCTCTTTATTTCAGCTTCTGAAGCAGAGGGATGCTGGTGAAACACGCTCCTGTGCATCAGTGTCCTCAGCATGCAGCACTTTGAAAACAGCCTGATTAGTATGAGCAACATGTAAGCACAATAGTCCACTGCACTGCTGGCAGATGTGAGTCGTATTTGTTTGCAGCGCAGTGAGAGACGGCAGGGAGCTTCATTTGTTTGGAGGATCTGAGGGCTGAACTGAGTTCTGTTGTCATTTCAACATTTTAATCTCATTAAAAACAGCAGGTTCTAATTCGATCCAAATTGGCAAAAGGGAATAAGGTTTCTCTCAAAGTTTGTGCCTTGAATTTTTTCAGAAATAACAGCTGACACAGCACTTTATCTGGAGATACACACACAAACACACACACACTGTTTACAATGTAAGTAACAAAAAGCTATTATCAGCACAGCGCATTGCAGTGGCGGTGATGTCGCTCTATAGTGTTGATAGAGGGGTCAGGAGCAGCAGCTGATATCTAATAGAGGTGCCAATCGATTACGCGGTCATTAATTAACCTGACTGAAGTGAGTGAGTGTGAATGATAACAAGTTAGGGGTTATAAATATAAACTCTCAAACCTTCCTCTTCTCTTCTTTGTGGCGTAATAAGTAAACTCACCTGTTGATTTAGCTCCACACACACACACACACACACACACACACACACACACACACACACACACACACACACACACACACCCCCAATCCAGTGTCATCTGCTTTTTTAACCATAAGTTATCTCTGTTGGTCTGCATGGGGAGCCTGAGTGGAGTGAGGCGCTGCCAGAGAGCTGCAGGCCAACAGATCTTAGCAGAATCACTTATTCAGTTATGTGATCAGATTGTGTCTCATAGCAACCACAGCCTCTTTCCCCTCAAACACCAGAGGGAATTTCCAGGAAATCAAATATCTTTGTTATTTTATCTTTCAACATTTATCGCCAATTTTGCATTTGCGAGTTCTGAAGCTTGTGAAGTTAATATGTGTGTGTAGGTTTGCTTTCAGAATGGACAGTAAAAGTAAACTTGTAACAGTAAAAGTGTGTGACATTTGGGTTGACAATGTCAGAAAATGAATCAAATGTAAATCAGAGTTGTGTGAGTGAGCAGGAAAACTTTATGACCTCATTTCCCCCAAGAGTCTAAATTATACTTTGTTTCTAAATGAGTCGTAATTAGATTGCAAAGAGCAGCGGTCCAAGTAGTTTGCTGCTAACAAGCGTTTCAATCACGAGCTCAGACAGCACAGTTTACAAACTCTGCTGGTTCAGTCTGATCTCTGACCTTTCAGGTTCCAGATCAGGGTTTGAAATCTGTGTGGTGTCACCGCCTGACGCTGCGTAGGAGCTCTGTCATGTTATTGCTCCATTCTCTGCCTTTAAAAGGTTGTTGGAAAGGTCGCAGGCGGACAGGTAAACGCTGTAGTCGGGTGAACTTTGAGCTCAGGAAGGAGCCGTATACTGCAGCTCTGCACAAGGTTTCGTTTTTTGCTCCATTTTGAAAAGCTGCATTGAGGGAAATAAACAAATTGCAGCGTCTGTACTTTCAGGAACGCAGTGTGCTTTTACGGTGGTCTGCCCTGGTCGACACTCTTTTTGTACCATTCATCCCCCGTTTCCATTTCTAGCTATGTCTCTTAAACAATCATCATGTCGCAATGTACGTATTCCTTCTCGCAGACTCTTAAAGGCGTTTGGATGGGAGCGAGCAATGGAGGGAGCGCTTAGAAGAAGAACACTTGAACGGTGGATAATTTGCTTAAGAAGGGAAAGGTCAGTGGTCTGAGGTTGGTTTAGTGTTTTGCATTTCCCTCTCAGGACGTGAAGGCGACACAATGACATTCAAGGAGGAGGTGCAGCAGGGTTAATTGGGCTGGAGGCTTAAAAAGAGGAGCAACGTCTTTTTATAGCTCTAAAGTGGTATTCACACCTCGCCAGTGTTTGCCAGGCTCCTTTGATTCATTTTAACGGTAGAAAAAACATCTCATTAGCTTTCTGATTGCTAATGAGAGACTGGAGTTTGTCCACATTTACTCAGGAAAAAGAGAACAATTCTAACATGTATGGGAAATGTTTAGAGTGAACGGCTCTCACTGTGGTTGGCTGGAGTCTCTGAGCCTTAGAGATGACTTTGTAACCCTTCGATCGCGGCATCGTGTTGTGCTTGTTGAGACATTCGAGTCGACTTGAGGTTCTATTGAAGTGATATTTAGATTCAACAGGCTGGCAGTGAGCAAGCAGAGGTGTGTCTCATCTGACTGAAGCCAGCTATCAATCAAATGTGGTTAATTGAGTGAGTGATGGCAGCGTTGTCAAAGCTGTATCTTGTGTTGCCAGGTTGTCTTTGTCCTTTAGGAAAATGTGGAAAAGATGCACATTTATAATAGATTCTCAGATTGTGTACAGCACGTGTAAAATCCTGTTATTTAAATATCCAACATCACATTTTAATAGCTAACATCCTGAACTGGAGGCGGATCAGGAAGTGTGTTATCACTTATGCACTCAGGAATCATTTGCAGTGAGCAGATGAAACAGTTATTGACCTAAATCATGCCGGTTGTTTGTTTTAGTGTTGTGCGTCTTACATGTGGACGTGTGTCTGGTTGTTTCGTGTGTAGGCATGCGACATTATCAGGCTATTTTTGCCCGGGCGAGTAAATGAATCATCACAGCTGGTGGGTATCAGCTCCTGATCCTCTCACTGTCTCCTGATGACGAGCAAAGAGACCAACTCAGAAAGTAATCAAGCGTGCCATTATGTGCCGCAAACTCACTCCGAAAATATCAACAAGTTCCCTCCTTCAGTGTCTTTATTCATCACAGTCATCTGGTGGTTTCACACACACACTGATTCATTGTTGTTCCTCTTAGTCTGAAGTGTGAAGGAGGCAGTAGAGCCGGCTCAGTGGGTGGAAGTTCACAACCTTTATTTAGTTTCCCTCTCAGATTTGCAACTTTACTTTACTTTCTACAACTAAATAACTACCGACTAACTTATGAAGACCTATGACTACATTAAGATACATCTCTTATCACTTATCTCAAGCTGGGGCTTCTCCTGTAACGCCGACACAACAGCCAGGACTTTCATCTCTTCATGAATAAGGGATTTAAACAACTGAACTCAAACTCATTTACCAAACAGTTTGAGAGCACTTGAGCCAGTGCACATGGATGAAGTTTGTCAGGACTCCCAGAGATCATGCAGGTAAACTGACACGGTAACAGTCACAGCTATCCATCGTAGAGTCACATCAGAGTAGAGACAACGCCATTAAGACTGATGGACTCACCCGCTGCCCGCCTGTTCAAAGGGACCTCTGCTTTTACCAAATCCTCTGTGGCTCCAGCTTGAAGGCGAGTTAAAGTGTGTGATTGTAATCTGCTCTTATATGAACTCCCCCAACAGCAGCCAATATGTTTTCATCCAGGCATTTCAAGGTGATACATCACTTGCATGCGTCTTCTCCCCCTATGGGACAACCTGAGCTCACTCCACTGTCACGTTTGTCTCGCTCTGTTTACTACCACAGAGGAATGGAGAGATGATGAGCCAGATACACACACACACACACACACACACACACACACACACTGTTGTTGGTGAGTTTTGGCCTCTTGCTGATGAAATACCATGTTTAAAAATCACATTTCCTTCCAAATAGCTGGTTTTATAGTATTTCAGAAGTCAGAGTCAGGCTGCAAACGTATGCATGAGCTTTTAAGCACTGCTCCTGCTGTGGTTCACTGAAATGGAAGTGAAAGGATCAAACAGGTGAGAGAAATGGAAACAGAAAAGCAAAAGCACTCAAAAGCAACTACGGCTTCATATCTTTCCTTTACCGTCAAACTAACCTCAGGTCAGTGCTCAGGAGAGGAAACTGTATCTACATCAAATGGTCATGAACCAACTCACTCTGGTGCTCCATCCTGACTCTGAGCCATTACTTCGTGTGTGTATCACATCTTTGTACATTTAAAATAATGAGAACAAATCACAGACATACAGAAGTTCAGATAGGAGGTCAAACAATAATAGCGTTAAAAAGAATCGTCAATGGATTTTCTGTCCCATTGAGTTCACCTGCTGAGGTGAGAGTGTGGGGCTTTGTCTCACTTGTGTTAATAAATGAGATGTCTTCCTTTGAAGAGGATGCTTTCACAGGTGTGACTAAATAATGATGCAGCATTGAGGCAGAGACAAACAGGAAATGAGAGGGTTGGTATGAGAAGGAGTCAAGAGAAGGATAAAGAACATTGTCTGCAGTGATTAATGGCCTGGTGCAGATTTGCAGCCTTCCTTTGGTTTATGAATACAGGAGGTAAACAAGGCCACAGCCAAGGAGGCCAATCCAGCCTCACGTGCTGTTTGGTTTCCCTCTGAAAGGGTCAGTGATTGACGCTGATTTAGCTCCGTCCACGTTGAGAGGAAATGAATAGATGCCAATCAGTCTGCAAGGCCTCCCAGCTGTAGATGCTGAGATGTAATTACGCGTTTGCTGGTTAGCAGAAGTTTTTGACTATGTCTTGCAGTTGTCCTCTCTTGGTTGAAGACAACAGCAAGACAGCACGTATCGCTCCTTTGGGCAAACAATGCAAGTCTCCACTTCTATCTATCATAGAAATAAAGCCACAGCTCTATCATAAATATGTAAAATATAGATGAGAGTGAACACTGAGGCTCCTTGCTGTAGTGCTGCATGTTAAGTTGCCAGGTCACACTTGAGTTACTAACATAGAGCAATTTCATATCATTCAGTGACGCTCATAAGAATAAAAAGTCTTTATTTCCTGCTCTACAGATTCAGACTCGCTCTAGAATCATGCAGCATTGTGAGTCCTCACCAAGGCCAGCCGGCGTGTCAGATTAGCACTCACTCAAGCTGGTAAACGTCCTCATAGATTCTACTGGAAAGGATATTAGATGGAATTTTATTTGTGTACAAAAATGTTGATTTACTAGTCAATAAAAATGTTGTAATTGACTCCCATCAAAGTCTCCTGTAGCAGCTGGATTGTCATAGCAAAGCCCTGCAAGGTAACAGGGAGGAGGCTGGATTAGATATGAATACACACCACCTTCTGATAAGTAATTAGTTGTCTTAATATGTTAAATCATCTTTAAATGACATCTCTTTGTGTTCAGCCAGGCGTGATTTCCATAAAGATGAAAGCAGAGCAGATCACCTTGTTTATTCTGTGTCAGAGCCATGTGGCATCACAGGGCTGAGCCTTATTAAAAATCTCATCACTGTATGTCGGCAACATTTCCATCCCACTGTGCGTCTCACTGAGGCCCTTTGTGAGCCGAAGAGTGCAAAGATTGTGTATTCCGGTCCTTCCAGAGAAGCTCATACATATATTATAGCCAGACAATTGCACCCATGCATGTTTGGATGAATACTGAGCATGAGGTTCTTCAGAATGCTCAGTCTAATGATTGTAAATGTTACATCTATCAGGAACATCTCAGATATTTTGTTTCCAGTCAGTGTTTGTACCTCACCTTGAGACAAAAATCAAAGAGCATTTAAGGACAACAGATTGAATTTAAAAGCTTCATTACATACAAAGGTGTACACTGTAAAGAGTAATCATCAAAATAAATGTGCAGATTAAGCAAAATAATCCTTGTTTGTATGATTCAGACAATCTGCCCTCAGGGAAACATCCTTGATGTTCAGTAAATACTTTTATTGCCTATAAAGGAAGATGAGATAAAGATGTTGTAAGAGTATTGAGCCTCTGCTGGTGTTAAAGCATTTTGTTTCCAGGAAATATTAGTGTTGGTCATGTGTTAGAGCCACATTAACCCCACAAATGATCCGTCCTGTTAGATATCTACTAATGAGAGCATAGAATAAGGCCACACCCTCAACAGCATGGGGTCCTAATTGTTTTCAGTCTGTTTGGAGGTTGCTTAAACGCTCCTCATGCTGCATCCTCCTCCATCCTCGCGTCCTGATTGAAACACGGATGGGAGGAAGCTGCAGAGACGGCTGCCATTCATTCCTTTCATGGAGAGAATAAATGCCACTTTTTCTGTCTCTAATTTTAGCGTCAGGCAGTTTTGTGATTGATTTGAGGAGCCAAAGACAACTCAAGACCTGTTTACTTTCAGGAATTAGATCAAACCAGGGACCGGGTCAGATTTTGAGTGGCGTTTTGTAAAGAAAGATCCTTAACTAACCTCTTCCATTCACATCATGGAGATAAAAACCAAACTGTGCTTCTCTCTATTCATATTTCCTATCTGGGCGACTCACACACCTCTTAGGTGAGTTATGCATGCATGGAAAAAAGGTGTTGCTGCCTGAAAATGAGGTTTGATCTTCGCCTCAAACGCACTCATGAAACAACGCTGCTGCCCCACAGTGTTTTCTCAGTTATGTTTTTGAAAGATAGATTTAATATTAATGTATTCAGTCGCCGCTGTGCTCAGTAGAGGGGTAACTTTCATATCCCTAATAGAGATTTCATCTGTGATCATGTATTATCATCAACTCGTTCCTGATCTGTCAAGTTCCTGCAGCTTTTCCGTTTCTGTCACTCCCACCAAGCTGGACCCAGGATCCTGGCAGCCGCTGAGGTGTGGACCGGACGCGGTTGATCTTAATAATCAGAATGTGCCGCACAGAAATTGATCTACGTGCTGGCGCAGCTAAACTCTAAACATGCTGAGCTTTTCCCTGTGGATCTCTTGACTTAAGTGGTTCCACTTAAACCGACAACTCTGGATTGGGGCTCTTTGTGTTGATGCCGGCGTTTCAGCGTTTCAGTATAACTTGGAGGAATCAATGTTGGTGTGTCCCTCTGGGGCCTCTGCTTGTGGATTCTGCTTCACCTGGCTTATCAAAGCTTGCAAATCCAGCTGATGCCCTTGACATGGGATGTGGATAAACTGTACAACTTTGTTTGCTTCGATTTTAAATTCCTCAAAAATCCTCTACAACAGAAATATGTACTGAGATAAAGCCGCAAAAAGTGGATGTGGGAGCTGGTTTCTAAAGTTCCCTTTATATTGGTGTTGACACTCATTCACCCTGTGCTCATTTGTTCCCTGTGTTGTTCGTGTCAGTGAGCCCGTCACACCTCTGAGGGGTGTGTGTGTTACCCTCTGATCTTGGCACAGTGAGTCAAGACATCACAGCAGATTTATTCAGGGAGGTTATGTTGCAGCTTTAGGTTAAGAAATCCTGGAGCTCTTGTCTCCTTTCCTTAACCCCGACTCTCTCTCCCATGAATTCCATCCACATGCAGCTATTTCACATCAGGAATTTATGTTGAGAGGTAAAGGTCAGTCCCAACACACACTCAGAGTTCATCAGTAGCACAGTGTGTAGTTGCTCCTGTGTTGTTGGAATCTAAATTATTCTTTTATGCCTTCGTGTTGCATTAAGACACCAATATCTAAGCTTTCATCTGGATCTGGACCAAGCTGCTCTTTGTGACTCCTTGCTTTGCTGATGTATTATTCCTGAAGAAACTGAGACAAAAAAGGTTGGATTCCTTCCCGAAGACCTTTAATGTGAGCCTACTAATAAACAAATAACCAAAACAAGGGTCTGTGTTCAAGCTGTAATCCCTCAGCTAAAGGACTCGCAGCACACCTAAAACTCTTTCATCCTTTTGCCTCGGTCATCCAACAAAAACAAGTTAGTTATTTGAAAACTTTGGAGAGCAATATATCCAATTCACCAGGGTCACCACTTCTGCATTTCAGCACAAGGCAGGAACAGGAGTATGTTTGCCCTCCTGTTTGTTCTGCCGTGTTTGTGCATTTGTTTCACCCCTGGTCGCCTCCATGTTTGGCCTCTTATCTTCTGTGTGCAAGGCGACCTCTAGGAAACCCTTTACTTGACCTCAGAAGAGGACACTTGAGACACCTGAACCCATAGAGGATACTTTACCCACCAAAGGTGCATCTACAGCACTATTCAGAGACTGAATCAAATGGATAAATAAGCGCATTCTGATTCACATTTGCATTGAATGTGTGAATTTCTATATTTTCAATTGTTACAAAGCTTTGCCAGTTCATTCTTTACAGCCTGAAGGGGGAAGTGAGGCCCTAACGTTACAGGGAGAGTATGTAAGTGACCTCAGTCTCCGCCGTTGCCCTCATATTCGCCGGCAGGATATTTCAAGGAAAGTTGCTCATCCCAATGTCAGCTAAAATCAGATAACTTGAGGTTTCTGATTTGTATGCAAATGGAATAAATGTAATACTGAGGCAGGGGAGCGGCAGGGAGATTAATAATGTCGCTGGTTGGTGAATAACCAGATGTAAGGTCCAGCTCTGCACAGTGACGTCCCTTAAAACATGTGACCCTGCCCTCCCTGCTCTCCCTGCTCTCCCTGGTGAGGCTGAAGAAAGTGTCAGTTTGGAATGAGGTTTTCACAAGTGACATAAGTGTAGATTCTTTTTGTAATACAACCTATCAATAACCTCTGTTTGTTAGGTTTGGTTGATGGGAGTCTGATTTTCTTTTAATACGGGATAAAAGTTTGGGGGAAAGAAATCAAAGCCCATTACTTCACCCTTCATGGAAGCTTTACAGAATTACCGAATCCGTTCACATACTTCTGCCCTCTAAAGCACACGTCAGTTTTCATTGCCAATTTATCAGTAACCCATTTTTTTGGGGGGGAACATCTGTTATTGCAGAACATAATAGAAACCAGAATAATGGCTTTTATGCAGTCCTCCTTCTGCTTTAGCTGTGAGATAATATTTTGTCCCTTAGCAGAAGCCGCAGCCACTATTAATGGCCTTTTAACTTTATAAAGCCTGCATCTTTATCCTGTCACTATTATAGGTTGGTTGGTTCCTAATACAGGCAGGCAGGTGTCGTGTTCATAAGCACCAGGCATTTTGTCACATGCAAACTCACAACATTTTCGTTTTTACAGCAATTAAGGCAAAAACACAATGTCTATATGGACAGAATTAATAGGAATCTGTTGTTTACCACAGGCACTTTAAGCATTGTGTTCTGTCGTAATGTAGGTGGAGGAAATGAGGTGTGTCACTGCGCCTGCATCCTGCCTAAAGTACCCAAGCGGAGTGGTACACAAATATGTAATACAATGTGTACCAGGGCTGAACAATGTGTTGCATTATGGCGATGAGTCATTTATGCCATGTGCACACGGCGGAGGGCTGGGAGAAAATGAATCAAGTCATTGAGCTTTACAAAAGGCTTGAGAGGGGAGCTGTACAAATGTTATTATCCCCTCACCGCTTGTGCTCCTCTATGACACACACACACACACACACACACACACACACACACACAGAGGATGCTGTATGCAAAAGAGACGCAGCTCGACTCGGCTCAGCGGCTACTGGTAGTGGAGGAAGCAGGAGATTGGGTCTCTAAATGAGGTAGCAGGTGTGTGTTACAAGCTACAAAAGACACTTAAAACACAGATCATAACAGTGTGCCTGTCTGTCGTGTGGCAGAGAATCAACTTTTAAACAAGAAGACCATTTATAAGCTAAGGTATTGTGTAGGTTCAGATCTCAGCTCTGTGTGTCTCCGCCTGCTCTGCATTTTCTGTGGAGGAGCCAAGGCCTTGCCATAATACTGTATTCTGTAGTGAAATTGTCTAGAGTCCTGATGGAGAACTCAACTTCACCTCTGATTACTGCTGATAGACTCAAACATCCAGGAAGGAAAGGGGGAGAAAGGCATTGTGGGATTGTTGTGAGCATAGAGCTTTCCCATATGCTGACCGGTGGAAAGGAAACTTGGACAGCCCTCAGAGAGCTGGCATCTCAGCACCATAATCCTGAATGTATTACCTCAATCCTCTACTGTGGCATTCTGCAAGCAGAGTGCGGACAGACTGCAGTCAGGTGGAAGGTTTTGGGCACTGGAGTTGTACGAAAGTATTACCAAGAAGATGACTTGGATCCAGTTTTCAGTGAATCCTGTCTTGTACGTTTCTTTCCAGGAAGAAGTTTTGGTCAGTGAAAATAGAACATATATGATTATAAATATTTAACAAGCACAGCTTTTCAACCATTAGGCCCTGTGGTTCCTCTTTTACTGAGGAGCTTAATAGCCTCCTGCTTGGGACAGGTGTTGTGCAAATTGCCTTCCCTAAATGATTTATGAGGGAGTTTCTTCATGTTGACATAAAGAGTGAAGCCTCTGTGATGCTGAAATAGGAGATTTAGCCTGGATATAAAAAACCCAAGTGACTGAGGGTGAATATCTGTTTTTCACTGTTGATATTAGCATTGACTTAAAATGAGAATTGAGCCAATCTATGACCGATCAACCTGTCAGTTAGCTCAGTTAGATTACCAGTAAGAACCGTTGTTTAGTGGCTGTGAATGCCAGAGGCTGGGACTGAACATTTCCAGTTGGTGAGGCTTCAATTGGATTTATACTTCTGCAAAGGTAAACATTAACGTCTCTGTGGACCTCCGCAGCAAAGGGCGTACAGGGAGTGTTACAGAGGATGTGTGTTGTTGCACAGTCCAGCGTGTCGGAACAAGGGATTGACTGAATTTCCCAATTACCTGTCAGGAGGTTGGTGCCAAACGGAATGAGGCAACATGTGCATAAATGTGTTGGTGGACAAGCATAACATGTCCTTTATTCTGAAGGGTCAAGCCAGGTGTTAGACACAAGGTGTGTGTTCTGAATTGGTCGATACGGGTTGAATCAAACAATCAGGGAACAAAACTATATCGATTCTATGACTTATGTTTCAAAAGTTAAAGGCCAAAACATGATAGTAGTTATTACGGCGCCACCATCTGGACCCTTGGCACCAAAATGGAACAGATTCCTTCTTGGGTCATGTCCAGCCTGCTCGCCAAGTTTCACGAAAAATCGTTTTAACTTTCCAAGTAATCCTGCAGATAAAAAAGAGCAGACGCAGGTGAGAACATGACCTCCTCTGTGACAGGTAATTACGCCGGTCGTCAACTATTTCACATTTGCGATGTGTCTCTCAGTCCCTGTCACCCCTGCTGTCCTCGCCGTGTCCAGACTCTGACCACTATCCCTCCTTATGTGTGTGTCTTTGTTCAAATGTGTGTCCTTGGTCAGTGCTGCCATTCTTCGTCTGGCAGCGGCTTTATCTCACAGGCACAAGCAGCTGGCACCATAACGTCCCTGCTCACCATAGAAACATGCTTGCCAGCTACAGTATATGATTTCATGGTAAATATTTCCTGTTTACCTGACGGTCTGGGTCTGAAATGAGACTCTCTCTAGTCCGTAGGATCTCTGCTGTCCTTTGATTGAAGCGAACTATCTGCTCATCCATCCGTCTTTGCCCTACACCTGCTTATCCTGTTCAAGGTTGTCGGGGGCCGGAGCTTATCCATGCATACCAGTTAAAGCCTATTAAAACCACTAAATCTCCAAACTTCATTTCCATGTCGCAATCTCAGGTTGTTAAAAAAAACTTCTGTCCCTTTCTTGTTTTCCATGATCTATTGTTCTGCTTCCATTATCAGAGGACTACAGATACTTATAAACTAACACCTATAAAAGCTACCTGGTATGTTTGCTGAACAGTAATTTATGCGCTGTTGCAAATGTCAGAACAATAACACCTGGGTTGGATCATCATCCACATCAAGGCCCATTAGGAAAGACACTAACTTTAAAGTTGTGGACACGATATTTAGACCAATTACAGCCAGGGGTGAGGAATCAGAGGTCAAGTCCACCCTTACGTCCCTACTCAAAGAGTGACAAGCGGCTAGAACCACAGTGTCCTGAGCCTCACGAGACGTTTGTGTCTCAAACAGCGTTGGAAGACTTTATAACGTCGCAGATAGAGCTTTATTTTGTGGCCAGATGGCTAAAACATAAACCCCATGTGTGTTAAATCTACATTTTTAGGGTTTAGCTAGCTTATTACTATTTAGCTAAAATATGGAGACACGGCTTTGAGAGATGTTTTGTACAGACTGTTGGAGTCTGCATACTCATTTTGGCTTATAAGTGAGCACTATTTATTCATGGTCTGTTCATATTTCCTGTGTAAATCCCATTTAGCGCACGCTGAGGTTTTGTGTAAGGATTTGAGCTGTTAGCCTTCACATTATGATAAACAGAACTCAGCGGAGCAGGAACCCACTGAGCACCAGATCCCAGACTACTATGCCTCACACCATCACTCAAATTGAATCGTAGCAAAAACCAAAGACTCATCATCGCCATCATCATCATCATCATCGCCATCGGCAGCAGCGGCATAATTTTCCAGGCATATCAAAGTCAAATGGTTTCATTCTGCATTTGGATGCTTTGTGGTTTGATGAAAGCCATTACAGTGATTTGAAGAGAGCTCGTTTCTCCCTAAAGTCCCATTTATCAGCTATTCACTCTACTTTTACTACATTTACTGACTATGTGAGGCTGCTCACACACAAGGAGAAGCACAATGGCACCATGTTGAGTGATTTCACCTCGCCCACCTTGTGGCCTACACATGGAGTGTTGTTAACTTTGGATGACGCTAACTAGCAAGCTAGCCGCTCCCAAAGCTAACTGCTGGCCGCAGATGCTACGCTAGATGCTAAAGTAATATAATTTTCAGTCTGTTCTGTCGACTATATTACTGCTCACACTCTGGCCCTGATCTTGGTAAGCTATCAGACATTGTTTGGTAACTTGAACGCACAATGAATAAATGTTTTTAATACATAAATCTGCTTCTCATTTATCTTTTTGTTTCTGAGTATTTAGTCTTTGAAATTTGCCAGGAGTACTTGGGCCCTCACAGCCAAACCGCTGGATTACTGGTGAACTAAATGGTTTGATACATTGGAGTTTTACTCTTAAACCACAGCTGGAGACTTGTACGGCTCAGACGGCTTATTAGAAAGACTCAGAACTAGACATTGCTCAAGGGTAAGACGTGTGAGTGCTCATGACATGAGACAGGAGACACGTGGATGTATTTCAGTAGATGTAATGTCATCCACTCTACTGGTAATTACTGCCCTGTGTGTGCGTGTGTGTGTTTACATAATCGTGGTCTGCAGGGGTTATGGTGTGAGTAACGGGTTGTTTCTTTTCCTGGGTGAGTAATCACAGGCTAATGAGCGGCTGGATACATCAGCTCAGATTTTCTTCCCCTGTCAGTGATCGCAGTGACTCACTTTTTCTCAACAGGTGATTGATGACTTACAATCTTGAGCTGCCTCACACATAGAAAGTGGGCGATCAACTCTGAGACGCCGTCTGCTTTAATAATCAGTTTGAATCCAATCACAAGTGTCCCTTTTTTTGCATCAATACGCAGAGTAGATCCAGTGTAAGGCAGGAGCGACATTCTGGGTTTGTCATGAGGAGATTTGGGTAACATGCTTCTAAAGACAGCTTTCATTTGGATATAATGTTTAATTCCATCCATTTTCTGATCAGTAGTGCATGATATGTAAATGTTTACAGCTTAGCTTTACTCTGAGACCAGTCACACCCCTTGAATGAAATGACAGTGACTCGTAAAATGGCATGAATTTCTTGAGAAAAGGCTTTATTTACGCAAAAATGAACATGGAAGCTCAAACTTAAAGTTAAAAGACACTGTATCGACAAATAGAAAATTTGATCGCGGTAGACTTGAAAGGGTTTTGCATTCCTTTTATTTTTTATAAAAAACAGGTTTGAGGTTTAGGTCTATATTAACCAGGAAAATCAATGTTGCTGCCTCCTGTCTGAGAGAGACTTTCATGAGTCTGCAGAGGTACACAGGGTTGGTGATCAATACTAATGACACCAGGCACTCTCATATTATTTTTTTGAAGTTCCGAGATTTCAGGTTTCTATTAGCACATTTCCAGCCTCCATTGATGGTTGATGGAGGCCGGCACCATGAGAGAACTCAGCCGCAACCCATGAATAATATTCTCAAATCAACCAAACAGATGTCCAAGCAGTATCACTGTGATGGTAGAGCTTCTCTACACAAATCTTATTTCTGCTTAATTAGCTAACTGGGGTCTTTTGTGAAAATCTTACTATTGTTTGTATGCATTGAAGGCTTTTGTGGTGCAGGGGATGATGAATGTGTGGAAAAGGACCGTGCCAAGACTTGTGTTGGAAGAGATAAGTTTAATCAATGATGCATTCCTAATGGTCTCCAGCAGAAAAAAGCTTCAGAACCTGCTTTAATCTGGAAAATCATTATGGGTGTGTCTTCTTAATGTTGACATTTCAGTTTTCAAAGACAGAAATGTCACGGAAGTAAATCAAATTACAAGATTGTGTGCGGTTTAAACTGGATTGACATTTCCTCAGATCCACAGATACATCAGTCATCTGCTCTAGGTGTTTGTTCTAGTCTTTTTGAGGTTTGAGAACTCAACATCAAAGAATCGTTTGGATTTAAGTCTGGAGATCAGAACATACCAAGAGATGTATGTGGACTAATGTGAGTGTGTGAGTAAAATCACACCCAATCCCCAGTGACGAATATCCTAGCAAAAATAAACATATGCACAGATTGAGCGAAGGAAGGTGTGTGCATGTGTGTGATCTACTTCACTGCTTCACTAGAATTACATATGAAAGGCAATGCTGTATAGTTTAATTCAACCGTACAGATGGCCGACAAATTAAAGGAAAAACAAGCACATCGGGGTAATTCATAAAACACGCTCATAAACCTATCTGCCCACGCTGTTTGCACACACGGCTCTTAAATGTGCAGCAGCTCATCAACACGCCAATATTCGGCCGGCTTTTACCCGGTGAACCCTGCACAACAACGTGTTGGTAATGGGCGTCCGGCATGCTAATTAATCACGGGACGCTTTATGAATGAGTTTCCATTATCACAGCAGAATTAATTAGCCCTATGTTGGGCCACCAGGAGCCACCAGAACAGCCTCAACGTGCCGCCACATACACTCCACAAGTCTGTGGGATCCTTCTGGAGGGCTTGAGCACCATTCTTCTCAAGGACAACCCCTCAATGTAGTGTTATGATGGGTTTTGCAGATAGTCTAAAATATCTCCCATATGTATTCAGTTGAGTTGAGTTGGGTTTGTGTTAGACCATAAAAATCAAAGGCACTGCTTCAAAACCCTATAACTATAGATATGAACAGTTAACCCCAAACGCATTGCAAGTTTTCAACCAGTGACTGGATTTTCTTGTGCTTGTGGGGAAATATGGCACAATATGAATGAAGTCTGATGCAGTGAGAATGATACAGGTGAGCACTGAAAATGCAACAACAGAGGGTCGTGGAAACTGAACATGTTTAATTTACTGCAGCAAGTCTAGCAACGCTCCCTGTGTAATACTTCACTCAATCCACCCTGAGATGTCTGTTGTGCTGTTGTGCAAATCTCAGGGAGCAAGTCTGAAGGGATGCGTTGGGAAAGTAGCAATCCCAATGTCAGGTTCATTTTTTTTATCCATTTTCCCTCTGCGAAAAGTCTTTTCTGAAATGCATAACAACATTTAATGGTTAAATCTGCCAAACCCCGAATGGGATATTGACCCCATAGCCCGAGATTCAACATGAAGCTGGGGATTCTCTCTGCATTCCATACTATGCAGATAAGTACAAAGGCTTTGTGAAACATATTAGGCTCTGTAGGAGATATGAAGCAGTGAATCTGAGACTAATGCCTGAGGGTGATACCTCAGTGTCAGTGTTTTGGCTTTTAACTGCTTTAAGCCTCTTCGCAGGCTTTCAGCCAACTGTCATGCTGTCATAAGCGCTTGTTTGTAGGAGGCTTGGCTGGTGATCAAATTAAAGTCTGCAATGAGAGCAAACAATTAATTTTACGTATCTGATTGCTGTCCCTCGATGTATGGAATGTATTGAGGAGTGTGATGATACAGGGGTATACCTTTACAACCACAATAGAAGATGTGTCAATCAAACCCACAGACCAACCACAAATCTTTACACAGAGTTCAGCCAACTCTTGACCTCAGTATATAAGGATCTATCTGGCATGTAGGTCAAAAATGTGAACTTCATCTGTGATTGAGGCCTTCTGTCCCTTTTTTGTATTTTTCATATAGTGTATATGGGTTTAATATTTATAGAGTTCAGCCAGAGTTGGTCTGGCAAAACTTGAAAAGCCCTGTATCTCAAAACTTGTCTGTGGGCGGATAGATCCATGAAATGCAACGGTTAGGAACTGTTTAAAAACGAAACCATGGTAGACAAGACAGTCTGCCAGGCAAAACATCTGCTGGATTGACTCATGGCACAAAACAGGAAGTCGTTTTAATAGAAACAGTAACAGCGTTGCACACACACTGTACGCCGCTGAGCACTCATTTGGTTACCAAGCTGTTGTCGACTAAAGAGCACAAGAGACACTCTGCGTCTCCCTGTCTTCATCTTTGTCCCCTCTCCTCTGTCTCCCTGTGGGTTTGATTTGTGGTGCCGTCCTTTGCTCATTAACCTGTGGGTTTGCACACTCACTTACTAACACTGTAGACAAAACAGGGCATGAAATATGTGGCAGATAAATATACAGCGAGCAAGGAATTGATGAAGTTTCACAGTATGGATGCACTTTATATGAATATATTCAGGATCCTGCCAGCCAATCAAATTCAGCCTGTCACAGCTGATGACAGCTCCTTTCCAACAAGCTTCATATTGGAAATACTTTGATGTTCACCTTCCTCTGACTCCTCCTGTCTGTGGCAAAGAGTGCCAACCAGAATAAATCTAACCATACTCATTTTAGTTCGAAACAAGTACTGTCCACTTCCCCTTCTCCTCCAAATATGAGGATGCTCAGAAACTTGGGCCTGTGGCAAATAGGCTGCCACATGTTGAATAGCTGCTTTCAAATTCAAACTCCATCCATGATGACACAGTTGCTTCCTGTATCATAGTAACACCTGCTCTCTGCTCTCTGCATGCTCTCTTTGGTTCACCTGTGGCCTTCAAGACCTAAATCCATGCGAATTTGGTTATAAAGTTCTGCGACTGTACTGTATTTTGGTTTCACAAGCGCTAAATCGGTTGTTGGTGTTGTTACTGTGTGTTGCGTTGCTCTTCAGGGCTAGAAATGTAACACACTGGCTCTTCCATTCAACTTTGTATTGCAAAAGTTTGGCATGTCAGTCAAACAGTCCACCTGGAGAACACATGGTTGAATGTTAGACAGGCGGCTTAAAAGTGTTGAACACCAGCTTTTTGGGTTGGCTGGGAGGTGATGCAGACGTTTAACCCACATGGTGAAAAGTCACATTGCACATTTAGTCTTCAATCATATCCTGAATAAGGCAGTAAATCAATATTGAAGCATCAGGTGCACCAGGCATCGGGCCTTTAATCCACCAGAGCTACTAGATCTGTTCTGAAGTATGTCAGTAGTCCAAGTTATTGTGGCTGTGGTGTAATAATGGCTCTGTGAATATCATCTTCAAATGCATAAATAGAACACATTGTCCTTTAATTAGAGTCCACACCCTGTTGTGTTTGCATAGACAGGGAAATATTGAATTGGGAATTCTAGCAAATGTGCTTCATTGGGCAAGGAGCTTTAAGTGTATCAGCAGGATACAACTAATAAGCTTAATTACTGGACCTGGACGGTGATGCTGTGCTCGTAGATCTGCAGGGAATTGACCTTTGCTCAAGGGCAGGAGAGTCGTGTAGTTTCAAAGCACTCTTCACTGCACTGTTCATTTGGTAGAACTGTTGTGGAATGAACACAGAGAGAGACAGTAAATTGACAAGGTGTGTCACAATCCCAGTGGTTTGGTGTTTAATTACACACGGCACCATGTTTGTGGATGAAGTATTTCAGGATGTGTGTGTAGTTTGTGGTATCCAGGATAACTGGAGAACTGGAATCTGAGCTATCAGCAACATGGTTGTTCAGGCTCGGCATACTAAACAGTTTTTAATAATACAGGAATATCACACGCCTGTATACGGAGCTCTGTGGTCATTTATAATTCATTGTGTAATGCTAATAAGGCTTTGTTCACTAACCTCAGACAGAAGGAAATGAAACGGCGAACCTGCACGTAAATAATGTTTGTACAAACCTGTGATAGACTGTATATTTATCGGAGCCAAAATAATTGGCCAGAAATATGTATTGTACAGCTTTATACAGAATGTGTAATGTAAAGTATATTAATAATAATATCACCTGATTTCAGATGTTTTATGTATAAACAAATAAATAGTGAGAATTATTCAGAAAGCACCGTAGCAGTGTTAGAATTTGCACAATTCAAAAGTAAAAGTTGCTTACTGATACAATAAGACTTATATTCCTTTTTTTTATCTTCACACCCACACATTGTTTCCACATGGGTATTAAGTTTCAAATTACAGTGAAAGTGCAGGCAGAATTTAAAAGACCTTGTTCAGCAATAAGCTAAAGGAAAGGGTTCCTCCCTGGAGTCTGCAGCTTGGGATTCAAGGTCGGTGATATGTTTAAAAAGTGAATGAAAGTTATTCATATGTTGCCAACAACTTTGTGGGTGCTAATTGTGGAGACTTATAGAGATCATGACTGGTGCTTATTGTTCTATTTGATTCAATCATACTGCAGATTCAATGAACTGTAAATATGAGTTGCAGATTATATTATAAGTTTTCATTCTTTTGTTTTATATCAGTGCTTCTCTTAATCATCTCTCGTTGCAGCAGTATACATAACGGCAGATGTTGAAGATGAAAGCCATGCTGATGTGGGTTAGGCTGTGATTCCACCTGCCAGTCTCAGGCAGCTGCTGTCGGGCTCGTGTAGGCAGTTGGGAGCGTTTAAGAGATTCAGATCAACAGCGGTTGTTTTGCTTGGAGCAGGCGAGTGTGCATATCCTTAATTCAGAGCAGATGGAATCTAAATGGATGTGTCGTGGACTGTACCAGGTCACATTGAAAGAATCACTTGCGAGTGTTTGGTTTATTCAATTAGCCGACTCGTCTGAGCTTCACAACAGCTGCAGTCTGAGATTCTGTTTAATTTCTGCTGCGGCGCAAAGTCACTTCAGCACAATGTTTCATTAAGATGATAGAACTTATTGTTATGAATATTATCATGAATTATTAATGCCGACGCCTCCTCATCTATGATAACTTTTGGCAATTACATTAGCCAAAATAACAAAACAATGCAAGAGGCTCTAAATTTAAAGCTCTTAAATGTTCCATCCATCCTTCCTCAGGGTCACACCTCACAGCACTTTATTGTTATTAATGACAATAGTAATGCTAACAGTGTGTGTTTATACTGTGTAATTTATGCATTGCAACACACACTTCTTCATTTGTGAAGCTTGACCGACATTGATGATTGATTGCCGGATCCTGCTCAGAATCCCAGACGACGTGTCATAATGAAGAATCTGATCAATGAGCTCATGTGGGTTCGCCGCATCAGACGCTCCTATCTCATTTCTTCAATCTAAGCTTAATTACAAGGCCAATTAACTGGAGAGTTTAGCCCATTTTTTAATTGCAGCGAATTCCGTGTGATTATGAAATACAAACATATGAAACATTGAGATGATTGATGGTGGGAGATTTATTCCTCCACCCATGGATCTCTCTGTTTTCACTGCTGTATCACAAAGATCAGCAGAGCATGAAAGGCTTCTCTGTTGAGTTTATAGGCTATCAAGATGTCTGATCTCACCCACAATTTATTATATATGAAGCAAAGACATGTTGAATTGTTCAAAGCTTGTGCAACAGAGCACATTTCTTTTCTCTTACAGCTTTAAAGAGGTAAAATGACCCAAACCCCCTTATGACAGATGATGGATGGTTTGAGTGGCAGTTAAACTGTGAAAGTATTGGCTAATTAAAGATGAGGCAGGGACTTTCCATGAATTTGACCCTCTACTTTGATTTGCTGCCTCATTTGACTTTGCCGTGGGTTTGTAGTCACAAAGCAGTGCCATATGGTTATTTTTGGAATTTAGCAAACAGCAGTTTTTACAGCTGAGTACCTTGTGTCGCTTTCAGAGCTCATAAATATCAAAGTGCATTGCAGCTCATTGTATCTGACCTGATTCAAAGCTTCATAATAAAACAGTGCTGTCTCGCTTCCCCAAACATTTCCTACCCATAAATCTAATTGGAACAAACATCCGCCATTGCTCAATTTATGCAGCAGCCCTGCAGCGAGCTGTGGCTTTGTAAATGTACAGATATATCTGGGTTGCTAAGGGGGAAGGTTAGGGAGCTTAGGTCAGCAGCTTTAGTTGAAGTCAACTCTCTCCTGGAAGCTGAACTGAAGCCTACAGGGACTTTAGAAAGTGCTTAGAGAGCTGGTCAGAACTGGAATGCTGTTACTGCAGAGTTCTTTCTTTCTTTCTATCTATCTATCTATCTATCTATCTATCTATCTATCTATCTATCTATCTATCTATCTATCTATCTATCTATCTATCTATCTATCTATCTATCTATCTATCTATCTATCTATCTATCTATCTCTCTCTCTCTCTCTCACTCTCTCTCTCTCTCTCTCTCTCTCTCTCTCTCTCTCTCTCTCGATGTACAGTGGTCTGGACTTAACTAATGAGAACATGATGATTCCCACATGCACGTACATTAATGTAGCAATATTCCAGCTAAAGTCATCAGTCACGTTAGGAGTTGAGTATTGAGTGGCGTCCCCTTAACAACTCCTTTGTGAGTTCAGAAGTAATAGTTCTGCTTAGTGGAATCACGTGGCTCGGGAGCGTGAAGTGCCACACTCACACACCTGAAGTGTTCACATCTGAAGTGCCGTGCCTGAGTGAATCTTCTATGTCTGACGTTGAAAGCTTTATTTTGGAGTGGGAAACTGCGTAGTGAGTGATTAAGTCAGAGAGTTATCAAAGGTGACGAGTAAAACTGAGATCATCACACATGTAACTGATATGTGCAGCGATAGCATCAGCAGTGTTTCATTTAAAGTGTTTAAGAAATATACAGAAGATTTTCTTCCGTGGTAATTGGATCCAAACAGCCATCTCACATGTTTCTTTTATATGTGTGTGTGGTTTGTGCACAGAGGAAATCTATAATGGACTTTGAAAAAGTGCAATTCCCAGATTTGAATCCATTACTGTAATATTGATCAATGAACACAAACCAGGATGTAGTTTCCAGTAAGGAGGTCAGTAATGAAAGCACAGATAACATTGCTCCTTCTCCACACCATAATAAACTCCTTGTAAGTGTGGAACCACGATAACACAGACAGAAGACTTCACAGTGAAACACACACAGATGTATTTTATAGCTCAGGATTTGTAGGAAAGCCAGCTGCCTGCTCATTAACTCCCATTCTCTTTCATCTGCAAAGCTTTGGGCTTGTTTCTCTTGTCAGGTTCTGCCCCCTGGCAGTTCCTACCTGCCGTCTCTTTGGAGTGGGAGACTCCACTCATCTCTGAGATCTCTGAGGGTCAAAGCAGTGCTGAGAGGAAGCACAGCACCGCAGCAGGGAAAACAAGCTGCGGAAAAAGAATTCCATTTTTTATTCTAATGGAAATTCTGCTAGCTGACACCTACAAGTATATTTATTATTTTAGTCCTGTAATTTGCTTCACTTTTTATAACTCTGTAAAGTAAACAGAAACTACATCGAACCAAATGGCAGAACAATTTTTTACGTACCAGCTACACAGAAGACTCGCAGGTTTGAGCTGTAGGACGTGGCTGTGATGGAAAGCTGCATGGATTAGCCCCCGCTGACACGTTCAGACATGGAAGGATCCGACCTGACTGTGGATGTAGACATACTGTGCCGTCCTCTGGTGCAGAGCCTGCGATGCAATGACCCTGATTAATGTTAGAGTGTGATCTCTGTCTCGCTCGGGCCTCAGACTTCCTCGCCACACTGCCAGGCATTCAGAACATTTTAACTTTAATGTGACCTTTCCGTCAAACCCGTCATCTGCTTTTCACTAATTAACCCAGTGATAGACGTTCTCATTCTGAGAGATGTTTCACTTGTCTCTGTGGCAAGGTCGTTGCCATTCAACCACCAACGAGGACACGTTTATCCTTATATCACAGAACAGCAGAGTGCCCCAACCCTGTTCAATTTAAGGTCTGATTGACAGGCAGAATATCAGACTTTAATGAGGAAGGAGCAAGGCAGAGTGCTCAGAGACACTGGGGTTGGAAGGAAGGAAGGACAGCTGACAGTCACTGTGTTAATGGTTCAATAGACTGAAGGGTTAAACAATGGGGGGGAAGGTGTAAAAGGTCATCCTTTTAATAAGAAACCTTCAAAGGTATTCAGAGTCAAGTTGGTGTGAACAGTTAATAATGATGAGGAAGGTTGGGCAGGGAGCATGTTAATGGAATTGCTCAAGTTGGCCAAAATGTTGAAAATGTGTCTTTTAAAGTTTCCTGGAGGCTGTGTCTGAAATCTTAGCTCTCTAGCTCCTTCCCTCTTCCAAGATATGGGCTTTTAAAGTTTTCCAAAATGATAGAGATTGAATAGATGTGCGTTGTTTTGTATGATAGCACCCTCACCTGAGATAGCAGCACATTTAAGCATTCTGCCAAGGTGAAAATCTTGTCTTTTTATTTGTCTCAGGTAAACTCCAGTGTGTGCTAGCAGCTGTGATTCCCAGTATTAAGCTCAGGTCACATCGGATGTTTTTTATGATATTCAAGGACATGCAGCCTGGCAGAGTGTTAGATAAGGCAGCAGCCCAGGAAATAAACAATGACCTGCTGCTGCTGCTGCTGCAGCTCTGCCCTTTTAGTCCCAGGCGCAAGATTTCCCACATACATTTGAGGTCATTGCCATTTAAACTTAACTCTAGCTTTAATCCTCATCCACATCCACTACTATAAATGGTGGAGAAAAGCCCATTCAGGAATCGAACCTGTCTCCCACATCCTTGTCCAGTAACCTAACCACTGGGCAAAATGCACACGACAGGCATCTACAAACCAGTGCTGAGTCAGAGTATTTGATGATACGTGCGAAACGATAACAGCAAACTGAGGTTGTTAACTTTATTAATTACTCACCTGCATGACATGAATCATTGACCTGTGTTTAATGGAGGTGATGGCCTCTGGTGAAGCAGAGGAAGCTGAATATGGCAGGACACTTACGTGCCCCATCATCGCAACTGTTGAATCACTCTGAAGTTGGAGGAAAATACAGATGCAGCAGATTTCATCAGCTCCTCAGAATCCATAGAGAAATTGACTCATAATGACATCCATTTCAGAGTTCTGTTACTGCAGTTATTTAAAATCAGAAACTCTGGAGGGACCAAATTAAATGTCACAAGACTCACATTCAGACTGAAGCCATTTCAGCGATAAGGAGAGTCCTTCCCTTAGAGTTACCCAATAAATTAAAAAGCTTTTGAATAATCCTTCACAAAGCTGTCCCCCTGGGGTTCTTTATGATGCTTTAAAAGTCATCACTCTCATCCACAACCTTCACTTCATTCTGTCTTCTGGCTTCCAACCATGCATCATCGGACGAGAAAAGGCATATTTGTCGGTGGATAATCAAAACCCCTGAATGCCAGTTACATCTGACAGGGACCGAAATGAATGCAGGAGTTTCAATGTCGTGTTTCATTTGGTAGTTAAGAGTGAGAAATATTACAATCCTGTTTATTATTTACCTGAGCTGCATATTGAAAGGAGGATATTTGTCACCGCCCCCCTCATATTTATAGCGTAATGTGGTGGGTGGTACCGACGAGTACAAGGCAGGGGGGAACTGATGTAATATGGCACCTAGAAGTTATCAGTCAGGGTGAAATATTGTAGCAAAGTCTCAGCTCCTCTCCTTCAGCGTCCTTGTTCTGTCACCAGATGTTTCTACTTTTATTTCACCATCTTCCTGTGATCTCCATGTGTGAATAATAACACATTAGTGCCAATTTATTCAAGTGCTGAAAACTAGTCAGCTCTTATAATTCTTCTTGTCATTTACAGAGGACTGCAGTCAGACACTCTTGGTTTACAGGCAGGGTAGTGTTCAGCACTATGTGATAATAAATAGGTAAATATGAACCAGAGAGAGACAGAGAATGAATCTGTGTGAGTAGGTATAGAATCACTTCCACGGCTCTGTTTAGTCAAGATAATGTACTAATGCTTTCTTGGGTGAGAGCTAAAATACTGTGATGATTGCACAACAAGTGAAGCGACTTGGGCTTTTCAAGTACAAGTGCAGTGTTGGTACCTATTACCAAATGTTGATATGTTGCGCTCCGTTAACTCACAGCGTGGGAGTGTGACAGCTGTGAAGACGGTGGGTAAATATGTTGTTCATTTATTTTCTCAATGTCAAGCAACCCACCTACAGCTCCTATTGCTTTGTTTACCTTTGCCTGCAGTGCAGACGGAAGGCGGCCTGTGACAGCATGAAAAGTCCTCGGATAAAAGCACCCAAGTTTGCTTTACGGGGCCTGTTGTGTTGTCCTGCGTGGCTCGACGAGGCAGATCAAAACTGCTCCATTTTAGACTAAATGTTGCCGCTCTTCAGAGTAAGTGCCTTGTCAGACTCAACGTGGGCCATCCTGTTATTTTGTCCTTTTAGCTTCCGACCAAACAATAATTATCCACTCTGAAACACATCCACAGTAAAGGCCAGCTTCCTGCAACCACTTTGCACCCAAGCTTTTTTATGCACTTCACCGCATCCACTAATTAGCTTAAATGAAGATCAGACAGCAACAAACGAACTAGAGCTAAATATAAATGAGCTGAAGAGACACAGGTGAACCATCACGTCTGTGTATGTCAAGTGTTCAACCAAGTAAGCAATCTAAAGGTAGAGTACCAGTAAGCTCCTGGTGGGGTTCACCATTAAAGTACTGTCGGTTCTGACATGTGTGCAACAAGACCTCAGACCTCAATTTCCGTAAGCTTTGAAAGCCAAACGCAGGCAGTAAAAAGCTTTCTGTGATGTTCCTGTAAGGAGAACCTGAGACGGTGGGTTGTGTGCGACTGTAACTATGGTAACGTGAATTTTCCCCTCCATCTGAGCAGAGGATGTAAGAGCCACACCACTGTCTCTGAGTCAACATGAATTTTCCCCCAAATCTGCTGACACTGTCCCTGTGCTTAGCGAGTGTGACGCCTGCAACCGCTTATCGTCTCTGCAGCAAATCACATTATGCTTATTTATGCTTACCGGATTTGTTTCCAATTACAATGGTAAGATGGTGGTATTGTGCTGGTAAAGGGGCTTTTAATTATAATAAGTGTTTCAGGACCGGCTTCATCTGACTCCATCTGAATGAAGCGTTCAGTGTTTCCTTTATTTTACCAAATAAGATGTCATCGTTTGTTTTCATAGAATGTGACAGGGTCAGAATTCAACAATTGGTTTGACTGGCTGGTAGAACTCAAGATCAGGAGCTCTGATTTGCCAGTCTGGAACAATTAGATAACACCTTTATGTCTTTAATACCACAAAATATTCAGATAGTAAATTATATTTTGTTTCTGTCCAATGCAGTTGTTCTCGAAATGCAGGAAAAGAAAAAAATATAGCTTTTTTCCAAAAACAGAAATAAGACCAATCTTGACAACTTTAATGTTCTGGAGATTTGATTTCTGAAGTACTCCTCATTTGGATGAATTATTCAATATTAGGATTCAAATTCAAGTCTTTCTGGTTTCTGATTAGTAAGTGTATAATTTACAGGGCAGAGTATTACTGATGCTTTAACAGAATTCTTTCTTTTATCACTTTGGTTGTCTAATTAATAATGCACCCACAGATTATTCTTAGTTTCTCTCATTAGAGCCAAACACTGCAGCATGCAATCTTAAAAAGAGTCCACAAATAAACAATAAAAAAACTGACTTCTTCCCTCATCACATCTCACTAACTGGGCCTGAAATGGGTTGATCAGTGTAAATAGAGTTCAGTGTGCTGTACTCACACTCCTGTAAAGTTTAGAAAACTGATTCTGAAATCCATGCAGGTGTTGAATTGTAACAGATTGCAAATAATTCCCGGACTGCTTCCAAGATTGTACGAACGCGTTGCTCCCTTCTGTCTTCATCGATGAATCAGCCAGACTTTAGCAGAATCTATCCAAGCTATCAAATACATGAAACCTTTATTCCACTGATAACAAGATAAAGTTAGTCTTACCATAAATGCCAAGGCCAATGTCTGCTAATAACTACTCTTAACTATTACTAATAGGTATTCCTGGTGAGTAACTCCTGCCAAGGCGCTACAGGCTGTAGCTCTGGAGTTGGTCACTGAACTGCACAACAGTTCCTAATTAGGATGGGTTGAATGCAGGTTGAATGCAGGGAACAAACATTGTTGTACTCAAGAACGACAACAAATGACAACAAAGGTTACCTCTTTCTTTCCTCAGAGTCACACTTTGAGCGACATTGTCTCCGTTTGTTCCTGAGTCTTTGACTGTTAGACATTTTATCTACAAAGAGCAGGAGATTCAGATAGAATGCTTGGATTGGATTGGACTGCAGTCCTTTCAATGACTGTGCCTTTTCTTTTGGCTCGATCTTGATTGCTTATTTTTCCTTCTTTGTGCTTGGAGAAATAGTCTGAGTCCATTGCACTGTACCAAACATTGTATCTACAATGTGAAAACAGATGGAGATTATTGGAGAGGCAAACCAATCCATTGTGTTTTGTAATAACACAGCAGTCTTCTGTTCTCATATCAAGAATCAGCAATGGAAGTGTTGGTCTCCACCAGCAGGCAGTGACAGGGAGATTCACGGGAGCTTTAAATGGGCTGTGAATGTAAAGTGGTGGCACGGTGTAAATGATCGGCTGGACACTTCCTTCAATCCAAGACGAGGCTAATGGCTTTTTGACAGCCAGTAGAGGAGCAGCAATAGACACTGCAGTGATTTGAGGCAGATTAATGACTAACCTGAAGGAGCGGCGAGGAGGAACTCGCTTTAAGGACAACTGGCTGCTTTTCCAGTCTGAGCTTTTTCTGATGTGGCGCCGAACAATTGATTAAAAATGTTAGATCAATCGTAATAGACTGAAATTAGGGACTGCGTTAGGGAAGACAGCAGTCAAAGCAGGACATAGAGTCGGTTGGTTGCAGTAAGTAACATTATAAGTAAAGAGTCCCTAATAGAAATGAGTTTAGTGTAATTAAAGTAAAGTCCAAACTAGACAAGCTCTAAAGAAAACTGTGTGTTCCATGAGGTCAAATGTATACTCCAGTATAACTATACAGAATAAATGTGTGTAATAATTCACTACATACTTTGCTAATTATTATTATTGGGATAAAAATGGTTGATAGATTTCTGCAAGAGCTGATTGAAAGTTAAGACTATTAACGTCGTACAACACTTATAAAGTACAGAGGATTCATGTATTGATTTGGTAGCGTGACTGCGTGCGGCTATAAAGTCAAAGAGTCAAGCCGTGATGATGCCCTGAAACTCTTCATTGTGATCGTAAAAATGGAGTGCATACATCAGCAAATGCAGAGCTGCTGGCCAACAGTTCTGCAGCTTCCGATCCAAATCAATAAATGTGCTCCAGCAGCAAACATACCCTTCAGTACAATTCCATCTTTTTTATGCCTCTGCATTCACCAGCATACCGAAACCTGTGGTGGTGAATTGGAAATACAAAATGGTCATTTACAGGGTAAGTTTAAGAAAAAAGGTGAGGAAATCGTTTTTCTTTCTGACTGGTGCCCTTGCAGGTTGCATGGGAGATATTCTAGAGAAGCAGCTAATCTGGGAGCCAATCTGTGCCTGGCTACGCTCTCTGTGATTTGGATTCTCAGCATGCCGGTGGTAAAGGAGAGAATGATTGGGAAACCATTACTGTGGCCCCATGTCGCTGCGGCGAGGAACTGACTGTGCACGAGGACACCAGGTCAGGATAATTGCAGCCATATTGCAGTGAGATAACGTCTTTTTATCTGACGCCCGTCAGCAACACAGAGCTTCTGCCTGTGAACTGTGAATACGTGGTTCTTAAGGAAAAAAGTACAGTTTGGTATATTCATCTTTCAAAGCTATATTTTTTTCTAAATGAGCGACATGGTAATGTGAACACTTCTGGCAGAGTAAGCCCGCCCATTTCTAAATTTAATCATAGCTGCCGAGGTCTCTATGCACAACCTCAAAGGTCCTCATGTTTCAGTTTGCAGCTTGGGGGGGAAACGTTTCCCGTCATTCAGTTTCACAGCAGGGGCTCCCATTTTCTACAACGCAAAGTCTTTTCAACGAAAAACCTCAGAATGTGTTGTAATATTCTAAAATGGAGACAAACACGTTATGGAATTTCTCCCTATTAAAATTACCTGAAACAAATGGTCTGTCACTGACTCCGCTGGCACAGCTGACCTTTCTTTGGCCTCTCCATGGAGGCAACCTGTCAGCGCTGTTATGCACTTCTCATTACTGTCATAAAGTCCCTTATTATTTGCAATTTTGGTGAAAACTGGAAACAAGGCTGGTGGCAGGATGATTAAACATTACTACACAATAACACACACAGATCAGCAGGGGAGTCAGGGAAGGTTTCACTAATGGCCAATCACAACAGCTCCTTTCATCCCCACAGTTTAATGGCTCTGAAGGAGGGACCAGGCTGACTTCTCTCCCCCAGTAGACATGCATGCAGCATTCCAAATAACCTACAGCAGAGACAGAGACAGTGTAGTTGTTTTAGGTTTCACTATAGATGGAAGTATCTGTCTGTGTGAAATAAAGGAGAAGACAATGGGCATTTCTATTCTATTTCTCCCCTCGTCTGTGCTCCTGCTTCCCTTTTGGTTTCCCACCTCCCAGCTGACCTGCAGTCCCAGTATATAGTCTGTATGCCTGCTCCCTGTCCTTGTTCAGTTGCTAGTCTGTCTAAACCTGTGCCAACTCATATCAGTGCTCTGTTTGCTTCTTTTATCCAATCCCATTTTTCCACTTTATGCTTTGCCCAACGTTTTTGTTCCTCTGCTTTGCTTCAGTGTGACTAAGCTGCTGCCAGCTTCTGGATCATGACTCTGCCCTATTAAACATGCTTGTGACTTTGTACCTTGTGTGTGTGTGTTTTCCCCACTTGCTCTTGATTCAAATCAGTAATCTGTGAAGTACAAATTGTTCAGTAGTTCCATAATTGTGTTCCAATGTGCCCCAAAGCAATAATTTGGCTCGGTTATGGAATTCCACAGCTCCTAGTATTAATATTCTTTCCATAACACATATTTAAACAATAACCACACTACTATAACTATTGCAGCTATTTTCATTGTCTAGAAGAAACAATGTCCCTGGTATGTTTTGATGAAGCTCTTATTATTCTGTGTAATAAGTTTGATAAATGAATTAGTGTTTCCATGCTGTTCCATGGAGAGCCTGGAGAGGCTGCACAGTGCTGCACAGTGCTGCACGTGCCATTACATTTATGTCTGTTGTGTTTAATCTACTTTGAAGCAACATACAGATTGCCTCATGAAAACAGGTGTGGGTGTGATAATCCCCCACTAATTTATGACAGGAAACAGACTTCATTGCATTTTAATTTCCATTTGAATGAGTAGTAGATGAAAGGTGCATAAGTGACTGAAGCTAAATATAGATAATGTTGTTTTCTTGTGATTTGTCAGATAAATCCATGTGTGCAGTGTGAAAAGATGAGCACTTGTTTTTGTTAACATGAGCAAACAAAATATATTCAATTCATATCAATTTTATGCCAACAACGTACTGTGACGCTTGATCATTATACGGACATTATCAGCTACTCTATTGCACCCACACAAATACAATCATCAACATGCTTAACTCCCAAAACCCCTACTTGGAACCAATTAAAATACAATCGCGACTACTTTTTTGTCCTTCCACCAGCTCTGCACCAGCTCTGTATCTCCAGCACCACATGTCTCCCATAATGACTCTGTAGCCGCTCTTTCTACGTACCTATTTGAAATAATTGCTTCATTCTGCCACACTGCTGATTTCTTGGACATATCTTCTGTCTGCTTTAGTGTCCACTGCTCTCTGTTCCACCCACCATGTGCTGTGTGCTGATTGGGTGGATGTGTTTATGTGACAGTAACTTATGCGTTAAGCGAGGATAAGTTACACAATATTTACTCTACATACTTTTAGATACATGGCCAGACAAGATACCCTGGCCAAAAAACAAAACCCTTGAATTTTAATGGTGTACCAACGTATTGAAGATGTTTTTAAAACATATGTAAGCAATAAGTCCTTGATATGAAGTCAAATGCACACATGAAAGGGAAGACTGCATCAGAGTCGTTATCATACGTTACAGAATAAGGCCAGTTTGTCTACTATTTCCTGCCTAGAGCACTTTGATAACTTTGTTCATTAGTTGAATATCATTTGTAGGTTCTGAGCAGAACGGCGGTTGTGGATGTGTGACATTTACTTTGGACACAATGACGGCAATATTGGCTCAGTTGTCTGACATTTTACCGGGAGGATTTTATATAACTGTGATGACATTATGTACTGAGCTAATGTTTAATGCATCAATGGATCTCAATGCTTTTTGCCATCAAATTCAGAAGATGCACTCAGCAATGGTTATATCATATCTATCTGACATTTACATATATGAAAGTTAAAAATATGACTGTAACCTTTTAATTCATCTGAATCTACAGTAAAGGCTTTCAGAAGGCTGCTTGGTGAAGAAATATCTGGAGCATTTTCAAAGCAGCACACTTCAGTAATGACACATGGCGTTTTAGGTCACCGCTTGTTTTTCTTCTATTTTTCCAATTATACTTTATACTGCAAGTGGCCTTCACGTGTTCTTTGTCTGAAATATCACATTAAATTGGCTCCAAGCTGGTAAAGTAAAGAGGTGTGGGAGTGAGAAGACACAAGCAGTAAGCTAAGCTCAAATATTATTATGCAGACTGGATATTTGTGTTCTGATTGGAAAGGTTCTTCCCATGTTGTCTTGGGTAAAACAAACTAGAAATACACTCATAGACATACAGATACAGAGAGCCACACCCCTGCTCTACAGGTTGTGTGTTTATTCTGGTATAATAAAGACAAAATCCGCAAGGTGCAACAAAAATCCATACGCTTGCTTCCTTCTTTCCAATTTCCAAGAGTAACAAATCCATACATGTTACATATGGATTCTATACCTTGACAGCGTCCTCAAGTACATCTGACTATAAACTGTCTCTGGACTAACTTAAGGTCGATTCTGCTTCCCTGCCAACACACATGCACACACACACACACACATGCTGACACACACAGTCCACAAAGTTGAACCACCCCGCCATGATCTTCACTCATTAATCATTTAGAGGAAGCAATTTGTGGCGCACCTGTCCCAAGCAGGAGGCCATTAGGAGATCCGATAGAAGGAGCAGCGAAGGTCTAATGGCTTTTCGGTGGGAAATTATTGGAGGACATATTGGTTTCTGTGCTACAGGTGGTTGCTAAATGTATAATGGCCTCCCGTTGTATGTCTGGAGGTACACATCTACAGTGGAATGTTGCGTACCTGCACCTGGAACATGGACAGTGACAGCCAACACAAAAGTTATAGTCACTTTATAAAGAAGATTGTTCATGGATCAGGTGGGAAGGATGGGATATCATTGCGTAATGACCTGCTGACAATGCATCACATTGCACGTAGCATTAGTAGTATCTAGTAGTACCTATCCATCCATCCATCCATCCATCCATCCATCACTCATACCTGCTTCTTCCTCTCCAGGGTCACAGGTGCGCAGCGTTTCCCAGCAGGAATTTCAAACAGGAAAGACTAACTGGAAAAAAGGCAAGAAAGTGATTTATTGTGATAAAATATGTATTAGTCATAGTAGAAAAGGGAATTTCTTGTGAGCGATTATCAGTAAAATAGTTTTCAAAGGACGCTATCCCCATGAAGCCATAATAGAATATTCCCCCAATGGGGCGTAGACACTGGTGATGGCCAATCTGAAGAGGATGGATGAGACATGGACTTGGAGCGTGGTTTAACTAGGCAGGGCCAAAAAGGCTGGTGCATATTGGAGGAGGTGGACGCGACAGAACTGCATTGACAGACAGGTCGAAAAGCAGAAGGAAGGAACATATTAAAAAGTCTGACAGAAATGAGATGATGAATGGTGAATGATGGTGAATGGAGGTCAGGGCTAAAACTGATTCTGCATTGAGAACAGAAGGAACGCCCAGCATCATCTGATCTATTTGACAGTGCAGGAGGTATGGCTAAACAATCAGAGGTAGAGAGAGAAAGGTAGAGAGAGAGAGAGAGAGAGAGAGAGAGAGAGAGAGAGAGAGAGAGAGAGGTAGAGAGAATGAGGCATATATACGAAAATTAGTCTTCCTGATTGAACTTTTGCTGCGCTTCATTTGTCAAAGGGCAGAGACACACCTCAGACAGGTCACCAGTCTGTCCCAGTGCTCCATACTGTCTTGCTACATGTCTTACAGAGACAATCACTGAGATCTGAAATGAGCTTCATTCAGATTCATCCTATTCAATATCTGCCAGTAATATTTCCAGTGAGCTTGATCAATGTGAGCACCTTTTCACTAACCCCTGATGTTAGCTCTTTTGCATCACATTAAACAAGCGAGCCACTGCGCCTGTACCTCATGAGCTGAGGGGCAGTTTGTCAATAATTGAAATAATGTGCTTGCTATTCATTGCTTGGCCACATTCTTTGCTCAGAATCTCATTATTTATTCTGTTCTTCTCCTTTGAGGATTATCTACCTGGAGCGGTTGTCTGTCACCGGCTTGCTCTGTGAAGCCCAGGAGGGGGCCCTGGGGAACGCCGCGGCCCTGCATCTGTACACATTGTACAGTATCAGCACAGGCAAGGACACCACTCATCAATATCAGCCGTCATTTGATCTGATAGAGACGAGCAGGGTGCTGAATCGCCGAGCTCAGTGTGCAGCGTGGTTGGTAAGGCTTCACTGCACTCCCCATACATTTCATTTCTTATTTATCGCACTGTATGTGAAAGTCGCACGATCAAAGCTTACAAAACAGTTGGCAACATGCATGCAGCTGTGGGAAAATAAAGTCATATATTGACTCACTATTATCTGTTGAGAATATAACAACATATTTGCAGTAGGATAATTGGATCTGCATGCATTACACTTCAAAATGTTTACTGTTCAAAAGGTAAAGTAGAGTCCAATACAGCACTGGATCATAACACAATATAGCATAGAGGAGTAATGATGAGTATTTTGCTTCCAGCTCCCTCCACCAGTACCTGCCCTCTGTGATTAAACACTCTCTATCCCCATTTACTCACCTCCATTAAGTTACATGTCTCTGCAGCGGAAGAGCGGCCATGAACAGCTAACTTTGCAAAACTCAAGCTCGTCCATCTTCTTCCTCGTTAAGCACTATTAATTGACCACACATGTATCACAGGGCATTGCTTATTAATTAACATCCCATCCTCATTAGCTCATATCAAGCATCTGCAGACAAATAGTCTCCCATTAGAAAGCTCAGCCCACTAATGAGAGACAGATCACATTAAAAACAACTTCTCAAATCTCTCCCCCCCACGTCAATTAAAACTGTTAGTGGCACCGCGTTGATAATATAAGGAACATTAAACATGTGTCAGTGAGCACCTATAGGTTTAAAGTTGTTTAATTATATGAAGATGGTATATTAATCATAATTAATGAAATGACTGCTGCGTGTCTTTGAGGAATACGTGAACGATCTGTAATATTTTTATGGTATAATTCTTCTTGGTTATTATTATTATTCCTAGTGAAAGGTTTGATTGAATGATTCATCCAGGACAGAAAGGGCATTCATTTAGCCACTGGGTAATTAATTGCAATTCATGATTAAACTTAATTGGCAGTTTATCAAAGCTGCCCTGTTCTCCTTGCACATAAATTTCTTATTAAGTAAAACCATTATGAGAACAATATTTGAAGGAATAGAAAAACATCTAATATGATTTACTGTTATGAGTATGATGAGTATTATTGTGCGACAAATGATCAGATTAAATCAGATTGTGGCCTCCTTCAGTCCTAGGTGTTTTGTTAATTATTATGCAAAACGTCTGCAAACAAGAGCAAATTCAAACACCACATCGGTCTAAATTCACCGCAAAACAGGAAGCAAATTGCCAACTTGACCTTACATCCAAATCACCTTACACCAAGCAAACTATGTGGCCCCGGGCTCAACCATCCAGTGGTATGACTCCAAATTATCTCCTTAACTGTCTGTAAACACTGTCTAGACATTCCTGGAGCAATCGCATTCTTGCCTAAGGTGACTAACAAAACCCGAACAGATGGTTCAGGGGCACAATTTGTATTCTCTGCAAGCCATGACCCGTAATAATAAACAACAGTGTGAATTGTGTTTCCTTAAAAAATATGAACACATGCCAATTTAACAATGTTATTTGTGTGAGCTTCCTCCCACAGTCAAATATCAATCAAAGGTCTGGTGCAAAGTTCCATTCACTGTGGCAAAGAGCTCGATACACTGGATGACTCCTTGCCTGGAATGATTGGCGGGGCTCTGATCTGAGTTTGAAGATCACCAGTATAACATTGCTGCACTAATTCCTCCCACATTAGTGACCCTGCAAACAAACTTTACTTTACCACACAGAACCATATAAGTTACTGTTCATCTTAAGGGTTAAACATAAACGCCTGTGGTGACTAAATCGCTGTTGTGGTTTTCAGACTTTTGTGCTCACTGTTCTCTACCTTGCAATCATTTTATTTTCCAATCAAAATACGGGCAAATTACATTTTCAGAGTCAATACTGGATGTGTTTGAACACTTTTCCTCTGTAAGTCAGTGAAGATTGTCCAAACATTCCTCAGCAAAGTTGTTATAATTCCTTTTGAAATGCTGTACTGTTGGTTTGAGCTGTTTGAAGATAAGACGCACAATCCAAATTAAACTGCCTCTTCATGATTGCTGGATACTAAGACAATATTCTTGTTTTTCTTAGCGTGACAAGTCCAGCTACAATTTACTTCCATAGAGGAAAAAAACGGGTTGTTGCCATTGTAACTGTGTGGCCTTGCAACCGACCCCTTCCTTAAAGTCGACGTCGGGCGCTGACTAAGATTAATTGCAGACATTGCGGACAGGAAAGCTGAATGTTCATTTGCTGACCAGCATGCTGCCCTTAGTGCAGCCCATTCATTATCTTTAGAGAGGCGTTCAGCCCAGCCGCTCTAATGAAGATAAACAACCAGTAATTGCAACCTGGTGTGTTGTCATTACGACCACATGAAACTGCCTCAGGAGAAATATTAAATCATGCAAACACCAATAAAAACAGGTTTGGATAGTTAGAGAAAAGGCTTCAACATGTCTGGGAACTGGATTAGGTCAAAGGTCGATCAGAGAGAGGTGGAATTCTCAATATCTGCACACTGAGACATCCGGTTCACCATAAACACGTACTGTATCTGAGATATCCTCTTCCTGGCACCACTCACTCTAGTTAATAAAGTTATTTGAATGTAAGTTGGGAATAACTTTGATGGTGAACCTGCTGAGGCCCAATCACAGTTCAGTTAACATTCAGGTAACATCCATAACGAGAACACGTGTTCATGTTCAAGGTTTAAATGCACTCAAAAGTGTCGTCAGCTGTCATTAACTGTGTAAAGCGTCTGGATGTTGAGGTGCATTCAGGAGCCAGAATGACGGGATTCGGGTACAATGTGCTTCTGTGTCACTGTGACCTCTCGGTGCAGTATGAGTTTATGAACAGCAGTAAATGTATCACAGAGCTCTTTTACATTTTACAACCTCCATTACTCTACAAAGTAACTTCACTTATCCGGCTGCCCTTTGCCTGTGACACAGCCTATCTGTCATGGGCTTCTCCACGTCCTCACAGTGCTGCAGGCGGATGAAACATCTCTAAAGGAAAGAAAGGGGGGAAAACTCTGCTCACTGGAGTGAAGCGGGATGGCTCACCTTCCTCCCAGCAAAGAAGCTCCAAGATGTAAAACGCATCTAAAACTTTAGATGGACCAAATAGCAACAGAGCTGAATCATGTTTTTATATTAAACACATCTGAAACAAACTGCAGCTTCTGGTCATCTATCTGCTGTCAAAGGGCAAACTTCCTTGTGCCAGTATGGAGGGAGAACAAAACCAGGCATATAATAACTAATCCACAAAAAGAGTTATATACTAAGCAGTGCCGCTGAATGCGCCGCTGAATGCGCCGCTGAGTGCGCCGGCAGACTATTGGCGCACCCGCCGGCAAACGGCATGGAAGGTTAAGTGGCCGATGAGGCCCCCCTAATGGCGCCACTGCACTTGCTTCACCTGAAATTTGAACAATGGTGGCTGAAATGGAAGAACACATGCAGCATATCTGGTGCCCTGAAGTTTGGTGTCACTTTTAAAGGTAAATTTGCTGAATTGGTGTAAAGTAACCGAGCTGTAAGTAGCGTCTGTGCAGAATAATGTCTCCTGCATGAGGTAAGGCAGAAGTGTGATCGTGAGTGGCAGATGAAATGCTGTGTTATTGTTCTCATGTGTTAGTGCCACAGTGAGCAGAGGGAAGATCCTGTTCTCTCCGCACTGGGCCCAAGTGCTGTGAATGGCAATCTGCCAAACCATGAAGAAGACACAGACATGCCTGTGGAAATGAAATTAGATGTGGTATTTTAATCTTGTTCAGAGCATTTACAAATGACACACAGTCATGTTTTACTGTAAAGGGTGCAGAAGCTTTTGTTTCTTTATGCTTCACTCAAAAGGATCAAATGACAGATTAGTCCCACGATCAATTCATCTTCAGGTCATCTCTCAATTTTAGATATTCAACATCATCATCATCATCATCATCATCTAAAAAAGCTTAGAATTGGTATAACGTTTTGGCTTTGAACATAGTGACGTGTTTGAGGTTTAAATCAGAGCATGTATATATAATTTATAAAGGAATCTAAAGCAGATTGTGTAATTATTGATCAAAATCTTTTTATATCAAATTCTGCAACCTAAAACCAAAACAAATAACTCGAGTATTTGAAACTCGCAACCCACACTGACCTGATTTTGTCAGATCATGCAGACTGCAGACCCGCACAACTTTAGAATAAAGTCACACGCTGCGATTTTTTGGCTGATTACATTTTAGTGCTGAGTGTATCATTAAATTTTAAAGCTGTATGTTTTATTTAACACCACACTGTATCTGTTTGGACAACTGGGACTGCTTCACTGTTTTATAACTTGGTGTTCCATACACATGCTGTCACTCAAACCTGGGTTACTGTGTGTGTGTATGTGTGTTTGTGCCAATGCCTGCATGGTAAGTGAAGGCACCTCAATTTTGTTATTCCCAACAGCGATTTTGGGTACAAACTGTTCCCTGTGGCCTCTGAAACATGCCGTGTCATTTTCTTTGCGTCAGTGTGAATTTGTTGACACAACACAATCATTTATCTGTGTCCCTGTATAGCTGTACTGTATTAAACTGAGGAGTGAGGTGCTGCCGTGGTTTGCATGGGAATGTGAAGTGGCTGGGATGAGGGTCAGCATCTCAAAAGCTGAGGCCACGGTTCTGTGATGGGAAACGGCTGATGGTCTCCTCCAGGTTTAGCATGAGTTGCTGACCCAACTGAAGGGATGAAGTATGTTGGGGTCTTGTTCATTAGTGGAGGTTGTATGTTATGGCAGGTTGATGGGCAGACTGGTCTTGACTTGCTCTTCAGGAGAGACTGAGGAGCCTTCACATAAGGAGCGAGTTCAGAATGCAGAACTGTTGATTTTCCGCATTGAGAGGAGCCAGCCAGCCTGTTTCAGCATCTGATCAGAATGGCTCCTGGATGTCTCCTTAAAGAGTTATTCCGTGCATGTCCAACTGGGACGAGACCACATGGCAGATCCAGAATATAAGCTGGAGGGAGAATATTTTACCATCTGGCCTGGGAACATCTTGGGATCCCCCAAGAAGTTCGATGTGGGTAGGCACGGTACAAATTCTGTACACGTATACAAAAAATCTGCTGCTAGGATAACTGAGTGCAGGCTGTTAACGTCCCATTTTCAACAGCAATAAACTGCAGTATATGGCATATGCTTTTACAAGTCATAGAAATCTTTCATCTGCAACATCTGCAGTTTGTTTTTGTTGACGGAAAGCTGTTAATGGGTTAAACTCGTATTTCCTGCAGTAATATCATCCCTGGCAGATGTGGCAGTTCCCTCAGCCGCCAAATCAGATTCATGGCTTTGTGGACCCATCTCAGATTTAGCACAGACGGAATTGATCATACAAATTCTTAAGTAGTGCGTTGTCCCCAGCTGCAGACACCATTGGGAAATCATAGGATTGTCCCCACTAATGATATGAATGACACCTCCGGCAGCCACACTGAGTGTTTTAATCAGGCATGGTGACAGGGGAGAGAGTCAGGTAGCAGCAGTGGAGCAAAAGCAGGAGGATCTGTAAACCGTGGCAGTGCAGTTACATCTGAAGTGGCAAGAGAGCTGTGATATGCTGTTTGTGAGCGAGACATATCCAATTATATAGTGTCAACAATTAAGCATCACCACCAATGTACAGATCCAAAGTTAAGTATCTGGTGGAGCAACATAAAAACATTTTTGATTTATGCATTTAGAGTAATGAGCTGTGCAGTAAAGCCATGCTACTCTCAATGCAGACAAAAAGGCATTAAAAATGATACACCCTTCTCAGTCCCCATGCTTTCACTTTCTGATCTAAATTAGTGTCGGTATAGATTTCCTTATGTGGAAGACACCGCCTTATGTCGCAATAAACGTTATTGATCAGTCAGCATTCTCATCCCTGGAGTCCTGTCTCCTAGATCTTAAACACTGGATGATAAACTACATTCTCCTGACCTAGTCCACCACCCTGTCCATGGATCAGTCCCCATCCCCCAACCAGCCTCAGAGACGGAGGAACACTCTTCATCTTCTTGACAATTAATTTGGTCCTTGCAGTAGTACTCAGCTCATCTCACCTTCTTTTATAATCTTCTTTTATTGCTGTATTCTAATATCCTCTGTCTTTGCAAAGAGGCCATTTGAGACATTGTACGTGATCTTGAACTATACAAATAAAGTTGGTATAAATAATTTTTCAAACATCAGAGTTGCTATTTTCCCCGCCATGGATAAACAAAACTGAGATGGTCAAAACAGCAGCTTTTGTTTTGGCATAATTTATAGCATAAAGGCTTTGAATTATTTATACGACCAAGAGAACAATTGTGGCCGGCAGCACAGAGACATAATGAATGCATTCTAACGGACGGGCCAACCTTTCTCTCTTACTGAGGCACAGCCAGTCTGAAGTCAGATCCGACTGCTCTTTCTACCGGAACAGAGCAAGAAAGCAAAACGCGTCAGACAAACTCAAAATACCATCTGTTACATTAATAAATACAAATTAAAGATTAGTGTGTGGCAACAAAAATGCTAAACAATAAGAACTCGCTGTCGGGCAACCGCCAACTGTGATCAAGCAAAAACCGCTCAAGAATGACATCCTAAAACTATGTTGAGAGCTCCGAAATCAAACTGTGGACAACAAAGATGATGATTTCACCAAACAGCTATGAGCACAAAGTTCACTCTTCAGTTTTTAATAGCAAATCCTTGAAAGATGGTTCAATATTTTTAAATTCTATTAAATATTTATTTTACATTGCAATCAAAGCCAAAGTGTCACAGTTGTGCCAAGTCTCCAAAAGGATAGAAACATAATATATTTACTGGATTTGTTGTGTGAAGCAGTGCTGAGATTTAAAAATATGAAAACGGAAAGAATGAACAAATCACAATAACCAAAGTGGCTCTAATAGCTGTTGCAATAAGTGGTACAACACAATGGTTTCTATTCTGGGACACTGACTAGCATACAGATGGATTCTGTCTGCATGAAAGACTTGGCCGTGCCTTATTTGACAATCGCTTGGTCCGTCAAGATGATGAATCGTCACCTTAAGTTGTATGTTTGTGTTGTGGGAATAATACAATTGTGCAAATGTTTATCATTGTTGCAACCCCAGTAAGTCCAGGAGGAAAGGGTAGTAATAAAAGAGAGGATTGGAGGTAATCAGGGGAGATGCCATTGCTTTGCTGTGGCTGCACAACAAAGTAAAGCCACAGCAAAGCAATAAGAGAGAATCAGAACAGGAAGTGCCATATATTCATTGTATGGCTTCTGATTGTGGGATTGGCTGTCTTCTCATTGGTGGAGCAATAGGTCACAGGAAAGTAAAGATAGAGAGGGAAACATACAGAAAACACATCCACCACATGCAGGGATATAACAATCATCTATTTGCGGTGGAAATGTTAACAAGGACTTAAGGTCACAAAGTTCCTATTCTGAATAGTTCTGGGTAAAGTAGCTGCAAATTTAGTTCACAACCAAAGGTGTTAAAGTGCTTAATGCCAGTGCTGTCTACCTCTAAACTGCAAACATCTCTGTATATATTTGTTATCTTGGCAGCCAGTTAGTCTTTCAGTGCGGACCAGTAATAAAAAGGTGAGGATAACCTGACTTTGCTGTACACTAAGGCCACATTTTACAGCTTTAAGCACACACTGAGATGTCACAGTAGGACAGACAACCATGACAGCAAATAGCTTAGCCCTGGTAAGTCTACAAAAGGACACAGAGAGGTGAGATAAAAACGAAAGAGGCTGGAGGAAAACTGTGTGTGAAGCTTAAGCCTCAGACAGACGCCCTTGTAAGAGTAGACACCCTAGAACCAGCCATTGTTGAGATCACAGTTAATGGTTGTATGAAAGCTCGCTGAAAAGAAGACAGAACGCCTCTCTGTTCCACTGAATAAGCATCACTTATGTCATACTTTTTTTGGGTGGAGGTGGAGAAATTAGTTGTACCAGTAGAACCAACAGTTTTAGACATGCCAAAAGTTCTGTCTTGTTGCCAGAGCAGAGTGATGATGGCCCCATTCCAACACATTTTAGAGAGGAGAAGGCCTGTCTGGCATTAGTGAATAATGATCTCCATTTCTCTTCCTGGGGATCAGGTGCGTTGCCTTCAGGCGTGCTTGTGGCCTTGCTTATTCAACAAACATTTGGATTGGAAAAATGATGCCCCTGCCCCTCAAAAACAATCATTCATTTGGGGAGAAACAGAATCTCTTCACTCGTGCAACTGCAGAGGAGTTCTACATGGATGAAAACACTGATATGATGTGTAATCATGTGATGCATGCAGCGATGGGCCGTTATGCGATGGTTCCTGGTCCCTTGGGAGATTCCAGTACATTACCGAAGATGTATTTTTTTAGAATTCTGTGTTATCAGATCTTAACACAGTGATCTAACCGGTCTGCACTGTAGAGCCACAACCTGCAGAACAACACAAACCATCTTAGAGGATCATTAAAACTGTTTGGGGCACATTTGTGACATAATGTTCTCTGTATGACATCGTTAGGACTTTATTGAGTTTCGTAATGGTTTCTCATTTGATTCAGAGTCAGGTGACATAAAGCAAACACTATGAAATGATGTTTTGGGGAACTTTAGGAGATATTTTGTTTGCAGGGTTGTTGGGTGTTTACTAGTTTATTCTGTGACCGTAGGTTTTAGGATCAAGGTTTTTATGTAGTGGTACCTGCATCACGCTTTTAAAATAGGTGGCATTCGGATGAACACATTATTATTGGGTGTAATAGGAGGCAGCATCAATCATACAATCGAATAACCTTCTGTAATTTCCTTTAAAAGCACTGCGCTGTCTAACAGACAAAACGACTAACGTCTTTCCTGTTGCACTATTATCAGTTTCCACCAGGACAGTTAGGGCCATGATTGTGATCCTCGGCGACCGTCTTCTTTGTTGTGGTTATCTGCAACTCAGAATGCAATGCTTCAAGCAAAACCTTTAGGAAGGCTGTTGAAAAGACTAATAACTGATGCAACCCAGTGTTTTGGAAGATACAACATAAAGATTGATGGGACTGGGCAGTTCTGGGGGAGGCAAGTGAAACATTTCAACCCAGTGTGGTGCAAACAATAAAACTGCAAAGATGTTTGTTTACTTACTCGCAGTCTGATTCATGTGAGATTTAATCAAGGTACCCACATTAGATGATGTGTCTGTAATTGCACAGCACTTTGTAAATGAGCACCACAACTGATTAGAGCAGGCAGATTGAATAGATACAGTGCCCAGTACCCTTCAGATGACAACAGGGATTTAATCACACAAAAGAGAGAAGGTTCATGATGCGGCGAATTAGAAAAGGCTAAGAACCACTCTGAATCTAGCACTCTACAACCCTTTTACCTTTGCATAACATAGTCAATAAGTGCCGTTAATGACAGTAATTTGATTAAAAAGCTTTTATAAAGAAAAAAGAAAAATGTATGTGAATTGGAGGCGTCGCATTGAAATGCTGTCCAGTCTGCCAGACTTCATATGAATATGGTCCGTCTCGCATTCTGAACTGACCTCGGTCACAAGATCCAGATACGTTGGTATACAATCCGTACTGCTGTGACTCATTCAGGAGATTAAATCTGCCGTCCAGTTGAAAACTTGGTCTTGTATTCAAGCTTGTATTCGTTGATGGAGTTATTTGGCAGTGACAGCTCACGCCAACGTCATTAGTCCTTAAAAACAAGTGTGATGGCTCACCGAGTAAAGAGGAAACATGAACCACTGACCATGACCATGACCTGCCTGATGAGATCTGATCACAATAACAGGAGGAACCAGATAATTAGGAACTGTCACCAGCGCCATCGCAACGTCAAAGCGTATTTGGGCCCACACGTTTCATCTGCATCTATGTGTATTTATAGTAACAAAGTCATTTTGTGTATGGCTGGCTTCACACCATCCATAAAACATATCTGAGAAGTGCACTCATCATCGAATCACATGGGACCAGGATTTTATCATGGTAAAGAATTTCAAATGAGACAGCTCCACGGTTGAGGATGGTGTGCGTTTGTGCTCCACTCCAGTCTTGCATTCTCCTCCGTACCTAATGTCCCATAAATAGCAGAACCACCGCACTTCCCTGATCCTCCAACCCCCCCCTCAACACTCCGTATCACAAAGGAGCCGAGAGACAGAGCCAAAGGGACCGACTGTCAAAAGGGGTCTGCTACATGCGTCGATGCAGCCTGATGGTCCAGAACCTAAATTTCTTTATGTGAGCCCAGCTTAGAGGAAAACACTCACATATCGGCTCCATACCGTCCTTCCCACTTAGCCAGCACCGTTCTCTGCACGCAGGGATGAGAAACTAGTTCATTTGACCACCTTCCTACTGTTAAACCAATGTTTAGAGAGACGGAACACTGCAGCTTTAGCAACTGCGTTACACACATAGTAAACAGAATCTTGACCGATTTGGGGGAACAGAAACCTTTTAAACAACTTTATTCTATTTGCTTTGTGAAATACAGTTACGTCACTTATACATCACGTTCACGTTCTCTCTTGCAGTCAGGTATACTGAAGGCGAGCAATTTTAGGATAACTATGTCGCTAAAGCATGTCTGGCCTTTCATTGGGATCATTTCTCCAAGAATCCTGAGCTCCTCCAGGTACCTAATCCCCTCTATTAGACACAGCGTTCCAAAATAACCCTTTAACATCTCTTCCTACAGGGGTTTAGCCAATTCACCGCTTGGTTGCAGTGATTGGGAGAAAACATTAAGTTCAGAGCGGCGTGAGGCTTTTGTCTCTATTACCTTCTTCCAAAAATGGATGTGTTCAAGAATTCAGCTATCCAAGCTGTTTGGGCAACAAAAGACGATGAAGAGAATAACATTGGCTCTCAGTGGTTGATGCTGTTGCTACAGGTCACAGGATTTGGACCTCGCTGATCTCAGCCTGCTGCTTTGAACAGCCAAGTCATTGCGATTGTCGATTGTCAGAGAACGGGCATCAATTCTAAAAAGTGTCGACACATGAAAAATCAGGGATGAAGTCGCAATGTTTTCTCAATCGAACTTAACCAACTTTTATACCTATATATTTCTCATCTATCCATCAGCCTATACCAATTTTCTGCTTGTTTTCCAAGTCACAGAACTAGATTGTATGAAATATAGTTTAAATTGCAAGGCACATGCTTTTAAGAGTGTGTGTCAGAGTAATTCATCTGTGGTCCGATGGATGCAAAGGCCCCAGGCTCCATTCCCCAGAGACTCTTCTCTCTATTTGAAGCATGCTCATCCTGCTTGTCACCATCCTCTCAGTACAGATAGTTTTTCCACACTATGGGTCTAATGTGATGTGTGTGCCAGGAATGGGAGCATGAATAAATTAGTGGTGCCAGCAGAATAGTTACAACTGCTTAATGATGTTGTCTCCTATTCCTGTCAAAGAGAAGAAGTCTAGCATGCAGGGATTGGGTTTGTGAAATAATAAAGTTGCTGTGAAAATATGTCATTTGTAAAAGTGTCCGTTTGACTGTTGGAGCCAATTTGAAGGAATTGGAAGGCAAACAAAAGAGATTGGAAATCAGAATTGCCATAAATAATCTTCTGTATGGGAAATTAGATTGAGGTCTTTTAAACTTGAACACATTCAGTACCAGAACAGAACACAACAGAAGAGAACAGAACAATGTAGATCAGACGGTATGCTGATTTTTTTATTACTATTCCACACCACGAGAGTCTGAAATGAAAAACATTTTGAGTCCTCCAGTCTGGCACTAACAATTTGCATATTTATACGTCTTATTATGTGAACAGCAAAGATCAGACCCACTCTTACAGATGGATATTTTAGTGGCTCGGCGGTTAAATATTATGCAATGAATTTCTTTCATTTTCCTAAATAAAATTAGGGGGCAAAAGTCGTCTACTTCTAACCAATTATCTTCCACACAAAATAACATAGGCCTTTGTGTGAACATCGTATTAAGAATGGGGTTGAGGTTAAGATCTATAGATACAGTTCATTTAGTTTTTATCAAGTCAATGTCACAGTATCTATCTATTCACCATCTTGTTGGAGAGCAGCTTAATTATTTTGGGCTTTCATGGTCCTGGTTGTTTGTTTGCCTCATGAGATCTGGCAATGCTGAGTCCATTCCTTGAATTTGAGACTTGTTAAGCATCACACTTTCCAACCCAGCGTGGTAATAGCATAATAACAGTTTAGGGGGTTCTTGGCTGATCAGTCTTCCAACTCTCATCTGATTCCTTTTCTCATTAGCTAAGTACCACTAAAGGGAAAACCAACCTCAAACACTCATGAAGAGTGTTTGAGGCTAACATGAAGAATTGGCTAACATGAAGAGTTGTCTGCAAAATGATCGTCTTCTCTTAAGTGGGACGCAAATGTACGTCATCATTTATCTGCTGATATTCCTGGAGCACAGGAAAATTCTGTTACATTTGTTGGTTGGATGCTTTTTGGTGTTTTAACAGTTTAGTCTCTCTACTTGGCTCAGATGTAAATTTAAATGTCAATGATGAATAACAGAGCTGCAATTTTAGAGAGTGTTACTTGACTTAGTACTTAACCTTTGTGGTGTGTTCTCAAACTTGAAGCCAGAATAAGTGATGATTTATTTTAAGGTCAACGCGGTGGATTATGGCCACAGTGTACTATATAAGAAGGCAACTAGACTAAAGAATAGACTGGTGGACTTGTCGGTCTTTAAGAACTGTCCATTGTCTACTTCGGATGACTCCCTCTGGCTTGTGTCATATTTAGACCAGGTATGACCAGAGGCAGGTATCAGATGTTAGGACCCAGAAACCAAGAACATTGAACATTGAACTGACTGTGTGTGTAAGTTTGCCCTGCGTCTCTGTGGGTTCCTCCAGGCATGCTGGTTTCCTCCCACTATGGCACAACATTTAGGTTAAGTGAATTGGGAACTGGAACTGGCCCAGTAGGGGTGAACGTCAGCATCAATGAGCTTGTCTGCCTCCATGCGTTAGCCTTGTGATGGACTGGTGCTCTGCCCACGGTGTACCTGCTGGGACAGGATGCAGCTCCATGTGGGGTATTGAGGATGGATGGATGGATGGCTACTCTTGGCAAAAATGTGTCCTGCTGTTTATTTTGATGGTGGACTTTAATGCATTCTAAATAGAATGTAATGAGGAGCGGTGTGCTGTTTACCATGTATTCATTCTTCTATTTCTTTTGTCTGAAAGAAGGTTTTCTGAATAGGGGACGATATGATCACGCCAAGAAATATGTCTGCCTGTTTTTCTCTTGGCAGGAGCTTGGGTGGGTCGGCAGGTCAAACTGGCTGCATCTGAAAGGTGGGGGGAGCTTAGAATAGAAAGGACCATGAAGTAAACACGATGGCTGCATTCTGAAGCTCTTAAATTGTCGCCACAATTCCCTCCATTGTGTCTTCTCCTTGTGTAATTGTCGTGCTCACTGCAAGGGAAAAGGAAGGAAAAGACAGGAAGAAAGAGCAATGGAGAAAGAACCATCCTCTCTTCTCAAGCATCATCAGACTGGGAATTAGGAATTGGGATTATGGATGAATTTAAGTGTATTTCAAGTTCACACAGGTAAACTATGATGGTTATCATCAGCAGCAGCCATTCATCGTTCATATTTCCACTCAGGATGTTTAATTAAACAGATTATTGATGTAGGTTGTAGTGATATATGAAGAGTTTGTTTATGGATTTTGGCTCCTTTGTCATCCGGGTCTGCACTCCACACATCCAGTCATTTTAAGCAGATCATGACTAAAATCTACCTAACCGAACACACGTCGGATCACATCATTGAGTCTCCTTGATCCTTAAAGATCTGGCAGACCTGGTTGATTTTTTTTGGTCGCGAGAATATCAAGGAGCAAGTAAGAGCTTCGGAACGCATGGAATGTATAGGGGAACACTGAATTTAAAGTGCAGTTTATGTGGCGTAAACAAACCAAAGGAGGCTGTTCAAAGTCATTGACTGCTCAGCCGAGTGTGAAAGATCTTGGAATAACAACTTTCATCATCACCTGTAAATAGCAACACAAAGACGATGGTTATTTTCATGATCATCAAAACTGTCACTGGCCACCGCCTTCTCAAATTATGACGGATTAGCATCTGGGACAGAATAATTGACTCCCACTGAGTCTTTGGGGTCGATGAGTTTGAATTATGATGAGTGCACAAAGACATTAGTGAAAATAGCCCTACCCCATAGCTTCTCTTTACATTTCCATTGCACATGATGAGATGTGACAAGGTGTCTCTTCATCCATAACGATTGTCTCCGCCTTACTAAGAATATCACATTATAGCACATAACTCTGTGGGGGGAAACGCACTTTCAACTGGAAGCTGCTTGCCAGAATGAAGACACATAAGATGAGACAGACGGATAGCGGCACTGAGCCATGACTCCTTTTTCTTCCTTCCCACTGCATCCAAAACACATCCATCACCTACCTCTGCTCCACTTTGAGGAAATATGCTTCATGAGGGAATATTCCCACGACCGTTAAACCAACAGAGCTACATTTTTGATTTTCTTCCAATAAGCCTTGAATTTACTTACACCGATGTAAATGAGCGTAGCCACAGTTCAGGTAATTTGAATGAAGTATCACAAATAAGGATTAGCTAAGACCTGACAACACATGTTTAGAAGACAACAGAGTGTGCAAGTGTCTGCACAGGCTGTCCACTTGACTGGTGATATATCAGTTAAAGCCTCCTTTGGAAAGATCAACAAAAACAACAAAAAACCCTGTAACACCATCGTTTATGCTGATAAAAGTGTCAGGGTTATCTGATCCCCCTCTCTCTCTCTCTCTGGCCGATCGAACTGTCAATAAGCCAAATTTACATCTGCTTCTCCCATCAAACAGTAGTAATAAATCACTTCTCTTCTATGCGTTTGAATTCATCTGCATTCTCCTCACCCATACCTAAATACATTATGCATTAACCCAAGCATGCAGTTTTCAGAAGCGCTGCTTTAGTAAATATATATATAGATATTCTGTTTGCTCTATTTATGCCTCACAAATGACCTCAAATTCTTTGTAAACTCATTCCTTTATAGCTTTCTGACATTGAGTGTCCCCTCACACAGACTGCAGGAGTGTGCAAGTAGCAGCGGTAGGTAGTAGGTAGTGCATCACTGTCCAGAGTGGTGCTGCGGACAACATTAATTGCTGGATTAGAGAGGATAGCTGGTCCTTTTGCAGTGGCAGTAATTGGGAGCGGAAGCCTGTTGACAAGAAAGTACAAAATTTGTGGAAGGACTAATGGTTTGGAATCCTCTGGAATTAGGAAAAGGAACAAATTCCTTCATAAGATTCTGTAGTGTATTCAAGTGAGCAGTCTAGTGGAAAATAAGAGCAGAAGTGTTGAGATGCTTCAACGTGCGGCTGCGTCTTTATTCTTTCAACCAGACACGTAATTTAGAAGTGGAAGCATAAGTGAAGCTTGAACCGCTGGTGGCTCGTGTTCAAAAATGTACCAATTTGTTTTTTTTCTTGTAATTGACTGTGTTTGCCAGATGCAAAATGAATACACTCCCCTCCCCCAACGAGCGCCGCTGAGATGCCCACAGGCCATACAGCCAAACAAAACTGCAGTGTAGCTATTCAGTGACCGACAAAAGGACACTGTAAACACACAATGAACGCACAAGCTACTTTTATATGAAGCAGGACATAACAGCATGCGTGATCGTTGAAGTGCTCCTGGTTCAGATGAAGTTTACCTGCACTTCACAAGATCTGAATGTAAAAATAAGACTTTTGATCCACCTTCGTACATACAGCCCCACTGTGTAACAGCTCAGGCCTTTCATAAGAAATGAATGTGACTGTGTGTGACAAAATTATTTTCACAGTCTGAACAGCTTAAATGCCCTTTGAATTGTTTAGATCTTTTGTCCTGACATCATCAGTCAGGCAGTATCTCCTGTTGTGTAATGCTGGAGCAGTATAAATAGAGGGAATAGTTCAGAGCTACAGCTGAACACGTGAAGAGAGTATGAGACAAAAGTGAAACCTTGTGATTTCCTCAAACTAACACTGGTAAGGCTCTGCGACCGTGACAAAGCTAATGGATAATGTGGATCCGTACACATTCCCCTTGGAAAGCACCACAGAGGAAATCAATAATCCGAGCTGCCATCCCCCTTTCTTACTGTTACTGCATCACACAGTGGCACACAGCAGTCAGCGTGATTGTATACAAATCATTTACCACAGGCAGAGGTCGGAGAAAATAAGGTAACGAGACATAAGTGCCATATAGCACTCAGAGACTGAACGCAGACATTTATCTACCACAGCAGCTGCAGGTGTCATTGTGTTTCAAAATAACTAAATGGTCTCCAGCATAGGCATGGTAATGACAGTATACACAGCCCTATGGTAAAAGCACAGCATATCCTGGTCACTGTCCTGTCCGATCTTTGTCATGGTGTTTCTGTGTCGGCTTCATCTGCTGTGTCAGGTTCACTTTTATTTTCTCATCAATCACAGCTCAGTGCCCAAGGACATCTGTTTTATTTACAGCTATCTGTAACTTGCAAGGATGAATTGATTGACATTTTTTACACATTGTTCCGGAGCCCTGGTAGGAAGATTTGTTTTGTTTGTTTTTAATTTACCTAGAGTTAGGGAATAAGCTGGGGGGGAGAAGTATTACCTTTAAACCTTTGAAATTATACTTTTAATTTATTGTGATTTGCTGTTGATTGAATACTTCTTTATTGCAAATAAAATCCGATAGATTTATTTTGTGCATTATATTAATTTTGACAAAACACGGCTTGATCTCCATCCAATCGCAGAACAAGACATTTACAATCCAATATGTGGGGCTCTGCAGTAAATGGCTTTATCGTACAGCCTCTGTGTCAGAAGCTGCAGACTGACACAGCGTTTGGCAATGCCAGCCTATCCAACATTATGTAAGTGAATTAAACTAATGCACCCGTCTCCTTCCTGCTGCCGGCCAGTATTTATTAGCCTGATGTACATCCATATGTCTTATTCTGAGTCCCGGCTCCATCTTTTATATTGTTGACTGCCAAGGTAACGGTGTGAAATATGCAAGTCCTTTTCCATAACAGCTTCCCTACTCGTCTGATGAACCGATATGTGTAACATATCATCTTCAAGTGTATGGATTAATCGCAGCCCTGTCAGCATACGTCTTGATTCACTTTTATTCTTCTACGCTTGTCAGTGATTTATTATGTAAACAACAACGCAAAATATGTCTGCAGTCCTAATCTCAGAGAGTGGAACCCACATCATAGCCTGTAAGAATGAACTATTTTCATAATTCAATATCCGTGTAGCTGCTGCTTTACTGTTGACCTACAACATCGCCAGCATTCAGCTATTAGGTTGCAGTAGATGAGAAAAAAAAAGGCAATTACTATGATAAATGACCAAGCCACCAAAACAGAGTGGACCAAACATTTTCGTTTGATACCGGCCAGTCCACAATCCCATTACCTTTGCTGTTTGAGGATCACTCCGGGGAATATCTCTTCAGACAGGTGCACAGGAACACACGCCAATGCTGCTAATCTATACTAGAGACTTTCACCAGATCGCTTCTGTTTCAGAGAAAACACTATCAATTACATCAATAAATGCACTTTCTTATTCTGGTGGTGTTGGCGTCTGTTGATGCATGTAATCTATGAGTACATCCCCCCCGCCAGTGTTCCTCCAGAGAATTGCAATTGTACCACCATCATCTGTTCCTTTTAGTGTAAACTCTGGCTGGCTTGTAGTATTGCTTCGAGTATTGACTTTTCCAAATGACCATTCAAATATCCAACCGGAAAAATGGTTACCCAATAATAAAGCAGTACAATGTTTCAGTATATCCAGCAAGTAGCAGCGTTACATCAATGAAGTAAGTGTTTACAAATGAACATGCCCGTGTTGTCCAAACATTTTTATCGCCCAAACAAACTCCAATAAACAGCCAATGAACAGTAACAGCATAACAGGACTGGAGTGCACTGGAGTAGCAATGTAGCAAACTAGTATGGATAACTGGTATATTCAAATGTATGCATTTATTTGAGAATGAAAATGTTTAATTTATTGCAGAAACAAGTCTTGTGTTCTGCAACCATCTTCCCTTGTCCCTTGTGTAAATGTGGGATCCACTCTTCCTCCCTTTATACACTTTCCTGTCATGTACTTCTGAAGGACAGAGTTAACAAGGGCTCTACACCTGCTGCATACATATGCAGGCACTTTAACAAGCATCACCACTGTAATGCAAGGTTATTACTACCTGTCAGTGTCACACACACACACATACACAGGCCTCCTGATTATGATTGATCAGGTTCTTATCAAGTCTCACTGTGTGACAGGAGACATTTGTGGGAGGGCTGCTGTGTTCTACTTTGGAACTACAACAGAGATTACAGGATGCACCTACGGCACAGGAGAGAAGATGTTGTTATGCAAAGTCATCTGCATCCCAAAAAAAGTTGGAGGAACCTAGCAGTAAGACTAATGAGAAAGCAATGATACTGCACTTTGATTGGCACTCTGACCTGGCAGCTCTCTTAATTGTCACAGATTCTTTGCGATTACAATCAGTCATTCGTGCCTCCTGCTGCGGTGATGGCAGATATATGGAAATGAGGGCATCATAATCCTGATCAGGTTGTGTGGGCTTATTGTGTGCACAGAGAACTGTGACCCCGCCGTAATTGCCTCTTAAAATCGCCTAAATCTCACTTGACACGCCAGCTAATCCACGGGTCCCTGTTGTTTTGTTTTAGTGGCGACCTTGGCTTGGTGTGAAATGGGCCTGCTGGGAATGCAAAGGGCATACTGTTAGGCTTAAGATCCCATTTGCATTTCATTGGCGTTTCTCTTGCATTTTTGAAAACCTGCAGTGATGAGAGAACGCAGGGGTAGAACTAAATCAAACCATTTAGGAAGAGGGATGAGGAAGCGGAGGGATGTGACCTTGAGCCCTGTAAAGGTCCCACTCTTTGAGATTTTCTAAAAAGCAGAGTAATTATCCAGAAATACTGATAAAGTTTAAATCCTCTATTTTTTCAGGCAGTGCACAATGGTTTATTAACTCTCTATAATAGACCATAATTAGAGAAGCGTCTTTGATCGTCTGTGTAAGAAATCACAGTATTTGGCTGTAATGTCTTTGTAATGTCAGACACTCAACTCCTAATGTTCTTTTTTGTCATTACTACACTCGCTACAATATGTTGCAAGATATTAAAACTACAAGCATTTACAATATACAAATACAACTTTAACAATGACTCAGCTTTAATGTGAAAAGTCAAGCTGTTGCTTTCTGTACAAAGTGCAGACCACATATCTATCTATTATGGTAATTGAAGACATTTTAATATTGTTATGGACAGATTTCTCTCTCACCAGAACCCTTTTGAGTGCACTAGATGTCGTCATTGTCCGGTATCAAGCTGCTGTTGCTTCCACCTGCCATCCTGCCACCTATGCTGCCAAAACAGAGCAAGCAGATTCAAAAATAACTCAACATTCTCTCACCCCGCCCTGTGTGTGGTGTCTTCTCACAGAACAGCGGATGCAATAGGCTGACAGGACACATCTACCTCATGTGTATCTTTATAACGTGTGCGGAGAGGACAGTCAATCATCTGTGACTCAATTACAAGAAGGCAACAAAGGAGCAGGATGATCAGTAGGTCTCGAATCCCGCGTAGCAATCATATTTGGTGGCTGTAAATTGAATTAGAGGACAGGAGTGGGAGCAGGTAAAAGGCGATCACTAGAGAGCTCTTTTCTCGTCAAGACTAATTGTGTCTCCGAGTGTCACAAAGGCTTGAATAGAGAGAAAGCTGCAGTAATCAGGAGGCTGTGTGCTTGCTCATCAGCCCAGAACCTTTCTGCACCATTGGCTCTTCTCACTGGGCCTGTGACAATAGATAAAACAGCAGAACACTGACTCCAGCACCCACCGTACAACAGCACCATAAACCTAATTGTACTCTTAGTAACCAGAGAGAGGAAATGAGCAAAGGAGAAAGAACAAGAGACAGCCGTAGAGAGAGGACGAGAAAACAAGGAGACAGGGAGAGAGAGCAAGAGAACAAGGTTGAATAAGAGAGAGTGAAAGAGACTTAGAGAGAGGGAGAAGGACAAAACAGAGAACAAGAGAGACGAGAGAGAGAGAGAGAGAGAGAGAGAGAGATTACTGCTAAATTATCTTGTAATTCAAAAGACTTTATCTGGTTTCTGCATGAGAGCAAGCAGACTTTATCTCCCTTCACCTCGAGGTGAAACAAAATGCCACTCGCGTTATTTTTATCCAGATTCCGGGTGCAGGACTCGCTGTGCTTCTCTCCGTGGACTGGTTTTATTTTTAGAAGTTGTATTCATGCGCTTTGTGCTTCACTGGTTCATACTCTGTAGGAAAAAAAGGTTACATACTGTAGAATTTGTGTAAACTTGCTGAACCGTGGAGAACGGAGAGCAGGGCTGAAATGAACCACGCCGTCTGAAAACGTTTGGCAGCCAGCCGACATCCGAGTTTGTCCCGCTGACATTGGGACTTTCTCTTAGCCTAAATGTCTGTTGAACGCTTGTAATCCCATTGTATATAGATACAGATACCAGCATGTAGATAGAGCTCCTCTCTGCCTTCAGTTCACGTTTTAGACCTGTAGTTCATTTGCTTTGTTCCGAGTCAGCAAATAATGTTTACAAACACACCCTGGGTGGATTTGCGTTCACACAGTAACATTTTGAAAGGTTTTGGGCTTCCGATAAATGTTACTGTGTGCCAATCCAACCAAGGATTGTTTGTAAACATCCCTCCCTGAACCACAGGTGTGAATGCTGCCTGCTCATGAGGGAAATAAATAAATCATTAAAGTCAACATTAAGTACAAGCTCAGAGTTGTTCAGTTTCACAAATGTAACCTCCTCCCATATTTCCCTCTGGCATCTGTATTTACTCATGCATATAATACAGACATGCCCAAATGAAACCAGTGATGTTAAACAGTACTGCAGTTATTTTCCAATCTGGGGTATTTAATTAGAAGCAGCATCCATGTGAGCGCAGACTGGAGGTCAGAGCATCCCGGTGCTACCAACTCCCCTGGCAACTTAAACGGCCAACGAGCTGGTAATCATCACATTAGATTCACTGAGGAGCGGAGAGGGAGCCAAGAGGGGAGGCAAGTTTGAGCCAACTGTCAAGAGTTTATATACAATTAGAAGAAGAATGAAGGAAAGAGTGTGTACAACAGAGAAATATGTTTATGTGTAATGCAGTAAAGTCTGAAGATACACACACATTCCAGAAGGTAAAGCAGTGAAAGTAGGACTCCAACTGTTCTCTAGGTTGTCATTGTTGAATATTCAATGCTTTTGGAATAGGTGGAGGTAAACATGTGAAGGTTTTTCTTTCTATTTTCATGTGAGGGGGTGAAGTGAGGTTTTCCCGTGGATAAAGCCATTTACTGACTCCCACTGACTGTTTGGCATTCCTGACTGCACTGACACATATGAGGGGGACATTGAGTGCTTCTTTGTGGGGATTTAATGTGGAAGACAGTGGAGAGTGTTGATAACAGTGTGATGATGAAAACAAACAGGCTGGGTGACCTCAGCGGAGAATAGCAGAATATTTCCTGAGGGACTTTCTTTTCTGCACGGTGTGAAAAGCCTTTTATGATTCCCTCCTGTTCCATATCGCTCTAATGGACTCCTGCTATTCCCTAACAAACTTTATCATTTTAAATCATGAATCCCCCTTTTTTAATTCACATTAATAAAATGGGTATATCTAAATCGTGTAACTAAGGAGGAGACACGGTTATATTTCACCTCTTTGCTGTAGAAAACCGTCTGTTCAAAGCTTAAGTCTGACATTTCATCTGGCATATTATCTCCTGCTGCCTGACTGAAGGTTGAGCTAACCAGCTAATCCACTGGTTTTTCTATTCAGTTCAAAATCAAGTTTGAGTTTTGGCTGAGCCGCCCGATGAACATGCTCATTTGTGTAAAGCCATCTTCATCCTCTTACCGGTGAAATTCCACACACAGTGGTATTGAAAAGGGAGTCATGAGCCGGGGCTGGAGTTTGGCTTTCAATGGGATTTCGAGAAAAATGACTGAATGCAATGGCTGCACTAACGGACTCAAACTGCACATTGCCCAACACAAACCTTCCTTTAGGCTGATGTTTGCACTCATTAGACTCATCAGATGCACTGTAGAAAGTTTCATGCTGCTGTCTTTTTGAACTCCCAACTACAAAGTTGGCTGCTGCCCCTACATGACTTTTTCGTCTATTCTTGGTTCTAACAGATCAAAATGGATGAACTGGGAAACTAAAAGCAAACGCTCCGAGATCATTGTTTTGCTTCATTCTGTGTTGCAGCCAAACATTACATTGCTCCCTTTTGCTGCCCCTTATCTTGCTCAAGGATGCATGCTTAGAATCCCTTGTGATGAAAGTGTTTCCCTTGTATCCATTGTTGATCTGTTCTCTCTTCTATTGCCGGCTGATGCATTATTTTGACCCTGAGTTCCAGGGCTTTCAAGGGGCTGCATAAGGCCAGGAATACAAATGGGAAATCCAGTTTTTTAAGATCTGTCGGAGGGACAATATATAGCAGTGGAGAGTATGGAGGAAAAATATTACCCTTAAAGTTCGATTAGAAAGCGGAATTCTAGATAGATAGATGGATGTCAAGCCAAAGTGAATTGAATTGTCCTTTACCCTCTCAAATCAGAAGAGACGGGCTTGTGTGATGAATGATGACATTTATTTGATTTGGGAGATATTACAGAAGGTACTGTCAGGAAATATAAATGGATATAGTGGCACAATCATATTTTACCAGAAGGCCAATACTCCTGTGTGGATGTGCACAGAGGGTGGCACAGTTATGAGGGTCAGACTGTGTTGTTAAATGTGAGAATTTGCTCCTTTTGTTACCTTAATTCTCCTGCCGTAGACTCACGCTTTAATGCAGCATGTTGTGCTCATTTTAAATCCTCCAATGTCAACTGCAAAGGCAACACAATTAAAGCTGCGATATAAAACATTTTACCCTGAAGCGGGGAACGCATTATTCCTCCCTCCGCCCTCCTCTCTCCTGGTGAAATGTGCGGCTATACGCCATTCATCTTGACGAGCTGTCTACCTTCAAACAGCAGCTGGCCTGCATAGCTGAGGCAGGTGCCAAATAGTTCACCATTGATAAATTAATTTTAAATGATGCCAAGCTTCCAAGACTCAGACCTCAGAATTCCAGATAGAAATTGTGTTGTTTTGGCCAGAATGGTTCATGACTAGAAAATCATCAGAGCTAAACATTGTCACATTTATAGTGGCGTCTTTGACCTGTAGAGTTCATCATTAACACAACAGAGGAATAATGTGCTCTTTATTTGACACACTAGTATCTTAAATGTGTCGTGAGAAATCCTAATTATTAGGATTTCCACAGTTTCTTTGTTCTTTTCACGTCTTGGCCATCAACTTTCACAGGTTATGATGGAATCTCCCCGTCTGATGAAGTGAACCGCGTGTCGCCTCGTCTGTGCGTTGTGTTTTAGATGCTCCAGTTGATGGCAGCAGAGCATGTGGTGATTGTGATATTAATAATATCCATTTGTCTCCATCTGCTTGACACTTTCTTAATACCCCATGAATGTATTTACAAGTCTGTATACATTTAAGAGGCACACGCCCACAGACTTTACCGGGCTCCAAAGCCATTTATATTCATTCTTTACAGTTAGTGGAACGAGGTCACTCTGGTGTTTCTAATTCAATGCTTCAGAATCTGATTTACCAATATGCTGTAATGATAATTCCTGAAAAAGGAACTCCACACTCTTCTTTCAGTCTAAAGGCATCATGTCTCCTTCGGGAGATCATCTGGGAGGCAAGTGGTCCCAGATGACTTGTTCCTTCTTTCTCTTTTATGACGTTTAATGGAAAATCAGACTTCTGTACTGCTCTAAATAAATTCCAGTGTTTCACATTGAGTCGGACTGAAGAGCTCCTCCCCATTCCACTCAGCTGAAGTCATGATGCAGCTCATTAGAGTTACTGCTTTTAAGTTAACGCTCCATTAGAGTTGTGGCAATATCCATTTACAACATATCTGTGGTAATTAACAAGTCAATGTGTGATACTTTCCTCATGAAAAGCCTCAACTGAATGATTTTGTTATTATTTATTTCTTGCTTATAAACCTGAGTGGATGTTTGAGGCAGTTAAATGAGAGTGCTTGTACCAAATGAAATGTGATGCCATATTAATGTGTGACACATTAGGAGCAGAGCTAAAGCAGCAAACACACAACATTCCCTTTTATACGATTTTCAACATTCATACCGACATAATTAAAAATTGGTGACCTGGGTAAATTTCTTCAATATTTTAATTCAGACAAGCAACTATATAATTGGTTTTCTGCACCGCCTCACACTATTTCTCCTCTCAAATCACTCCAATTGTGTTTCCTAGGCTTCATCGAATCTTACCAATTCAGTTTAGTCAAGAAAATGAGCAGTTGCAGCCGTTGGTGAAATAATAGGGAGTTAAGCTGTGAAATCTGTAAGAACCGTTCCAGTGTCTGGGAGAGATGTGTGAACCTGACTGCTCCCTGAAGCCTGCAGAGCTACAACCTGAACCCCGTGTTTCATCACAAACCTATTTTTTGCACCTGGGAGGCAGGAGAGATGTGAAGCTCAGCTAACTTTATATGAAGTATTCAGGAAGTTACAAACGGATTCATATTTTACTGAATGATTTAGATTAATTCAAAAGTACTAGCAAAACAACTTAATTTACATTTTCCAACGTTTCATTCTAATTTTCACTGCACCAAGCGGAGAAGAATGACATCCCTGAGATTTAAATAATGCTAATCGCTAACCGCTCTGCATAAAGCAAATCTGTTCCAGATTTCACAATTCATCAAGACGAATCTGCGTAATCAAACAGATGGTGGATAAATGAAGTCGGCAGTGTTAAGACCTCTGGGTTAAGAGCCGGCTGTGAGTGGGCACTGGTGTATTTTCACACTTTCCCTCACTCAGCCTGCAGGTCTAATGAGTAGCTAGGAGGCTCTGTTGGCCTGTGATGGGTGGATGAAGGTCCGGAGCACCTGGGGAGGTTTTGGTGATCAGCCTCCATGCTGTAAATGGAGGACGAAGGCTTTGGCTCGTTCATGTCTCACTTTTTCTGCCTATAGACTCCATATACGCTCTGTTATTTCAGTAAGGTCATCTGTGGTTTAGTTTGTTTCAACAATTTTCTCTTTGGAGGACTTCAGTAGTGCAGACAGTCTAGTTAAGTTCTGTTCATTAAAGTAACTAGTTGAAAAATGACCACTTTGTGTTTGTTTGGCCACGGTCCGGAAAGAAACCATTAATGTCACCGCTCCATAGACTCTCTCTCTCGCTCTCGCTCCCGCTCTTGCTCTTGTTCTCTCTTGCTCTCTCTTGCTCTCTCTCTCTCTTGCTCTCTCTCTCTCCCCTGATAGCAGAGGTGTTCACCTGGCTGCTGATCTCTCCGTCTTCAGTCAAGAGGTCCCTTTATAGTCGGGCTTGTCCACTTCCTCCGTTTTGCTAGTCAGTTGCTACTCATCGAGCTCTTGATTGTTTTTCACATCAGCCTGTATATGTGTGTGTGTGTTTGAACGTCCTTGGACCAAACCTATGCCACACAAACCACAAACTCCTCTCTAATATAACAGCTAGTCTAACATTCGTCACTCATGGAATCCATCAAGCTGTTCGTACTTTAACCCAATTCTACCTCAGGTGTCGGCTCTGCTGAAACACCAGAGAACTGAATGAAAAGTATTGAGCTTTCTCAACAGTAATACAGCAGAGTGGGTTGTGTGTTTGCTGCACTGCAGAGTGAAACCTCCTGATTTAGAGGATCTATTGTTGTCAGTACATAATGGATGTTTTCTCATGGGTAATCCATACATTTATATTATTATTACTTAATTATTGAAATGTGACCAAATTTTCAAACATCTTTTATAAATACAGTCTTCTTTATCAAATAACTTTTCTTAACGTTGAAGCGATTTTAACACTTATGCTCAAACTAGGTCACAGCTGCAGATCTGTTCTATACAAACACACACACACACACACACACACACACACACACACATGCAGAAGAAGAACAAAATAGAGCAGAAAGATCTCTTAGAGCAGCAATTTTGCTCCAACCTTGAGTTTTTGTCCCAGATCACAAAACAATCTGCAAATAGAATATTGGAGCTAGAAATAAGTGACACTTTCTTCTAAATACTCTCTCTATAAAACTAAAGGGATTCAAATTCACAGATTAAGCTTTAACCTGTAATATTTTAAGCACCAATACTTATTTGAAGCCTTCTAGATGCTGCTAACCTGCCTCAAGTGCTGTGCTGCTGTGCTTGGGGCTTGATAGACAGATCTATGGTGCAATAGAAGCCTAGTTAAGTATTTCAACTTTTCCAAACTGTGTAGGAAGCTGAAATGATGGCAATGATGGACAGAGGACATGAAGATGTGCACATCTGGCAAATAACTGGTTCTTTAGAGTTCGCTCCAGCCCGTTTGCTGTACAGTTTGACATCGTTGTGGTCTATCTGACAGACAGGAGAGAGATCAGGAAACAGGGAACGCTGTGGCTGATTGACAGCATGAAACTTGTTTACGGTGAGCGCCACAGATGGGACTGCTGCAGCACCCGGGGGCAGCCATTCTGTTATGCTGCTCAGGTGGCGCGGCCCATTTCCTGACCTGTCAGCACGGACAAGCTAAACACAGGGGTTTTTGACATCAGCATTTTACATCGCATCATTCTCACTGACAACTCCCATTCAGAGGAGGCTTCTGATGCCGTGTCGTTCCCAGCGGTTGCCCTCGGCAACGCCTGTGCTTACAGTTGAGGGAGGGAGGGAGATCAGTGCTGTTTAACCTCAGGTACAAAGAGAAACTTGTTGGTCATGGGGGAAAGAGTTTGGGTTCAAATCATATGATGAAGCCGTCCAGAGTCACTATAATAAGATCAAGTCTTTTATGAAGCCTCTAAAGTCATTTTTAACTGCAGCTTTACGCTGTGAGTGACTATTATTGGTGTGTATGTGTGTATCTGGGAATATTGCGCCAAAAATAACACAGCTGGACAATAAAGCTCCTTTGATATCCTCATGAATGATAATATCATCTCATTTGCACGTATTACAAATGAACCCATATGATATAAATCTGGCTGTGTGGAACTCTAGTCTGCGCAGACACACACACACACCTTTCACACACACCTGCTGGTTGGGTCATAGTTGAAATTCGGAGACTTTATCACCTTCATTCTGTTCTTCACGCCCTCTTGTCTGTGCCCAGTCTGAACGTTTTAGGAGGACGGCAATCAACAGTGAGAAGCTGTTTGGGGCTAAAACAAACAACACAGAAGCACGAGTCCAGATTTTCATCTTGACACCATGTTGCTAACGGCGTTTCCAGGCATGTCGCTTGTTTGCTTTCAAATCAGGCTCTTCACAGCTCAATCAAAACAGAAAGAGGTTTCCTCCCGAGACCGAGACCGAAGAACAGAATTGGATGTTAGGTAAGCTGATATGCTTGTTACAACCTTTCAAAGCCTCCGTCTGATTTGCTCGAGGTAATGACTCATTTAGTTTGCGACACACACCTCGCCCACTCTGCTTTGAAATCAATCAAAAGACGACCTTGTTATGCTCGCATCACAAACAACCTGTCCCAGCGTTCAGCTGTGACTGGACTGGGATTGTTTTGGTTTGTTCTCATGCGCTGAGATGAACCCAACATATGGAGGAAATGCTCCAAATTCCTTCAATTCAGTTTATGGATTGATTTTACGGCGAGAGATTTATTACTGCATTACAGGATCGTATATAATTAAGATTTCTAACCCCTCCGTCGGGTCCTTTGTCATATTGTCAAAGATAGAATAGAATTCAGGACTTGAGCTTTCCTGTGTCCAGCTGGCACAGCGGCTGACTGCTCACACAAAAGGTCTCTTCAATACGTTGGGTCCAAGAGTGGAAGGCACAGGGAGAACGCAGAGGCCTTTTCTGTGGGCAGAGGGAGCGGGCAGCTGGGACGGTTTCAATGAGACCCCAGAATGGTGATCCATCTGGGGTGTCGTGGGAGGCCAGAGTGGCTCCAGGAAGCAAATGGCCCTCAAATCCCCATGCTGGTGTGCTGGAGCCTTTCCCAGGAAGAAAGGATTGGAAAGAGAAAGATAAATAGTCAGAGAGAGAGAGAGAGAGAGAGAGAGAGAGAGAGAGAGAGAGAGAGAGAGAGAGAGAGAGAGAGAGAGAGAGATGTGCTTACTCACTTCAGTTGGATTGTTGTACAAAAAGAAGCGCCAGGTAAGATTTGTCTGCTAAAGTTTCTTTAAACTGTGCTCTTCCGTTGTGTTTGGTGTGCTGATGTTCCAAGCGTCAGTGGAAGGAGCAACAAGTGGAAGTGGAAGGAACAACTAGCTGAGGATGGATCTCAGGACTGTATTTGATAGTAGAACAGTATCTTACAACTTGTTGACACAATGTGGTGCTGGAATATTCAAATGTAGGAGTGCTGATTATGCTGGTAATCAAGGTGCTCATGGAACAATACTGTACATACATGCATCAGATTAAAATGCTCGAAATATGGTGATGCGATTACACTCAGTGGGCATAATGTTGCTGCTTTGGTGCTTACCGGAAAAACATCTTTAATATCTGCCTCAACAATGAGAATAAGAATTCATGTATTCCTTCATTACAGTTGCCAGTTGTTTGAATGCTGATGGTTTGGTTAAGTGATGACCCAGTTTTGCCAAACGTGAACAGAACCAACAAAAGGAAATCATCATAATTATTGACCTGTAAGCTCATTTAAATCATGGAGGGGAAACTTAGGCTCAATTAAAATGATTTCTTGGGGAATGATTTATATAATTTATATTCATAACTTCATCACATCGTTAGTGCTCTGAGATCATTTGATCAAAGTCAATAGAATAACTTTGAGACACTGAGAAACTTCCCTTAGTGGCCAGAAAGGTCTTAAAAGCAGGATTGAAGGTAACAGAATCCTACTAAATTTTATATTGACACACTCTCAGATACTACAACTTCAAATTTAACACAAACATGAAACGACAACACAAAGATAGCTGCTGAAACACACACTCACACAATGGTTACAGTAAAGAGAGGGATAAGTGAAACCCTTGTTGGCTTGAAACGGCGAGCTGCAGATACCAGAGTCTTGTGGGACTTTGGTCTGATTGCAGGGCGGAGGACTCTGACGGAGTGTACAGGGTGGAGGGTGTTGCTCCGGGCAACAAGGAGACTCTCTAAGAACCCCTGTTATCGGCCTAAAAGAGTGTTGGCCAGTCAGCAAGTCGCAGCTCGGGGGCCGATGGTCGGTCATTACCTGGATTGATTGCTGCATCCCTGGGATCTGATGGTTTCTCCGTCTCCCCTCAGTATTGAGATCACACAGATGAGTGAGGAAATGAATATTTGATGCTTTGTGAGGGAATTGGAAGTGTTTAGCTTAAGGCAGATTTGGGTGTGAAGAAATGCCATGGAGTCAGTCGAGGCAGTGGCTCAGTGGGTAGTGATTCCGCTTGGGAACCGGAGGGTTGCTGGTTCGAGCCCCTGCCGAGGTGCCCCTGAGCAGGGCACCGAATCCTCAATTGCTCCTCAATTGCTCCCCTTAAGGGTGGTATAAGTCGCTTTGGATAAAAGCCAAATGATCGTAATGTAATGAGTCTGACTCACTGGGTGATGACCTGGTGTGTGTGTGTGTGGGGTCCCATTTACATCAGTTTGTGCTTCAACAGTCCTTTGCTAATTTCCTTATCAGCCCATTAGGAGTAAATTGCTTAGAGAAGGTTGGTAGCTGTAAGCCCATCTTGAAGGACATCTCTGGGAGCTTTTGGGGGTGAAGGCTGATTGGCTGTGACAGAAGAATGCTCCCTGTGGTGACGTGTGTCTGGCTGCTCATGAAGACTTCAGCTACTACCGTCCTAAGAGATCAGCTGCTTCATTTTGCAATAACTTTCCCCAAATATGAAATGATTGGCCAACCTATACTATAGAACCTTATTTGTCAGAACTTGGATCCGGTCATAATCCTGTGAGTCACCTCTGTACACTGAAGGTGACAGACATTATTATAGATAACGCAGAAAGGCATTACCCCCATAATAAAGAGAACGGCACAGTGCGGCAGTTAATTTCTGTATAAAGTGTTGAGGGAGCTGATTCTCCGCCGGTCCTGAGGGCAGTGCGTTAAAGGCATCAGCATTTGATGGAGAAAGAGGCTCTGTGTCTGCCGTCCGTGTGGAATGGCTTTGTGTGATTAAAAAAGATTTGTCTAATAACCCAGGAAGACCGTCGCCTACAGAGGATTGAAGAGTTGCTGATGTGATGAGTCCTTCTCCCTCCCTCCCTCCCTCCCCTTGCTCCCTCCAGCTCCTTCTCTATATTGGATCATTAGACATGGTGTGGGAAACCAGTGCAAGATTGTCGAATTGGATTTCATTACATTTTCTCAAGGCTTAATTAGATTGGGCTCTATGAGACTAATGCCATTTTGAATAATAGAGAGATCATGACAGGAAATTAGTTAGTGTTAATGTGATCAAAATAAGATAAGGGAAAAGACATAAACTATTCATTATAGGCCATGAATTGAATAGGAATAGATTCTATTATGCCGCTGAAATAAAGGTTGATGTAATAGACAATAAAATAATTGACAACATGCCACAATAATTAGTTTTGATGTACTTGTGTGTGTGTGTGAGAATGAAATGGAAAGCTAATTTTGCAGAGAGGTCTGACAGGAATCCATAGAGAGGGTTAGATTTCAATAAGCATGTATGCACGTCTATATGATTTAACTGTCAAGGCTTCATTACAACCTGCAGATATTTCCTCTGTTTCATTCTCGTTCTGAGACTGGAGGCAGAAACCTCTTACAAAAGCACAGTGAGGTGTCTTAGTACGACATCACGTACCATATATGTATATATAAATATATATCTATATCTTCTGCTGGGCACAGCTACAGTGGGGAGCGAGATGGGGGAAGGCAATATGAATTTCAGAGGCAGAAACTGTTTCATGGACAATGAAGCAGCTTTTTATGACCAGGAGACTGAGATGAAACGAACGGCGCCGCTTGGCTTGGACCCAGCACGAAGGGCAAGGGTCCATATGGAATAAACTTGCCTCCTGGGAGTCCACACGGAATGGCAGACAGATAGGAGAGGCTGTAGATGTAACCTGGCAGATTAGAATTCAGTCCGGATGACTTTTCATGTAAGGATGAACTGCTGTTGAGAGAGAGAGGATAAAAAGGTTCCCTGTGCTGTGACAGAGTGCATATTAAACCAGATAAGCACACAGGTTGTGCCATGAAATATTGTAAGACGTACTATTCCAAGGCTTTTACAAGCATCCAGTTATACACATATAGAGCGGAAAGCATCAATCCTACCCAAGGACTGTTCAAGCCAGGCGACATACTATGAGCCGGGAAGGAACAAAAGATTGTTTACATGCCTGATTAAATCAAAGTGCTTTACTTAAGTCTTCAAACAAACCAAGTATTTCAACATTCGGCTGACAAAACTGTTACATTCCTCCTGATGGGCAACATAAGGTGTGTAGGTGTGGAGTGCTGACATTACAAAGTCCCACACACACTGTAACGGTTCCCTCAGCCAGCCTTGGCTTGGAGCCTCGCACTGGCATATTTGAGTTGATGGCTCAGGTTTGTTGTGCCTCCACACTGACTCAAATCTTCCTCTCACATATTTTACACTAAGTTATTTTTCTTTTATCTCCCTGTGCAAAGTCTTGCCACACCACTGATTTCTGGAACATTCTTCTTGCTGCCTTTGTGTTTTCCCTGGACTCTGTTCCATCCACCCACACACACACACACACACACACACTGATGCACAATGTGACAGTAAGCATTTTGAAAAGTTAAATATTTGTGTACAGTGTGTTGAGTCATTCTGCTTCAGTGTGTACATCATTGAGGCAGCACACACATTTTGGTGGTTCGTATCAAATCAATATGAAGGATCGCTATTGTTGGTGCTGTTTGAGTTTGTATTTCCTCCTGACTGAACAAGTATTTGCTCCCTGTATCATGTTTTGGCACATTCTGTTATTCCAACCTGAATCACACATCGTGAAGATAAACTGACTGCAGTGTCCTGTCACTGCAGGATGTATATTGGGGAATACATTTCTGTTCCGTTTGCTTTAACTTATAACCCCAGGAAAAATGAATAAGAGGGAGAGAGAGAGAGAGGGAGAGAGAGAGAGAGGAGGAATGGAGCTGCGGTGAAGAGAATTTCTGCTTCTGTTGCAGATAGGTAGTCACAGGAAGGCAAGTGAGCAAGTGAAGTCATTAAAGCTCATAATGCTTAGAACATCTACATTTATTGATTTAGAATAATGCATTTTATCAGTGAATAATTATAACAAAGGTATGTAAATATTTGAGTTTGTTTTTTTTTGCCTTATATTTGATGGACTGCTTGTTTGAAACCCATCCTGCATGTGAGCGTTGCTTATCTGAGCCTAATATGAGTGACCCAGAGTGTGTAATCACACTCCTGCACACCATACACTCTCTTTTCATCCTGTGTATATGGGAGATTATGCACCTTCAAAGTATAGCGAGAAAAGAGAAGGTTTGGACTGAGATTTAAAGATTATAATGGAGTCGGCCTCTTTGATGTTCGCCGTGAGTTTATTCCACAGAAAAGGAGCCAGGAGGAGGAAGGCCAACATGAAGGAGTTTGTCTTCCTGCTGGGATCTTCATGTTCTTCCACATTACGCACACACACTTCAAGACTGCCTGCTTTCTTCTGGGAATATGGGTGGGGAGAACGGATGATGCAGCTAGTTAGGACCGGAGTGTTCAAATTTACAGGATCAAGGAGTGACCTCATTATTGAACTTCTTTTTTTTGGAGTAAAACTTTTGACTTTCTTTACTGCTGCAATCAACGCTGTTCCAACAGACCTGTAAAGAAACTCAAAACATCATAGGAAATGTGCGTCATAGTCAAGTGTGCGATCTTGAATATGGTATATGGATTTAGAAACATCTCTGGTGGTGAATCAAGATCAGTCGGCATAGAACAGAAATTTGTCGTATATTCATATCTTTTCACGTCTACAAATAATGCAACACCAAAGAAACACAGTAACATTCTGTGTGTTCTGAAATGTGATGTAGACCTTTAGATTTAATAACATCGACTAATTCTATTTTTTCAGCTAATATTGTGATGTATCATGGGCCCTGACATTTAGCTAAGCCGTGAATCACCCCTTGAATATAATACCAAGTGTTTTTCATCACTTGTAGGAGTGTGTGGTGCATTGGTGGTGATTTATTTCCAGTGTGAGAATTGATAATCTCATGCACATGGCCTTTTTAACTGTGTGGGTGTGTGTAATGAAAAGCCAGCAGGAGGGGATCTCTCCATCGAAAAAAAATCTAAGAGCTTTATTTATTGCACCTCAGAGAGGAGAGAAGTATTAATTTCACACTCTGCCTCACAACTCCCTCATTGGAGCAGATTATGTATTTGTCACATTAAGGAGGTGTCTCACAGTCAGAGCAGAAGACAATTACAACTTGGCCCGATAATGAATGAATGTGTGTCAATGTAAAAGGTCACTCTCTAAAACCAGTCAATCATTGAGATGAATGCTGAACAGCTGGCTGCCTCAAATATTTGCCTGAAGCATATTTCCCTTAATGTTTAAGAACGTAACCTGAAAATGAAACCTAATGAACTGAAGGTTTAAATAGCAGCCATCCTATTCTATATAACACAGGACATGCTTGAAGTGTGTCGATATATAAGGGAAACATTGTGACAGTGGACAAATTGGTTTAATTAACTTCACTATGAGTTTGTTTTAGCGCTATTCCCCCAAAACGTTTGAAGGACAAACACTGAGGTTATGCTACAGCTATCTCAACTCAACTGTTTTGCAAGTACATTCTCTTAGCTACTTCAAGTAAAAAATGCAAGCGTCAGTGAAAAGTGAAATGTTTGAACAGTGAACATATTTAACTTCAGGCCGTGGTAGATAAAAGCCAAATATTTCCAAGATGCTACAACTTGTACAAAAACAATGTCAGTGACCTAGCAGCTAATTCTGTTATATAGCTGGAGTCCATTTTGGTGCAGATCCAGACCCAAGCTTGGATGCAGAAATTTTGCAGGAAAGATTGAACATTTTCTGACCTTTTTGTCATATTACATTCTGCCATGGTTTGTTCTGCCATGATTTGTGCTGCCTTGGCTGATATTTAGGCTCTAATGAGTGTGCCCTTGACTTTGAAATTGCATCAGTGAACAATCTTGCAAAAGCTGGAGAACATGACCGGGAGGAAAAGGACATGAGGGCTGCTTGGCTAAGCCTGCCACGTCCACGACCCAGACAAGAAGGTTCTCATGGTCAATGTACAAATACAACCATTCTGGCCTCTGCATGTAATTAAGCCCATCCTGTTTGGAGCAATAGGCAGCCACAGTGTCATGCCTAGGGCTCAACTCCAGATCAACAGCCTAGTGCCTTGGTCAAGGGCGATGGCAGGGGTAACTAACGTGCTGCACATGTTTTTAATGGTAGTGGAAACTGGAGCACCCAGAGGAAACCCAAACTCTGTTGATTAGATTTGTGCACAAATGGATCCACTGGTTCTGAGAGTAGTGTTGCTGAGGAAATCCATGCAGCTGATGAACCAGCTGTTTAATAACCCAACAACCCTCTACACTACTGTGTTCTGCTTTAACAAGGAACAGCACATTAAACCTCAATGTTGTGTTTTTTCTGTGGCACATTACAGCAAAATGTCCACTTTGCTTTGCATCATTTTTACTTCACTGCCTGCACTGCAGCTCTCACTGATTCTAATTCAGTGCATCAGGCTTGTTTATTTTCCTAGATTGTAATTACGGTCATCACTCATTCAGTATGATGATGTTTTTTTTCAAGCACTCTTGCCTCTATTCTAATGATCAATACAGCAGGGGGGGCTTTTTTCTATGACATTCTTTGGTTTTCTCTCTGAGTGCAGTTGTTTCCCCCGTGCAGTGACAACCCATTGCCCTCACAGCAGTAATAAATTGATTTTGTTGTGCGTTTATAAGGGGGTTGGGGTCAATACTAGGGAAGAAAAGATACACTGGATCATTTCCTCCGCTCTTATTTTCTATTATTTCCCCGCACTTTTTCTTTGAAATATATTTTTCCTGGAAATGTAGCTTTTGAAGGCACAAACGCAATGTATGTCAGGCTGCCGCGAGAAAAACTGCAGAGCACACGCTGGCTTACATTGTCCAGGTGCAGTATGAATCAATAAGGCCATTATATCAATAATGTAGACCTATGAAGTTATGAAGAACATGTTCTCCATCGTCTACAAATGCCCCTCGCCCTTACACACCTGAATTATGCTGTAAATCCGATCATTTGTCACAAGAAATAACAAAACAAGCAGGCAGCCGCTCTGCTCTCCTTCACATAATACTGCAGGTGCAGAAACACCAAGGGACTATTGAATGGCATGTTGACCATGGGGAATTGTAGCCTGTCAACAGTAAATTGGAAGAGAAGACGAGTGCCAAAGCGGGAAATAAAATAAACAAACCTTTGTGCAAAACAATTTAAAAAATCGAAGGGACCCCCTCACACGATTTTTTTTTTTTTTTTTTTTCGTTTTGACAGATTTACATGATTCATGAGTCTTAGGTCAGAAAATAAATAAATAAATGAAAGAATTTAAAAAATAGCTGCTATGTTTCTTCACTTCTCTCTGTCCCACCGTATAGTCTGTTCCAAAGGAACATTGATATATGGATGTAGCTACCTAAAGGTCAATGAGTCAGATGGAAAGATTTAATTGTCCTGGTCATGAAGAGTAATGAGTACCAGGTTGAACTGTTCAATGCTTTAGCATGAGAAATTAAAGATTAACGTAGGAAAAGACCAAGTTGATGTGCTTCACTGCAGCCTGTGACCCAGAGTGACAAGTAAAGGCTTTCAAAGAGAAAATACGTTAACCACTTATCAGCGGGGCAGAAGAGAGCTGTCAAGTCATTTGTGGATCTAATAGTCTTGAGATCTAGTATCCAAAGCGAGATCATTTAGCTGATTTGGAGCCTGACATGGCTGTTTCCACGGCTTCATCGCTTTTTGATTGCTTCCTCTTTGTTTCTCTTTGTGCATAGTTTGCTCTTGCTGCCAATCACACACAACGTTTAATCTGTGTTTGATCTCGAGAGCTTTTGCAAATTTTAGAATAGTTCAACAGTACGATATTAATATGCATTTATAAATAAAGTGTAAATAAATATGATTGTATATCTACTCAGCTTTTCAAAATGGTTCCTGTGTTTCGTTGTTTCATCATCCTTGGGTGCTCCTGCCACAGGTTGCTCTTCACAAAACCATTACCTTGCTACAAATATCGACTCCCGGCCATCTCCCTGTGTAGATAAATCGTGTTGTGTGTACCTCCTATCTGTAAGCCAGGAGTGACACAGGTATAAAGACATATCACAGGGCGCTGGCACCACCAATGTTCACATAATATACCCATCTGTCAGTGGATAAAAGGAGCCAGAAATCATGTTGTGTCATGTTGGAATCAATACGCAGCCCCATAGCTGCTACAGTTGTGACGCACAGCTTCCATCAGCATCCAGCGACGAGGAGAAGGGGCCACATGTTGTTTAAGAAATGGACTAAGATAGGGCTGCCAGGCGTCCTGAAGTGTGAGTCACTCTTCTTATTACCCAGGTAGGGGGTTGGGCACATATGGCAGCAGACCTGAGTCTTAGCCACCGCAGCCTCTCCCCGTCCTCTTTATATTCTCTATCACAGTGACGACTCTCTCTGTCTCTGTCTTTGCCCGTCTCATTCTCTGTCTTTGCCCGTCTCATTCTCTGTCCACCTCTGTCTTTCTCCATCTCTTACATGGCGATTGATCTCCCTCTCTTGTCTCTCTGTTCCCTGTTGCTGCCACTGCTCCTCCATAAGGGTGTGTTTAATTAGAACGGGTGATGAATGGTCTGTCTCGACTCGGAAAAGAAGTATACGACCTGGAGAGGAAAATGTAGGAAATCCAGCAGAGAGGAAATGACTAAAGTAGAGTGATATTAAGTTCTGGCAGCAAGTTGCGTGAAATGTAATTTCATGAAATCAAATGAAAATGATGGTGCTCAGTATGTCAACGTGTAGAATGAGAGAGTATTTGATTTTTACAAATAGTCTGAAATAGTATCTGCACAATCACAGGGCAAACTCCTTGTGATAACAATAACCTCACTCTGAACTGTGATTAGTTGTAGTTGTAGTGCAGTCACAGTGCAGTTTGTGGTTTCTTGACATTTAATCTTTGTCTCATCAGTGAGAGTTTTACATTATTATTAGAGTCCTTATGCTGCCACAGTGTCCATCACATGTAGCTAACCCTGCAAACTTCAGTCCATAGAGCAGAACAGCAATACAAACCGCTCTGTGTCATTCTGATGTCATGGCACAGGGTCCCAATTTGACATCCGTAGGTGTGACACTGGGGCTGAAATCCTCTGTATCTGTCCTTTCATTCCTCACAGCAGTCATGTTCAAAAAAGGGAGGAAATGTATTTGTATCCCAGACAGTAGGAAACAAACCCAGTGTCTGGGTCACATGGACCTCTGTGGTCAGTATGAAGATGACCTGCTGCTCTGTGACCTGGCAGCAAGAACAAATGAACATCTCAATATATACGTAGTTAATAAAGGCACTTGCATTAATCATTCGCTGAAAATGCTTATAATGGTTATGTTAATCATAATTGTGAGGTAATGAGCCTTCATTATAAACACATTCTGCTCCATGACTTGGGAGTTTACTCTAAAGCATATATTTCCATTTTGAGAAGTCGATGATTTATTAATGCTATGTGTGTAAATATTCAACAGATGCCCCAAACCTCCGATGGTACAAGAGCTTAGTTCACTTTCATACAATGTGGGATGATCTACATTGTTGAAGCGTTTCACCTCAATGGAGCCTCAATGCATCACTGTGTAAATATATTTTGTACTTTCACACCAACAGATAACAATGATCTCTCTCAGGCCTTAAAGTGTGGAAGAACTGAACCTTTTAGATTTCTCTATTGAAACGAAACCAAACATACATCTACGTATATACATATCTATGTAATTTATAGAATAGAATATCGTGAAACAATTCAATGTAGAATGAAAGTGTCATAGTTACCATCAGTCAGTATTTACACTCAACACAGTCAATATATATAGAGTATTGATTATATTTGCTGATTAAAGCGATAAAAGGCAGAAAAGTGATTAATTCATATGCATGTGCAGAATGAGGAGGAGCCCGCTGCCGTCTGGTCTGAGTCCACATAACAAGTTGCATAATGGCAGTATGAGGTGAGTTTGCCCACTAAGAAAAAATCAGGATGAGGCGGCACACTCTGATCAGACGTTTACAAGCTTTAATAAATTGATTTACAATCACATAATCTAGGCCTGCTATTCAGAGTGGCATACTTAGATTTGTGCCAATATCAACCACATTAAGGTGTATACATGACAGTTTAAAAAGATCATTTATTGCCTTGATCGCTGTGTAATCAAAGTCTTAAAGTGCCTGTAAAATACTGACTGACTGAGGACTTAACTGTCACAGCCTCCCTGATCAGGAGAGCACAGTCACACTTCCTGAGGAAACTAGAAAGAACAAAACTCCTCTGATAGCTCCTCCTTACTCTCTGAAACTCTCATCCCTGAATCCAAACTGACATAGTGAGGATAGCATCATACTTCATCTGCACCGTATCACATTTAGCCTCTAACAACAGATTTCTATACATCACTCACTGCCTCGGGAAGGTTGTAACATTCCCAGGTCTGAAGCTGTACCATCAATTGCATACGTACTCCTTCCTCCATAGGAACAGAACCATATACAGCCAGACTACAGAATAGCTTTTCCCACAGAGCTGTCACCCTCCTCCTCCTCCTCTTCCCTCTCACCAATCCCCCCCCATCATGACTGTCACCACGGCAACTCACCTCCACTGCACCATTACACCACATGCACTCACTGCATCGCTGCAGTTTACATTGTTACAGGCAGTTTTGCTGTTGACTATGGATCACTGTGTGCAGGTTTATCTTCATATCGCTGCCACAGACTCATATCAGTGCAATGATACTAAGTGCGACATGGTTCATTTACTACCTTGTCACAGCGACCTTCTCCATTCAAACGCGAGCGCTCTCTCTCCTTTTACCGTGTTGCTGCTACATTACTTTGTACATACTTTAGCACCTTTTCATGCAACAATCAAACATCCATCCAATATTTATATAACCTCTCTACCTTTCTCATGATCCCATATACTCTATAGTACCTTGTGTCTTTTGTAAATACTTACACTTTCTGTATCTGTTACTCTTGCTGGCTCCATTTCTTATTCTCTGTTTTATGTGTCCCATTTTCATTTGTACAATAACCGTATATGAAGTTTATAGTTCAACGTCGGTCTAAAAGCGCAACTTTAAGCACCTAGGGAATCTGTTTTACCTCAGTGCTGCCACATATATTTAGCTTTGCTCCTTATAATCTGATGCAAAGCGTATTTGTGATTGGTAAGTCAGCTCTGATTTTGCTGCTATTTTTACCTCAGAGTTCACCGCCGCTGCAGGCGAGCCCGTGAGCACTGTCAATGTTCAAATGTTTGCTTCTCTCTCTTCCAGTACTTGCACTCACACACACTCTATTAGAGGCAATCACCCCAGTATAGATGCCCTAATGGGGACACACTCCAACAAGACAAGAGGTATCAATACCCATCATCACCTGTTACATGTATTTGATGTTAACACAAATACATTATGTTACAATCATTGTCTACTTCCTCTCTTGTATATCCAATTTAAACTCTCCTTTCTCTACCCTCCTCCTGCAGAACAGAGAAAATCCTTTATTAAAAATTTGATCCAGAGAATAATGTTGACGCTTGCAAGCTTTGGAGTGCAGCACTTCACACATTCAAAAGTGCAGCATGTGTCGTATCGTTATCAGCCGGTGATGTACGATGGCGGTTTATCCTCCTTTGTCGTGGAAAGACATCTCATCCCTCACGCAATGGCGCACTCAGCTGACACATACAGTATATACATGAGCCCGCTCATTCCCTACCATACATCAGACACGCGGGAACCCCAGCTCCTGGGCTGATTGAAATGTATGGTCAAGCCTGGGAGCAGAGAGAGTGAACAGGTCTTGAAGATTTACTCTCCCTCAGGCTGCCATAACTCTCCCTCTCTCTGCATCCTCTGCACTATGGTGATGAAGGCGTGATGAGAGGACGCCTCTTTTTCATCTCTCAGCCATCAGCACAATATTGCCTCGAGCCTGTTCCACTGCCACAAAGTCAGCCCTGTGGATCCTCGCTCAGCCGGGGAACTGCTGACTGATTTATTCAGAAATGAAGTTGTTTTTGCTACTGAATCGTAATTCCCATGAAACATTGACTTAAAGCACACTGTAGTATGGATAGGACATGGCATTGGGAAAGCAGATAATTAGCTTCAAACGATCTGTGCATGCTTTGCTCATTGCTCATCACTTCCTCCTCACTTCCACATAACTTTCACTATGTGGCCCGTATGACGAGCTTGTATGTCTTCATAGTCCTGATGATTGTGAGTTTCACAGCGTTGTCATTTTCATTTCTTAAGTCACTTCCTGTCTGGCGGCCGGGCCTTAATCTCTGCTGGTTTTGAAAAGCATTCCCGGTAAATAAAAAATAAAAAGTTTGATAGAATGGAGACATACACAGAGACATCTTTTGACATGATGATTTGGCACGGTGACATGATGGCTTCACATCCCTGCCGCATGAGGCTCAAACACACTCAGCAACTTGTCTGAATCCTGAATCCTTTCTGCGCTGCTCCCGGGGAGTTACTTGAGATGCGTTCCTGGCGTCTGACAGCTGTCTGCTCCTTTGCACCTTTTGTTCTCTCCGTTGCCCTTCTGAAAAATACCTGTAGGTGCTGAGTGTGTGCGCTTCACATCTGCTGGAAAATGAAAGGTTTCACGAGCAGATGTATCATGTTCTGTGTTAACAGCTGAAGAGGGAGAGGGAAAAACCAGGCTGCAGACAAGGCACAATGCTGGGTGCTGTCTTGTTTCACAGAGGTGGAAATGCACACCGTGTACAATGACGTTATGACTTACAGAAGTACTCAAAGTTCCACTAGTTGGAGAAGCAAGGTCAGCATGCAGTCATTGTGTACCTACTGGCTCATATTGCTTACTTCCTAACATCATGTAAATATCATACTTGGATCGACGTTGGCTTGTTCCCAAAGTGTATGATGATGCTTTATGCTTTATACTCAGGTCACTGTGAACCATTTTAGCCCAGTTTGTTGTAAACAGCATACAAGTAAACCCTCCACTTGATATGTTCGAAAGCCACTCAGCGGCACAATATCTCTCTGAGAGCAAAGCTCCCTTTGGGTAGGCTCAACTTAAATCCATCTTATTTCTATTATGGTCTTTGAACTTGGGCAGTGTTTAGAGGGGAGATTTGTGGGTCTTTCAGTAACTCATCACCCCAAGAAACTCAATAATCCATGTTGTTTATCCAAAGAGTACTCTTGGCGCAATCTCCCACAGGGTTGCAAAACTAATGCAAGAGCTGGAACATTATGGGCAGATATACTTTGCTTATTTATTTATCTTTCCCCAGTGGAGTAACTTACCCAATTATCATAATAGATGTGCCTTTGGAAGCATACATCATTGGCTCAACATGAGAGGGGGAGAGAGCTTCCCAAGCTGCCACACATCCATCAGAGCTCACCTTTGTTTCCTCATTTCCTCATAGATGTACGGACTAAAGCATTAAGCAAACGCCATATCGAAAGGTGATTTTCTGGATGAGTAGAGACAAGATTATTATTTTGATTATACTCATATACTATAGTAATTTAGTATATAATTGTTGGCAGTAGCGAGGAAAGCTTTCCAAATGAGTAAATGTAGTTTTCTGCCCTCTGGTTAAGCCATTGACTGACAGATAGTGAATTTCCCTGTGAATGAAAGCAGCTCTGTTTCCTCTTACATGTGGTTAAGACAGCATCCGTAGTTCTTCATTAGCCCGTTTGAACAGCTGCTCCCTGTATGCCCGCTAAGAGCTGCTCAGTGGATATTACATGTGAGTGCAATCACTGCAATATTTAGAGGTTTGTCCAGAGCCTGGAGAGCTTACACTCCGCCAAGAAAATAAGCCAGGGGACACGGTGACATTAAACGTGCAAAGGTCAGCTTGTTAACCAAAGTAATTGGATTTTGCAACACTCTCTGGGTTATGTGAGCCTTTTGCCTCCTTTTTGCTGCACAATCCTTCCTCCAATTTTAACATTGATTTGACTGTCATTTGAAATCAGAGTAAGAACAGCAGGAAACATCAGTCAAACTCACTCTGTCGCCTGGAAATTGGACTTTTTGATGAATTACCTGGAGATAGGATAGATGAATTAACTGACATCTGCATTATGAAAAACAGCAATCTTAAAAATAACCCCCAGGAAGAAGCCTTATTGTCTGCGTCTACATTAACTCTTTGAAGTCTCACATGGTCACCAGTGCTCGGACTCCACATGCATAAATCTTCTCATTCTGAGCTCATTCTTTCAGTTTCCTTATATTTTGCATTCTGTCAATTCAGACTCTACCAGGGATTTATAGATTTTTAACACAGACATTTCTAGTTTGGGATCCTCATGTCATCCTTTCATCCAGAGGGCGTGACTGGAACAAAAACCTGAAGATAGAGCCCCTCCCCTAACAACACACACTCATACACAGAGAGAGAGAGAGAGAGAGAGAGAGAGAGAGAGAGACTCGGTCTATTGTTTATCTCTGTGAAATGCTGCCGCTTGTGGTGATGCTGTTGAGTGCAGCTACACAGAGCTTGTTGTGGGGACTTCCTGAGCCGAGGGCCATGCTGCAAGGCTACGAGGCTCAGTTTCAGTTTTGTATCACACCTCATTTCCTCATCCCAAATTCATCACAACACCACGGCAACAAAAACAAAGACTTGTTTCTTGACTCATGCTGCAAGTCGGCACTGTTGACAGACTCTCTCTCTCTCTCTAATGGGACCTTTGACATACAGTAGAAGAGGAAATGGCTGACTGGTGTTTTCAGCCTCATTGCATTGATAAGGTTCATTAATATTAACACACTATTACACTCTTTTACATCCAGCATGTCATTATACCTGAAGGTATTTCTGAAGATATTTTGAAAGATATACAGTGCATCTGTTTTCAGGTTTTTATTTTGCTGAAAGGTTTAATCTGTTGGAGGCAAAAGCAAAAGTAATGGCACGGCTGGAAAGGAAATATTAATAATTTAGAGCCTTGGACTGAGACAGGAGGGAATTAGATGTTGCTCTTGGCTCTTTTCAGCAACTTTTGAAATCTATTCGTCAAACTACTACAGTAAGACTGCGTGAAGCACAAGGACTTGGTTTGAAATGACTGAAGAGATTGAAATCAGTGTGAACCTCCGTGATTGCTCAGTGATTGCTGCGTCTCATGAATGCTGATTTATAAAAGAAAAGAACCAAACCTCAGCTCACATTACATATTCTGTAATCCTTATAATAACGTTGATAAATAAACTTGTTGAGCCTAATTTAAGCGAGAAAGCTCGTGTGATTCTACATTTCATCTTTGTTATTTACATTATTTGTTTTCCTCGGCTCATTACTAAAAGCTAGGAGAAGAGTTTAGGCCTGCAGGAACATGAAAGCGCTGCAGGGCACAATTAGTGGAAATTGCTGACAAAATAAAAGCACAACATTTTAGTGGAATTATTTGAGTTTTATTTGATTTTATTATTATTATTATTATTATAAGTCAATGTGTGTTGTTAGCAGCCTGTGTGTATCTGTGATCCTGTGTGTAATTGTGTTTAAATGGTCTGGTTGTTAAACTGTGGTTCAGGTAAAGAACATAAACATCGTCAAACGTGTTTTGTCTTCCGCAAACATTCATACGAAGCTGATCATGTGAATACAGCAAAGATCTTGTCTGCCTTTGATGTTAGTGTGTGGGTTGAATCCCATAAGCCGCGGCATAAATTTGCAATGTGCTGCTTAATTAATACAATATGTAAACACCACCTCCAGCCCCGTCTCCCCCACACAGGTGCTTCTCACCATAATCCACAAGGTGTGCAGGCAGGAGAAATACCATCTCACTGTCACTAAGCTCTGCCACGCACCACTTTCTGCCACAAAAATAGAAACGCTTGTGACAACAGATAAAACAAGAACATTTACCTGCCAACCAAAGACTAATTGAAACGCTTTTGTATTGAAGTCTCATCTATCTACAGTGTTACACACATCTGACAGCCTGACTCTGTGCTCTGTGCTCCGTCTACGCCACTTTGTGCCTTTTTCTGTTAGTAATTATCAATTGTAAGATTAATGACTGTGATTGGCTTGTAAGCTCAGAGTCCAGCAGCCTGCAAAAACAGTGGCGGAATAGAAAATTGACATTCAAAACATGCAATTCAATACCGAGTAAGCTGTTCCTATTCTATTCAAGCACAAGTTTCTAATAGACAAAAAAATAGTACTTTGCGTATTTGTAAGACAGGATAAATGTCCTGTGAGTGATTGTTGGTAGGTGTTCTATAATTATTACCAATAGTTGAAGCTGTGTGTAGATGAACAGAGGCTCCGGCTAAAATTCAGAGAATCCTGTCCTGCACTCCCGAGGCTCAGCTGCAGCCCAAGATTCTGACTCCAGGAGATAAGCAGGCACTCGGCCAGAAGCAGTCAGGCTGGTATAAACTCTGATGGACATTACAGAGTGCTGGACAGGTTTTAGTGAGCTGGGGTGTTTGGAGCAACTTCACACCTTGCTGCAGAAAAATTCATACTGCTTTTTTTATTTATAATGACATTTTGATAACGGCACTAAAGCAGATGGTAGAATATCAGTTTGACACACTGCTCTCATCCAGCGTCTACCCCTTAATGACACACACACACACACACACATACACACACACACACACACACACACACACACACACACACACACACACAGTGGCACTCATCCTTTCGGGCCATTCACCAAGCTAACTTTGGCATCAGTACACGTATGAGAGTAAGTGTGTATACTGAGTACATACAACAACATGCGACCCACTCACTCCACTCCAAAACCGGACCCAAAGCAATCCGAGCAGCTCCAGTGTAGTAATGTGTGCATCCGCCCGACCAAACTGCACCCACGGGGGGAAACACACTTTAGTCCCATTGAACCAGACTGAACCATGCGTCTGTCAAACTGCCCTGGACACTGGGGCTGAGATTTTGCTGAGTCATTGCCAACACCGTCTGTTGAAAATGGTGATGAGATGGGATTTCTACAAACTTGTCGCACTTCTTGAAATTGTGGGGAAGCGCAAAGGGTAATAATAATAATTTAAAAAAAGGGTAATTCGGATCATTATCCATTAGTTATTCATTCATTTCCAGTATTTTTAATTAATATCCATTCATTTTCCACCATAGCTCATAGTTTGGGTCATGGGGGGGTCATGATATTATAAACTTGTATTATACTGCATCCTGACATAATCTATATTCTGTCAGATCTTCTTGGTGTTGTATTCATATTGAGAGCCAAACAACAGAAAAACTGATCTTTACAATATTGCTTCAGTTTAACGATAACTTACTCATATAAGCCTTTTTGCTTTTCACACTGATTAAAAATGAATCCATTTCTTTGCACATTAACTATTGATATGCTTTATGTGCTAAACCACACGCTGTATATCGTCTGCCCAGGCTTGTAAAAGAAAACAAATTGGTAATGAAAGTGATCGGCTTCTACAGGACAGGAGCTCTAATATTTATTGAATAATTAGTTTAGCAAAGTCACTCAATGCTCAAGCCAAACGACTGGAAATAACAGAAGGGGAAGTGTTGGGTGTCTGAGGCCAAAATGGCATTATGATACACACACAAGTACCATTAAGCATGAGGAGGCTGTCTTTAAATGCAGCATTTGTTTCTAGTTTCTGTACTCGGATGTTAAAATGCCCTGTAGTGTTTAAGATGACGCACTTGTCAGCGTAGAGGAAACGTGACTCTTCACCACACACGCACAGTATCCACACACACGCACACGTTGTTTTGTTTGGTTTCCTGCCATCTTAATGTGCCTCCCTCAGGCCTTTGCTGTTTTAACGCCATCTGCACACAGCCACTTAATTAGCGCCTGAGTTCCTGTAGAGATCAGCTGTTTTAAATGCAGACTCACAACATGGACACGTTAATGCTGGGGTTTCATCAAAGATGGAGACGGAGAGCGAGAGGAGACTGGTGCGACGTTTCATCTGTCACATATTATTGGTGTCACACTGCGCCGTTTAGAAGGAAGGGTGCTGAGTTAAATACTGAGCAAATATCATTGTCGGCAAAGCGTCAACGCTCGTAATCCCACAATAATCACAACCTCCACGTGAGGAACATAACAAGTGGGTTAGGCTGCAAGTTGGTTATTACTCAGAGAGATGAGAGATGTTGGAACGTTGGTCATTTCACTTCACCACAAATCTTTTGCAAGTTAAGGGCATTAATATTCAGTCAAGGTCAGAAGGTGTCCATATCCTCTGTTAATTATGTAGAGACTCCTTTCTTCCTTACTTCTGTCTCCATCTATCCCCTTCCCTCTGCTCATCCAGGTTATGTAGGCAGCGTGCTAACTAAAAGAGCCCAGATGTTCTCTCCCCGGCCGTTCCCGGGCATCCAAATTAGACGCCACAACCACGTCAGCCCATTGCTTTCCATGCAGCAGCCGTGGTTCAACTCCAAAGCTCCAAAGCTGCGTAGCTCCTCGCTCTCTCCCTAAAGGGGAAGACCAGACTCTCATTTCAGCGGCTTGTTTCTTTGAGATTTCATTCTTTCGGTCATTACCCAGAGCCTCGTCACCATGGTAAAGAGTTTGGATCATAGATGGAGCAGCAAATTGAGACGTTTGCCTTCAGGCGCAGCTCTCTGACGCGACAGGGCTTGAAAAACAAACTAATGAAAAATGGAACCGATCCACTGTAGATCTTGGTTTGCCCAAATTCAATTCTAGTGTTGTCCATGGAGAGTTTACATGTGTTCTATATATGTAACACTCTATGGTGAGAGAGATGGACTCACCAAAGCTTTAATCTGTAGCCACCATAATGTAAAATGTGACATTTAAATTGTGACATCTTGAAAACAGGAAACACATGAACAGACACAGGCAGTTCACTTTAAATCTGTGTAATATTGAGGCCAGAAGTTGATGTCGTCTATGGATGTGGCCTCAATTAACTTCCTCTTAATGGCGGAAGCAGGAGGTTTAGCACGATGTGACGGCTGCTCCTCTTAAGTCATATTATGAAAACGCAGGCATCTTCAGTATGAATTATAGAGAGAGCCATATGAGTTCAAAAGAAATGCGAAATTTGACACATTGGTGTGAAACCTCCTGCAGTTTCTATATGTGATCCCTCAGGGAAACACATCTGAACACTTTAAATGCCATTCAGAATGCACTTTATGCCCCTAATTCACTCCGGCTTTATCAGCAAAGACATGAAGCTAAATACATCACTTCCAAGTTTGTTTCCTTCAGGACTCTGCTCATCTGCGAGTCTCTCTCTCTCTGTGTGTGTGTTTTGTTTACATGCTTGCATTAGTGATGTGACAGCACTCAGCTATGACCCACAGAATCTTAAGAAAGCAGCAAAAAGCAGAATCTGTCTGCACTGAATGATCCAATTATGCAGGAGCCTTGTGTTGTCTTCATAAGTGCCTGCAGGAGCCAATCAGAAGCTTTCGTATTGAATGTAATTTCATGAATACATTGAAAACCTCCATTTGCATAATTGTTTGGTTGGTTTCATCTTAGTTTTTGCTCTTAAGTGATCATCTTCAGGGTTGCATGCATAAATGAAGAGAATCGCCGTGAACCTGGACTCATGTGTCAGAAACACAGGACTGAGGCACTTTGTATGAAGACGCTAAAAGGAACTTTCAGTGTCATTCTTTTATACAACCTGCAGAGACACATAAATCATTTCATCGTAAGAAAATCTGAATCAGATTAGGAAGATGAGACTCTGTCCAGGGAAATCTACAGATCTACAGGAATCCACTAAATGTAATGGTGAATATGTTGGACTGAGCAGAAGTTGTTTGAACACGAAATCAATCCTCCTGTTGTTGAAAGCTACAGACTTAAATTACTTAAATTCCACCGAGTTTTGCTCTCAATTACTCCCATTAATCCAATTTCACTGTCACCTGTGTTTGCTTTCTTAAGAAGCTCCAGCACTTATCACAACCTCAATGCAGCATTCTGTTGACCAAAAGTATTTGCCCAATTAAACAATACAGAATAAACAATGAGCTACGATGATACGTGAGTGGTTTGCTGCTCACTTTCTCATCACAGTCAGAAGTAAGCAAAAACATCACGTCACCACGCAAAATGACATGATTTAGATGTCAACCAGAGAGGCTGAACTTGCTCTCACTTGGTCGGCATCCAAGCAAGATGCCATTTGTGAATTGGTGATCATTTTCCCCATCCGTAATGTTGTATAATTTGCCCTTTCTCTATGGGGATCCATCTGTGGCACTGAAAGGGCTCCCATTTTGTTCAATTGGACCCATTGTGCCCATGTTTCCTGGTCACATCTGCCAGCAAGCCTTGTCAGCTGCAACTCAGACCTGTCCAATTACTTTCCAATTTAGAGACAGAGATGGAAGGACACTGATAAATAGGTCGGATGAATCTTGAAATTAAATGTAGGCATTGTGGGGCAGAAGAATGATGAGTAATTCCGCATTTCAAAAGCCAGACTGTAGTTCATGAATGAAATGGTAATTTAAAAAGGCTGGCAACAGGAAGAGCTGAGAGCTTGATTCTTGTTTAATCTTACTTACACACTGGCGTATTATACGGCTCTCGGACACACTCCATTCTGACCATTATACTATCATAATCTGACCGCAAAGCAATATATCAGAAACTGTGTATCGCACCTGCCATCTGGGAACTTTTGCTGCCGTTTCAAAAATCTGATATTGATCAGGCCGACGGGGGACTGCCGCTATCTGGTAGACCAGTGATGACCCGCTTGACCCACTTTCTCTGCATGCGAGGATCGAATGACTAATGAGAGAGATAGTGTGGGACATGATGCTGTGGTTTAGTTACCTTCTGTATTTTCCTCAGCTTTTCAGGACAGATCTGCTCTCATTTGCTGTGTTTATGGGAGAAATGACACAAATAAACTTTCATGTAGGCTTAAAAAGGGATGTAAATAAACAACTATTTCAGCTTGCAATTGGCTATGAACTCATTTTAAATGAACACATAAAAAAGAATCAACAAATTA